>NC_091289.1:204948413-205248413 GCF_032444005.1 Ranitomeya imitator
TGCCTGTCCTGAAGAGTCACATGAGACTATGCCTGTCCTGAGGAGTAACATGAGACTATGCCTGTCCTGAAGAGTCACATGAGACTATGACTGTCCTGGAAGAGTCACATGAGACTATGCCTGTCCTAGAAGAGTCACATGAGACTATGCCTGTCCTGAAGAGTCACATGAGACTATGCCTGTCCTGAAGAGTCACATGAGATTATGCCTGTCCTGAAGAGTCACATGAGACTATGCCTGTCCTGATGAGTCACATGAGACTATGCCTGTCCTGAAGAGTCACATGAGACTATGCCTGTCCTGAAGAGTCACATGAGACTACGCCTGTCCTGGAAGAGTCACACAAGACTATGCCTGTCCTGGAAGAGTCACACAAGACTATGCCTCTCCTGGAAGAGTCACACAAGACTATGCCTGTCATGGAAGAGTCACACAAGACTATGCCTGTCCTGAAGAGTCACATGAGACTATGCCTGTCCTGAAGAGTCACATGAGACTATGCCTGTCCTGAAGAGTCACATGAGACTATGCCTGTCCTGAAGAGTCACATGAGACTATGACTGTCCTGGTAGAGTCACATGAGACTATGCCTGTCCTAGAAGAGTCACATGAGACTATGCCTGTCCTGAAGAGTCACATGAGACTATGCCTGTCCTGAAGAGTCACATGAGACTATGCTGTCCTGAAGAGTCACATGAGACTATGCCTGTCCTGAAGAGTCACATGAGACTATGCCTGTCCTGAAAAGTCACATGAGACTATGCCTGTCCTGAAGAGTCACACGAGACTACGCCTGTCCTGGAAGAGTCACACAAGACTATGCCTGTCCTGGAAGAGTCACACAAGACTATGCCTGTCCTGGAAGAGTCACACAAGACTATGCCTGTCCTGGAAGAGTCACACGAGACCATGCCTGTCATGGAAGAGTCACACGAGACTATGCCTGTCATGGAAGAGTCACTTGAGACTATGCCTGTCGTGGAAGAGTCACACGAGACTATGCCTGTCCTGAAGAGTCACATGAGACTATGCCTGTCTTGAAGAGTCACACGAGACTATGCCTGTCCTGAAGAGTCACACGCGACTATGCCTGTCCTGAAGAGTCACATGAGACTATGCCTGTCCTGAAGAGTCACATGAGACTATGCCTGTCCTGAAGAGTCACATGAGACTATGACTGTCCTGGAAGAGTCACATGAGACTATGCCTGTCCTAGAAGAGTCACATGAGACTATGCCTGTCCTGAAGAGTCACATGAGACTATGCCTGTCCTGAAGAGTCACATGAGACTATGCCTGTCCTGAAGAGTCACATGAGACTATGCCTGTCCTGAAGAGTCACACTAGACTATGCCTGTCCTGGAAGAGTCACATGAGACTATGCCTGTCCTGAAGAGTCACACAAGACTATGCCTGTCCTGAAGAGTCACACAAGACTATGCCTGTCCTGGAAGAGTCACATGAGACTATGCCTGTCCTGGAAGAGTCACACAAGACTATGCCTGTCCTGAAGAGTCACACAAGACTATGCCTGTCCTGGAAGAGTCACATGAGACTATGCCTGTCCTGAAGAGTCACACAAGACTATGCCTGTCCTGAAGAGTCACATGAGACTATGCCTGTCCTGGAAGAGTCACATGAGACTATGCCTGTCCTAGAAGAGTCACATGAGACTATGCCTGTCCTGAAGAGTCACATGAGACTATGCCTGTCCTGAAGCGTCACATGAGACTATGCCTGTCCTGAAGTGTCACATGAGACTACGCCTGTCCTGGAAGAGCCACACAAGACTATGCCTGTCCTGGAAGAGTCACACAAGACTATGCCTGCCCTGGAAAAGTCACACGAGACTATGCCTGTCGTGGAAGAGTCACATGAGACTATGCCTGTCGTGGAAGAGTCACACGAGACTATGCCTGTCGTGGAAGAGTCACACGAGACTATGCCTGTCGTGGAAGAGTCACACGAGACTATGCCTGTCCTGAAGAGTCACATGAGACTATGCCTGTCCTGAAGAGTCACACAAGACTATGCCTGTCCTGAAGGGTCACACAAGACTATGCCTGTCCTGAAGAGTCACATGAGACTATGCCTGTCCTGAAGGGTCACACAAGACTATGCCTGTCCTGAAGAGTCACATGAGACTATGCCTGTCGTGGAAGAGTCACACGAGACCATGCCTGTCATGGAAGAGTCACACGAGACTATGCCTGTCGTGGAAGAGTCACACGAGACTATGCCTGTCGTGGAAGAGTCACACGAGACTATGCCTGTCCTGAAGAGTCACATGAGACTATGCCTGTCTTGAAGAGTCACACGAGACTATGCCTGTCCTGAAGAGTCACACGAGACTATGCCTGTCCTGAAGAGTCACATGAGACTATGCCTGTCCTGAAGAGTCACATGAGACTATGCCTGTCCTGAAGAGTCACATGAGACTATGACTGTCCTGGAAGAGTCACATGAGACTATGCCTGTCCTAGAAGAGTCACATGAGACTATGCCTGTCCTGAAGAGTCACATGAGACTATGCCTGTCCTGAAGAGTCACATGAGACTATGCCTGTCCTGAAGAGTCACATGAGACTATGCCTGTCCTGAAGAGTCACACTAGACTATGCCTGTCCTGGAAGAGTCACATGAGACTATGCCTGTCCTGAAGAGTCACACAAGACTATGCCTGTCCTGAAGAGTCACACAAGACTATGCCTGTCCTGGAAGAGTCACATGAGACTATGCCTGTCCTGGAAGAGTCACACAAGACTATGCCTGTCCTGAAGAGTCACACAAGACTATGCCTGTCCTGGAAGAGTCACATGAGACTATGCCTGTCCTGAAGAGTCACACAAGACTATGCCTGTCCTGAAGAGTCACATGAGACTATGCCTGTCCTGGAAGAGTCACATGAGACTATGCCTGTCCTAGAAGAGTCACATGAGACTATGCCTGTCCTGAAGAGTCACATGAGACTATGCCTGTCCTGAAGCGTCACATGAGACTATGCCTGTCCTGAAGTGTCACATGAGACTACGCCTGTCCTGGAAGAGCCACACAAGACTATGCCTGTCCTGGAAGAGTCACACAAGACTATGCCTGCCCTGGAAGAGTCACACGAGACTATGCCTGTCGTGGAAGAGTCACATGAGACTATGCCTGTCGTGGAAGAGTCACACGAGACTATGCCTGTCATGGAAGAGTCACACGAGACTATGCCTGTCGTGGAAGAGTCACACGAGACTATGCCTGTCCTGAAGAGTCAGACAAGACTATGCCTGTCCTGAAGGGTCACACAAGACTATGCCTGTCCTGAAGAGTCACATGAGACTATGCCTGTCCTGAAGGGTCACACAAGACTATGCCTGTCCTGAAGAGTCACATGAGACTACGCCTGTCCTGAAGAGTCACATGAGACTATGCCTGTCCTGGAAGAGTCACACAAGACTATGCCTGTCCTGAAGGGTCACACAAGACTATGCCTGTCCTGAAGAGTCACATGAGACTATGCCTGTCCTGAAGAGTCACATGAGACTATGGCTGTCCTGAAAAGTCACATGAGACTATGCCTGTCCTGGAAAAGTCACAAGAAACTACACCTGTTCTCAAAGAGTCACACAAGACTATGCCTGTCCTGGAAGAGTCACACAAGACTATGCCTGTCCTGGAAAAGTCACATGAGATTATGCCTGTCCTGGAAGAGTCACATGAGACTATGCCTGTCCTGAAGGGTCACATGAGACTATGCCTGTCCTGAAGAGTCACACAAGACTATGCCTGTCCTGAAGAGTCACACGAGACTATGCCTGTCCTGAAGAGTCACATGAGACTATGCCTGTCCTGAAGAGTCACATGAGACTATGCCTGTCCTGAAGAGTCACACAAGACTATGCCTGTCCTGAAGAGTCACATGAGACTATGCTTGCCGTGGAAGAGTCACATGAGACTATGCCTGTCCTGGAAGAGTCACAAGACTATGCCTGTCCTGAAGGGTCACACAAGACTATGCCTGTCCTGAAGAGTCACATGAGACTATGCCTGTCCTGGAAGAGTCACATGAGACTATGCTTGCCGTGGAAGAGTCACATGAGACTATGCCTGTCCTGGAAGAGTCACATGAGACTATGCCTGTCCTGAAGGGTCACACAAGACTACGCCTGTCCTGGAAGAGTCACATGAGACTATGCCTGTCCTGAAGAGTCACAAGACTATGCCTGTCCTGGAAGAGTCACATGAGACTATGCCTGTCCTGAAGAGTCACATGAGACTATGCCTGTCCTGAAGGGTCACATGAGACTATGCCTGTCCTGGAAGAGTCACACAAGACTATGCCTGTCCTGAAGAGTCACATGAGACTATGCCTGTCCTGGAAAAGTCACAAGAAACTACACCTGTTCTCAAAGAGTCACACAAGACTATGCCTGTCCTGGAAGAGTCACACAAGACTATGCCTGTCCTGGAAAAGTCACATGAGATTATGCCTGTCCTGGAAGAGTCACATGAGACTATGCCTGTCCTGAAGGGTCACATGAGACTATGCCTGTCCTGAAGAGTCACTTGAGACTATGCCTGTCGTGGAAGAGTCACACAAGACTGTGCCTGTCCTGAAGAGTCACACAAGACTATGCCTGTCCTGGAAGAGTCACACGAGACTATGCCTGTCCTGAAGAGTCACATGAGACTATGCCTGTCCTGAAGAGTCACATGAGACTATGCCTGTCCTGAAGAGTCACATGAGACTATGCCTGTCCTGAAGAGTCACATGAGACTATGCCTGTCCTGGAAGAGTCACATGAGACTATGCCTGTCCTGAAGAGTTACATGAGATTATGCCTGTCCTGAAGAGTCACATGAGACTATGCCTGTCCTGAAGAGTCACACGAGACTATGCCTGTCCTGAAGAGTCACACAAGACTATGCCTGTCCTGAAGAGTCACACGAGACTATGCCTGTCCTGAAGAGTCACATGAGACTATGCCTGTCCTGAAGAGTCACACAAGACTATGCCTGTCCTGAAGAGTCACATGAGACTATGCCTGTCCTGAAGAGTCACATGAGACTATGCCTGTCCTGAAGAGTCACATGAGACTACGCCTGTCCTGGAAGAGTCACACAAGACTATGCCTGTCCTGGAAGAGTCACACAAGACTATGCCTGTCGTGGAAGAGTCACACAAGACTATGCCTGTCCTGAAGAGTCACATGAGACTATGCCTGTCCTGAAGAGTCACATGAGACTATGCCTGTCCTGAAGAGTCACATGAGACTATGCCTGTCCTGAAGAGTCACACAAGACTATGCCTGTCCTGAAGAGTCACATGAGACTATGCCTGTCCTGAAGAGTCACATGAGACTATGCCTGTCCTGAAGAGTCACACAAGACTATGCCTGTCTTGAAGGGTCACACGAGACTATGCCTGTCCTGAAGAGTCACATGAGACTATGCCTGTCCTGAAGAGTCACATGAGACTATGCTTGCCATGGAAGAGTCACATGAGACTATGCCTGTCCTGAAGGGTCACACAAGACTATGCCTGTCCTGAAGAGTCACATGAGACTATGCCTGTCCTGGAAGAGTCACACGAGACTATGCCTGTCCTGGAAGAGTCACAAAAGACTATGCCTGTCCTGGAAGAGTCACATGAGATTATGCCTGTCCTGAAGAGTCACATGAGACTATGCTTGCCATGGAAGAGTCACATGAGACGATGCCTGTCCTGAAGAGTCACATGAGACTATGCCTGTCCTGAAGAGTCACATGAGACTATGCTTGCCATGGAAGAGTCACATGAGACTATGCCTGTCCTGAAGAGTCACATGAGACTATGCCTGTCCTGAAGAGTCACATGAGACTATGCCTGTCCTGAAGAGTCACACAAGACTATGCCTGTCCTGAAGAGTCACATGAGACTATGCCTGTCCTGAAGAGTCACATGAGACTATGCCTGTCCTGAAGAGTCACATGAGACTATGCCTGTCCTGAAGAGTCACACAAGACTATGCCTGTCCTGAAGAGTCACACGAGACTATGCCTGTCCTGAAGAGTCACATGAGACTATGCCTGTCCTGAAGAGTCACATGAGACTATGCTTGCCATGGAATAGTCACATGAGACTATGCCTGTCCTGAAGGGTCAGACAAGACTATGCCTGTCCTGAAGAGTCACATGAGACTATGCCTGTCATGGAAGAGTCACACGAGACTATGCCTGTCCTGGAAGAGTCACAAAAGACTATGCCTGTCCTGGAAGAGTCACATGAGATTATGACTGTCCTGAAGAGTCACATGAGACTATGCCTGTCCTGAAGAGTAACATGAGACTATGCCTGTCCTGAAGAGTCACACAAGACTATGCCTGTCCTGGAAGAGTCACACAAGACTATGCCTCTCCTGGAAGAGTCACACAAGACTATGCCTGTCGTGGAAGAGTCACACAAGACTATGCCTGTCCTGGAAGAGTCACATGAGACTATGCCTGTCCTGGAAGAGTCACAAGACTATGCCTGTCCTGGAAGAGTCACACAAGACTATGCCTGTCCTGAAGAGTCACATGAGACTATGCCTGTCCTGAAGAGTCACATGAGACTACGCCTGTCCTGGAAGAGTCACACAAGACTATGCCTGTCCTGGAAGAGTCACATGAGACTATGCCTGTCCTGAAGAGTTACATGAGATTATGCCTGTCCTGAAGAGTCACATGAGACTATGCTTGTCCTGAAGAGTCACATGAGACTATGCCTGTCCTGAAGAGTCACATGAGACTATGCCTGTCCTGGAAGAGTCACATGAGACTATGCCTGTCCTGAAGAGTCACATGAGATTATGCCTGTCCTGAAGAGTCACATGAGACTATGCCTGTCCTGAAGAGTCACACAAGACTATGCCTGTCCTGGAAGAGTCACATGAGACTATGCCTGTCCTGGAAGAGTCACAAGACTATGCCTGTCCTGGAAGAGTCACACAAGACTATGCCTGTCCTGAAGAGTCACATGAGACTATGCCTGTCCTGAAGAGTCACACGAGGCTATGCCTGTCCTGGAAGAGTCACACAAGACTATGCCTGTCCTGGAAGAGTCACATGAGACTATGCCTGTCCTGAAGAGTCACATGAGACTATGCCTGTCCTGGAAGAGTCACATGAGACTATGCCTGTCCTGGAAGAGTCACACAAGACTATGCCTGTCCTGAAGAGTCACACAAGACTATGCCTGTCCTGGAAGAGTCACATGAGACTATGCCTGTCCTGGAAGAGTCACAAGACTATGCCTGTCCTGGAAGAGTCACACAAGACTATGCCTGTCCTGAAGAGTCACATGAGACTATGCCTGTCCTGAAGAGTCACATGAAACTAAGCCTGTCCTGGAAGAGTCACATAAGACTATGCCTGTCCTGAAGAGTCACACAAGACTATGCCTGTCCTGGAAGAGTCACATGAGACTATGCCTGTCCTGGAAGAGTCACAAGACTATGCCTGTCCTGGAAGAGTCACACAAGACTATGCCTGTCCTGAAGAGTCACATGAGACTATGCCTGTCCTGAAGAGTCACATGAGACTATGCCTGTCCTGAAGAGTCACATGAGACTATGCCTGTCCTGGAAGAGTCACATGAGACTATGCCTGTCCTGGAAGAGTCACATAAGACTATGCCTGTCCTGAAGAGTCACACGAGACTATGCCTGTCCTGAAGAGTCACATGAGACTATGCCTGTCCTGAAGAGTCACATGAGACTATGCTTGCATGGAAGAGTCACATGAGACTATGCCTGTCCTGAAGGGTCACACAAGACTATGCCTGTCCTGAAGAGTCACATGAGACTATGCCTGTCCTGGAAGAGTCACACGAGACTATGCCTGTCCTGGAAGAGTCACAAAAGACTATGCCTGTCCTGGAAGAGTCACATGAGATTATGCCTGTCCTGAAGAGTCACATGAGACTATGCCTGTCCTGAAGAGTCACATGAGACTATGACTGTCCTGGAAGAGTCACATGAGACTATGCCTGTCCTAGAAGAGTCACATGAGACTATGCCTGTCCTGAAGAGTCACATGAGACTATGCCTGTCCTGAAGAGTCACATGAGACTATGCCTGTCCTGAAGAGTCACATGAGACTATGCCTGTCCTGAAGAGTCACATGAGACTATGCCTGTCCTGAAGAGTCACATGAGACTATGCCTGTCCTGAAGAGTCACATGAGACTATGCCTGTCCTGAAGAGTCACATGAGACTATGCCTGTCCTGGAAGAGTCACATGAGACTATGCCTGTCCTGGAAGAGTCACATGAGACTATGCCTGTCCTGAAGAGTCACACGAGACTATGCCTGTCCTGAAGAGTCACATGAGACTATGCTTGCATGGAAGAGTCACATGAGACTATGCCTGTCCTGAAGGGTCACACGAGACTATGCCTGTCCTGAAGAGTCACATGAGACTATGCCTGTCCTGGAAGAGTCACACGAGACTATGCCTGTCCTGGAAGAGTCACAAAAGACTATGCCTGTCCTGGAAGAGTCACATGAGATTATGCCTGTCCTGAAGAGTCACATGAGACTATGCCTGTCCTGAAGAGTCACATGAGACTATGACTGTCCTGGAAGAGTCACATGAGACTATGCCTGTCCTAGAAGAGTCACATGAGACTATGCCTGTCCTGAAGAGTCACATGAGACTATGCCTGTCCTGAAGAGTCACATGAGACTATGCCTGTCCTGAAGAGTCACATGAGACTATGCCTGTCCTGAAGAGTCACATGAGACTATGCCTGTCCTGAAGAGTCACATGAGACTACGCCTGTCCTGGAAGAGTCACACAAGACTATGCCTGTCCTGGAAGAGTCACACAAGACTATGCCTGTCGTGGAAGAGTCACACAAGACTATGCCTGTCCTGAAGAGTCACACGAGACTATGCCTGTCCTGAAGAGTCACATGAGACTATGCCTGTCCTGAAGAGTCACATGAGACTATGCCTGTCCTGAAGAGTCACATGAGACTATGACTGTCCTGGAAGAGTCACATGAGACTATGCCTGTCCTAGAAGAGTCACATGAGACTATGCCTGTCCTGAAGAGTCACATGAGACTATGCCTGTCCTGAAGAGTCACATGAGACTATGCCTGTCCTGAAGAGTCACATGAGACTATGCCTGTCCTGAAGAGTCACATGAGACTATGCCTGTCCTGAAGAGTCACATGAGACTATGCCTGTCCTGAAGAGTCACACGAGACTACGCCTGTCCTGGAAGAGTCACACAAGACTATGCCTGTCCAGGAAGAGTCACACAAGACTATGCCTGTCCTGGAAGAGTCACACAAGACTATGCCTGTCCTGGAAGAGTCACACGAGACCATGCCTGTCATGGAAGAGTCACACGAGACTATGCCTGTCCTGAAGAGTCACACAAGACTATGCCTGTCCTGGAAGAGTCACATGAGACTATGCCTGTCCTGAAGAGTCACACAAGACTATGCCTGTCCTGAAGAGTCACATGAGACTATGCCTGTCCTGGAAGAGTCACAAGAGACTATGCCTGTCCTAGAAGAGTCACATGAGACTATGCCTGTCCTGAAGTGTCACATGAGACTATGCCTGTCCTGAAACGTCACATGAGACTATGCCTGTCCTGAAGTGTCACATGAGACTACGCCTGTCCTGGAAGAGCCACACAAGACTATGCCTGTCCTGGAAGAGTCACACAAGACTATGCCTGTCCTGGAAGAGTCACACAAGACTATGCCTGTCGTGGAAGAGTCACACGAGACTATGCCTGTCGTGGAAGAGTCACACGAAACTATGCCTGTCGTGGAAGAGTCACACGAGACTATGCCTGTCGTGGA
Source organism: Ranitomeya imitator (assembly GCF_032444005.1). Taxonomy (NCBI): domain Eukaryota; kingdom Metazoa; phylum Chordata; class Amphibia; order Anura; family Dendrobatidae; genus Ranitomeya; species Ranitomeya imitator. The sequence continues at coordinate 204,958,240 of NC_091289.1, forward strand.
AGAGTCACACGAGACTATGCCTGTCCTGAAGAGTCACATGAGACTATGCCTGTCCTGAAGAGTCACACGAGACTATGCCTGTCCTGAAGAGTCACATGAGACTATGCCTGTCCTGAAGAGTCACATGAGACTATGCCTGTCGTGGAATAGTCCCACGAGACTATGCCTGTCCTGAAGAGTCACATGAGACTATGCCTGTCCTGGAAGAGTCACACAAGACTATGCCTGTCCTGGAAGAGTCACATGAGACTATGCCTGTCCTGAAGAGTTACATGAGATTATGCCTGTCCTGAAGAGTCACATGAGACTATGCTTGTCCTGAAGAGTCACATGAGACTATGCCTGTCCTGAAGAGTCACATGAGACTATGCCTGTCCTGGAAGAGTCACATGAGACTATGCCTGTCCTGAAGAGTCACATGAGATTATGCCTGTCCTGAAGAGTCACATGAGACTATGCCTGTCCTGAAGAGTCACACAAGACTATGCCTGTCCTGGAAGAGTCACATGAGACTATGCCTGTCCTGGAAGAGTCACAAGACTATGCCTGTCCTGGAAGAGTCACACAAGACTATGCCTGTCCTGAAGAGTCACATGAGACTATGCCTGTCCTGAAGAGTCACACGAGGCTATGCCTGTCCTGGAAGAGTCACACAAGACTATGCCTGTCCTGGAAGAGTCACATGAGACTATGCCTGTCCTGAAGAGTCACATGAGACTATGCCTGTCCTGGAAGAGTCACATGAGACTATGCCTGTCCTGGAAGAGTCACACAAGACTATGCCTGTCCTGAAGAGTCACACAAGACTATGCCTGTCCTGGAAGAGTCACATGAGACTATGCCTGTCCTGGAAGAGTCACAAGACTATGCCTGTCCTGGAAGAGTCACACAAGACTATGCCTGTCCTGAAGAGTCACATGAGACTATGCCTGTCCTGAAGAGTCACATGAAACTAAGCCTGTCCTGGAAGAGTCACATAAGACTATGCCTGTCCTGAAGAGTCACACAAGACTATGCCTGTCCTGGAAGAGTCACATGAGACTATGCCTGTCCTGGAAGAGTCACAAGACTATGCCTGTCCTGGAAGAGTCACACAAGACTATGCCTGTCCTGAAGAGTCACATGAGACTATGCCTGTCCTGAAGAGTCACATGAGACTATGCCTGTCCTGAAGAGTCACATGAGACTATGCCTGTCCTGGAAGAGTCACATGAGACTATGCCTGTCCTGGAAGAGTCACATAAGACTATGCCTGTCCTGAAGAGTCACACGAGACTATGCCTGTCCTGAAGAGTCACATGAGACTATGCCTGTCCTGAAGAGTCACATGAGACTATGCTTGCATGGAAGAGTCACATGAGACTATGCCTGTCCTGAAGGGTCACACAAGACTATGCCTGTCCTGAAGAGTCACATGAGACTATGCCTGTCCTGGAAGAGTCACACGAGACTATGCCTGTCCTGGAAGAGTCACAAAAGACTATGCCTGTCCTGGAAGAGTCACATGAGATTATGCCTGTCCTGAAGAGTCACATGAGACTATGCCTGTCCTGAAGAGTCACATGAGACTATGACTGTCCTGGAAGAGTCACATGAGACTATGCCTGTCCTAGAAGAGTCACATGAGACTATGCCTGTCCTGAAGAGTCACATGAGACTATGCCTGTCCTGAAGAGTCACATGAGACTATGCCTGTCCTGAAGAGTCACATGAGACTATGCCTGTCCTGAAGAGTCACATGAGACTATGCCTGTCCTGAAGAGTCACATGAGACTATGCCTGTCCTGAAGAGTCACATGAGACTATGCCTGTCCTGAAGAGTCACATGAGACTATGCCTGTCCTGGAAGAGTCACATGAGACTATGCCTGTCCTGGAAGAGTCACATGAGACTATGCCTGTCCTGAAGAGTCACACGAGACTATGCCTGTCCTGAAGAGTCACATGAGACTATGCTTGCATGGAAGAGTCACATGAGACTATGCCTGTCCTGAAGGGTCACACGAGACTATGCCTGTCCTGAAGAGTCACATGAGACTATGCCTGTCCTGGAAGAGTCACACGAGACTATGCCTGTCCTGGAAGAGTCACAAAAGACTATGCCTGTCCTGGAAGAGTCACATGAGATTATGCCTGTCCTGAAGAGTCACATGAGACTATGCCTGTCCTGAAGAGTCACATGAGACTATGACTGTCCTGGAAGAGTCACATGAGACTATGCCTGTCCTAGAAGAGTCACATGAGACTATGCCTGTCCTGAAGAGTCACATGAGACTATGCCTGTCCTGAAGAGTCACATGAGACTATGCCTGTCCTGAAGAGTCACATGAGACTATGCCTGTCCTGAAGAGTCACATGAGACTATGCCTGTCCTGAAGAGTCACATGAGACTACGCCTGTCCTGGAAGAGTCACACAAGACTATGCCTGTCCTGGAAGAGTCACACAAGACTATGCCTGTCGTGGAAGAGTCACACAAGACTATGCCTGTCCTGAAGAGTCACACGAGACTATGCCTGTCCTGAAGAGTCACATGAGACTATGCCTGTCCTGAAGAGTCACATGAGACTATGCCTGTCCTGAAGAGTCACATGAGACTATGACTGTCCTGGAAGAGTCACATGAGACTATGCCTGTCCTAGAAGAGTCACATGAGACTATGCCTGTCCTGAAGAGTCACATGAGACTATGCCTGTCCTGAAGAGTCACATGAGACTATGCCTGTCCTGAAGAGTCACATGAGACTATGCCTGTCCTGAAGAGTCACATGAGACTATGCCTGTCCTGAAGAGTCACATGAGACTATGCCTGTCCTGAAGAGTCACACGAGACTACGCCTGTCCTGGAAGAGTCACACAAGACTATGCCTGTCCAGGAAGAGTCACACAAGACTATGCCTGTCCTGGAAGAGTCACACAAGACTATGCCTGTCCTGGAAGAGTCACACGAGACCATGCCTGTCATGGAAGAGTCACACGAGACTATGCCTGTCCTGAAGAGTCACACAAGACTATGCCTGTCCTGGAAGAGTCACATGAGACTATGCCTGTCCTGAAGAGTCACACAAGACTATGCCTGTCCTGAAGAGTCACATGAGACTATGCCTGTCCTGGAAGAGTCACAAGAGACTATGCCTGTCCTAGAAGAGTCACATGAGACTATGCCTGTCCTGAAGTGTCACATGAGACTATGCCTGTCCTGAAACGTCACATGAGACTATGCCTGTCCTGAAGTGTCACATGAGACTACGCCTGTCCTGGAAGAGCCACACAAGACTATGCCTGTCCTGGAAGAGTCACACAAGACTATGCCTGTCCTGGAAGAGTCACACAAGACTATGCCTGTCGTGGAAGAGTCACACGAGACTATGCCTGTCGTGGAAGAGTCACACGAAACTATGCCTGTCGTGGAAGAGTCACACGAGACTATGCCTGTCGTGGAAGAGTCACACGAGACTATGCCTGTCCTGAAGAGTCACATGAGACTATGCCTGTCCTGAAGAGTCACACGAGACTATGCCTGTCCTGAAGAGTCACATGAGACTATGCCTGTCCTGAAGAGTCACATGAGACTATGCCTGTCGTGGAATAGTCCCACGAGACTATGCCTGTCCTGAAGAGTCACATGAGACTATGCCTGTCCTGGAAGAGTCACACAAGACTATGCCTGTCCTGGAAGAGTCACATGAGACTATGCCTGTCCTGAAGAGTTACATGAGATTATGCCTGTCCTGAAGAGTCACATGAGACTATGCTTGTCCTGAAGAGTCACATGAGACTATGCCTGTCCTGAAGAGTCACATGAGACTATGCCTGTCCTGGAAGAGTCACATGAGACTATGCCTGTCCTGAAGAGTCACATGAGATTATGCCTGTCCTGAAGAGTCACATGAGACTATGCCTGTCCTGAAGAGTCACACAAGACTATGCCTGTCCTGGAAGAGTCACATGAGACTATGCCTGTCCTGGAAGAGTCACAAGACTATGCCTGTCCTGGAAGAGTCACACAAGACTATGCCTGTCCTGAAGAGTCACATGAGACTATGCCTGTCCTGAAGAGTCACACGAGGCTATGCCTGTCCTGGAAGAGTCACACAAGACTATGCCTGTCCTGGAAGAGTCACATGAGACTATGCCTGTCCTGAAGAGTCACATGAGACTATGCCTGTCCTGGAAGAGTCACATGAGACTATGCCTGTCCTGGAAGAGTCACACAAGACTATGCCTGTCCTGAAGAGTCACACAAGACTATGCCTGTCCTGGAAGAGTCACATGAGACTATGCCTGTCCTGGAAGAGTCACAAGACTATGCCTGTCCTGGAAGAGTCACACAAGACTATGCCTGTCCTGAAGAGTCACATGAGACTATGCCTGTCCTGAAGAGTCACATGAAACTAAGCCTGTCCTGGAAGAGTCACATAAGACTATGCCTGTCCTGAAGAGTCACACAAGACTATGCCTGTCCTGGAAGAGTCACATGAGACTATGCCTGTCCTGGAAGAGTCACAAGACTATGCCTGTCCTGGAAGAGTCACACAAGACTATGCCTGTCCTGAAGAGTCACATGAGACTATGCCTGTCCTGAAGAGTCACATGAGACTATGCCTGTCCTGAAGAGTCACATGAGACTATGCCTGTCCTGGAAGAGTCACATGAGACTATGCCTGTCCTGGAAGAGTCACATAAGACTATGCCTGTCCTGAAGAGTCACACGAGACTATGCCTGTCCTGAAGAGTCACATGAGACTATGCCTGTCCTGAAGAGTCACATGAGACTATGCTTGCATGGAAGAGTCACATGAGACTATGCCTGTCCTGAAGGGTCACACAAGACTATGCCTGTCCTGAAGAGTCACATGAGACTATGCCTGTCCTGGAAGAGTCACACGAGACTATGCCTGTCCTGGAAGAGTCACAAAAGACTATGCCTGTCCTGGAAGAGTCACATGAGATTATGCCTGTCCTGAAGAGTCACATGAGACTATGCCTGTCCTGAAGAGTCACATGAGACTATGACTGTCCTGGAAGAGTCACATGAGACTATGCCTGTCCTAGAAGAGTCACATGAGACTATGCCTGTCCTGAAGAGTCACATGAGACTATGCCTGTCCTGAAGAGTCACATGAGACTATGCCTGTCCTGAAGAGTCACATGAGACTATGCCTGTCCTGAAGAGTCACATGAGACTATGCCTGTCCTGAAGAGTCACATGAGACTATGCCTGTCCTGAAGAGTCACATGAGACTATGCCTGTCCTGAAGAGTCACATGAGACTATGCCTGTCCTGGAAGAGTCACATGAGACTATGCCTGTCCTGGAAGAGTCACATGAGACTATGCCTGTCCTGAAGAGTCACACGAGACTATGCCTGTCCTGAAGAGTCACATGAGACTATGCTTGCATGGAAGAGTCACATGAGACTATGCCTGTCCTGAAGGGTCACACGAGACTATGCCTGTCCTGAAGAGTCACATGAGACTATGCCTGTCCTGGAAGAGTCACACGAGACTATGCCTGTCCTGGAAGAGTCACAAAAGACTATGCCTGTCCTGGAAGAGTCACATGAGATTATGCCTGTCCTGAAGAGTCACATGAGACTATGCCTGTCCTGAAGAGTCACATGAGACTATGACTGTCCTGGAAGAGTCACATGAGACTATGCCTGTCCTAGAAGAGTCACATGAGACTATGCCTGTCCTGAAGAGTCACATGAGACTATGCCTGTCCTGAAGAGTCACATGAGACTATGCCTGTCCTGAAGAGTCACATGAGACTATGCCTGTCCTGAAGAGTCACATGAGACTATGCCTGTCCTGAAGAGTCACATGAGACTACGCCTGTCCTGGAAGAGTCACACAAGACTATGCCTGTCCTGGAAGAGTCACACAAGACTATGCCTGTCGTGGAAGAGTCACACAAGACTATGCCTGTCCTGAAGAGTCACACGAGACTATGCCTGTCCTGAAGAGTCACATGAGACTATGCCTGTCCTGAAGAGTCACATGAGACTATGCCTGTCCTGAAGAGTCACATGAGACTATGACTGTCCTGGAAGAGTCACATGAGACTATGCCTGTCCTAGAAGAGTCACATGAGACTATGCCTGTCCTGAAGAGTCACATGAGACTATGCCTGTCCTGAAGAGTCACATGAGACTATGCCTGTCCTGAAGAGTCACATGAGACTATGCCTGTCCTGAAGAGTCACATGAGACTATGCCTGTCCTGGAAGAGTCACAAAAGACTATGCCTGTCCTGGAAGAGTCACATGAGATTATGCCTGTCCTGAAGAGTCACATGAGACTATGCCTGTCCTGAAGAGTCACATGAGACTATGACTGTCCTGGAAGAGTCACATGAGACTATGCCTGTCCTAGAAGAGTCACATGAGACTATGCCTGTCCTGAAGAGTCACATGAGACTATGCCTGTCCTGAAGAGTCACATGAGACTATGCCTGTCCTGAAGAGTCACATGAGACTATGCCTGTCCTGAAGAGTCACATGAGACTATGCCTGTCCTGAAGAGTCACATGAGACTATGCCTGTCCTGAAGAGTCACATGAGACTATGCCTGTCCTGAAGAGTCACATGAGACTATGCCTGTCCTGGAAGAGTCACATGAGACTATGCCTGTCCTGGAAGAGTCACATGAGACTATGCCTGTCCTGAAGAGTCACACGAGACTATGCCTGTCCTGAAGAGTCACATGAGACTATGCTTGCATGGAAGAGTCACATGAGACTATGCCTGTCCTGAAGGGTCACACGAGACTATGCCTGTCCTGAAGAGTCACATGAGACTATGCCTGTCCTGGAAGAGTCACACGAGACTATGCCTGTCCTGGAAGAGTCACAAAAGACTATGCCTGTCCTGGAAGAGTCACATGAGATTATGCCTGTCCTGAAGAGTCACATGAGACTATGCCTGTCCTGAAGAGTCACATGAGACTATGACTGTCCTGGAAGAGTCACATGAGACTATGCCTGTCCTAGAAGAGTCACATGAGACTATGCCTGTCCTGAAGAGTCACATGAGACTATGCCTGTCCTGAAGAGTCACATGAGACTATGCCTGTCCTGAAGAGTCACATGAGACTATGCCTGTCCTGAAGAGTCACATGAGACTATGCCTGTCCTGAAGAGTCACATGAGACTACGCCTGTCCTGGAAGAGTCACACAAGACTATGCCTGTCCTGGAAGAGTCACACAAGACTATGCCTGTCGTGGAAGAGTCACACAAGACTATGCCTGTCCTGAAGAGTCACACGAGACTATGCCTGTCCTGAAGAGTCACATGAGACTATGCCTGTCCTGAAGAGTCACATGAGACTATGCCTGTCCTGAAGAGTCACATGAGACTATGACTGTCCTGGAAGAGTCACATGAGACTATGCCTGTCCTAGAAGAGTCACATGAGACTATGCCTGTCCTGAAGAGTCACATGAGACTATGCCTGTCCTGAAGAGTCACATGAGACTATGCCTGTCCTGAAGAGTCACATGAGACTATGCCTGTCCTGAAGAGTCACATGAGACTATGCCTGTCCTGAAGAGTCACATGAGACTATGCCTGTCCTGAAGAGTCACACGAGACTACGCCTGTCCTGGAAGAGTCACACAAGACTATGCCTGTCCAGGAAGAGTCACACAAGACTATGCCTGTCCTGGAAGAGTCACACAAGACTATGCCTGTCCTGGAAGAGTCACACGAGACCATGCCTGTCATGGAAGAGTCACACGAGACTATGCCTGTCCTGAAGAGTCACACAAGACTATGCCTGTCCTGGAAGAGTCACATGAGACTATGCCTGTCCTGAAGAGTCACACAAGACTATGCCTGTCCTGAAGAGTCACATGAGACTATGCCTGTCCTGGAAGAGTCACAAGAGACTATGCCTGTCCTAGAAGAGTCACATGAGACTATGCCTGTCCTGAAGTGTCACATGAGACTATGCCTGTCCTGAAACGTCACATGAGACTATGCCTGTCCTGAAGTGTCACATGAGACTACGCCTGTCCTGGAAGAGCCACACAAGACTATGCCTGTCCTGGAAGAGTCACACAAGACTATGCCTGTCCTGGAAGAGTCACACAAGACTATGCCTGTCGTGGAAGAGTCACACGAGACTATGCCTGTCGTGGAAGAGTCACACGAAACTATGCCTGTCGTGGAAGAGTCACACGAGACTATGCCTGTCGTGGAAGAGTCACACGAGACTATGCCTGTCCTGAAGAGTCACATGAGACTATGCCTGTCCTGAAGAGTCACACGAGACTATGCCTGTCCTGAAGAGTCACATGAGACTATGCCTGTCCTGAAGAGTCACATGAGACTATGCCTGTCGTGGAATAGTCCCACGAGACTATGCCTGTCCTGAAGAGTCACATGAGACTATGCCTGTCCTGGAAGAGTCACACAAGACTATGCCTGTCCTGGAAGAGTCACATGAGACTATGCCTGTCCTGAAGAGTTACATGAGATTATGCCTGTCCTGAAGAGTCACATGAGACTATGCTTGTCCTGAAGAGTCACATGAGACTATGCCTGTCCTGAAGAGTCACATGAGACTATGCCTGTCCTGGAAGAGTCACATGAGACTATGCCTGTCCTGAAGAGTCACATGAGATTATGCCTGTCCTGAAGAGTCACATGAGACTATGCCTGTCCTGAAGAGTCACACAAGACTATGCCTGTCCTGGAAGAGTCACATGAGACTATGCCTGTCCTGGAAGAGTCACAAGACTATGCCTGTCCTGGAAGAGTCACACAAGACTATGCCTGTCCTGAAGAGTCACATGAGACTATGCCTGTCCTGAAGAGTCACACGAGGCTATGCCTGTCCTGGAAGAGTCACACAAGACTATGCCTGTCCTGGAAGAGTCACATGAGACTATGCCTGTCCTGAAGAGTCACATGAGACTATGCCTGTCCTGGAAGAGTCACATGAGACTATGCCTGTCCTGGAAGAGTCACACAAGACTATGCCTGTCCTGAAGAGTCACACAAGACTATGCCTGTCCTGGAAGAGTCACATGAGACTATGCCTGTCCTGGAAGAGTCACAAGACTATGCCTGTCCTGGAAGAGTCACACAAGACTATGCCTGTCCTGAAGAGTCACATGAGACTATGCCTGTCCTGAAGAGTCACATGAAACTAAGCCTGTCCTGGAAGAGTCACATAAGACTATGCCTGTCCTGAAGAGTCACACAAGACTATGCCTGTCCTGGAAGAGTCACATGAGACTATGCCTGTCCTGGAAGAGTCACAAGACTATGCCTGTCCTGGAAGAGTCACACAAGACTATGCCTGTCCTGAAGAGTCACATGAGACTATGCCTGTCCTGAAGAGTCACATGAGACTATGCCTGTCCTGAAGAGTCACATGAGACTATGCCTGTCCTGGAAGAGTCACATGAGACTATGCCTGTCCTGGAAGAGTCACATAAGACTATGCCTGTCCTGAAGAGTCACACGAGACTATGCCTGTCCTGAAGAGTCACATGAGACTATGCCTGTCCTGAAGAGTCACATGAGACTATGCTTGCATGGAAGAGTCACATGAGACTATGCCTGTCCTGAAGGGTCACACAAGACTATGCCTGTCCTGAAGAGTCACATGAGACTATGCCTGTCCTGGAAGAGTCACACGAGACTATGCCTGTCCTGGAAGAGTCACAAAAGACTATGCCTGTCCTGGAAGAGTCACATGAGATTATGCCTGTCCTGAAGAGTCACATGAGACTATGCCTGTCCTGAAGAGTCACATGAGACTATGACTGTCCTGGAAGAGTCACATGAGACTATGCCTGTCCTAGAAGAGTCACATGAGACTATGCCTGTCCTGAAGAGTCACATGAGACTATGCCTGTCCTGAAGAGTCACATGAGACTATGCCTGTCCTGAAGAGTCACATGAGACTATGCCTGTCCTGAAGAGTCACATGAGACTATGCCTGTCCTGAAGAGTCACATGAGACTATGCCTGTCCTGAAGAGTCACATGAGACTATGCCTGTCCTGAAGAGTCACATGAGACTATGCCTGTCCTGGAAGAGTCACATGAGACTATGCCTGTCCTGGAAGAGTCACATGAGACTATGCCTGTCCTGAAGAGTCACACGAGACTATGCCTGTCCTGAAGAGTCACATGAGACTATGCTTGCATGGAAGAGTCACATGAGACTATGCCTGTCCTGAAGGGTCACACGAGACTATGCCTGTCCTGAAGAGTCACATGAGACTATGCCTGTCCTGGAAGAGTCACACGAGACTATGCCTGTCCTGGAAGAGTCACAAAAGACTATGCCTGTCCTGGAAGAGTCACATGAGATTATGCCTGTCCTGAAGAGTCACATGAGACTATGCCTGTCCTGAAGAGTCACATGAGACTATGACTGTCCTGGAAGAGTCACATGAGACTATGCCTGTCCTAGAAGAGTCACATGAGACTATGCCTGTCCTGAAGAGTCACATGAGACTATGCCTGTCCTGAAGAGTCACATGAGACTATGCCTGTCCTGAAGAGTCACATGAGACTATGCCTGTCCTGAAGAGTCACATGAGACTATGCCTGTCCTGAAGAGTCACATGAGACTACGCCTGTCCTGGAAGAGTCACACAAGACTATGCCTGTCCTGGAAGAGTCACACAAGACTATGCCTGTCGTGGAAGAGTCACACAAGACTATGCCTGTCCTGAAGAGTCACACGAGACTATGCCTGTCCTGAAGAGTCACATGAGACTATGCCTGTCCTGAAGAGTCACATGAGACTATGCCTGTCCTGAAGAGTCACATGAGACTATGACTGTCCTGGAAGAGTCACATGAGACTATGCCTGTCCTAGAAGAGTCACATGAGACTATGCCTGTCCTGAAGAGTCACATGAGACTATGCCTGTCCTGAAGAGTCACATGAGACTATGCCTGTCCTGAAGAGTCACATGAGACTATGCCTGTCCTGAAGAGTCACATGAGACTATGCCTGTCCTGAAGAGTCACATGAGACTATGCCTGTCCTGAAGAGTCACACGAGACTACGCCTGTCCTGGAAGAGTCACACAAGACTATGCCTGTCCAGGAAGAGTCACACAAGACTATGCCTGTCCTGGAAGAGTCACACAAGACTATGCCTGTCCTGGAAGAGTCACACGAGACCATGCCTGTCATGGAAGAGTCACACGAGACTATGCCTGTCCTGAAGAGTCACACAAGACTATGCCTGTCCTGGAAGAGTCACATGAGACTATGCCTGTCCTGAAGAGTCACACAAGACTATGCCTGTCCTGAAGAGTCACATGAGACTATGCCTGTCCTGGAAGAGTCACAAGAGACTATGCCTGTCCTAGAAGAGTCACATGAGACTATGCCTGTCCTGAAGTGTCACATGAGACTATGCCTGTCCTGAAACGTCACATGAGACTATGCCTGTCCTGAAGTGTCACATGAGACTACGCCTGTCCTGGAAGAGCCACACAAGACTATGCCTGTCCTGGAAGAGTCACACAAGACTATGCCTGTCCTGGAAGAGTCACACAAGACTATGCCTGTCGTGGAAGAGTCACACGAGACTATGCCTGTCGTGGAAGAGTCACACGAAACTATGCCTGTCGTGGAAGAGTCACACGAGACTATGCCTGTCGTGGAAGAGTCACACGAGACTATGCCTGTCCTGAAGAGTCACATGAGACTATGCCTGTCCTGAAGAGTCACACGAGACTATGCCTGTCCTGAAGAGTCACATGAGACTATGCCTGTCCTGAAGAGTCACATGAGACTATGCCTGTCGTGGAATAGTCCCACGAGACTATGCCTGTCCTGAAGAGTCACATGAGACTATGCCTGTCCTGGAAGAGTCACACAAGACTATGCCTGTCGTGGAAGAGTCACACGAGACTATGCCTGTCGTGGAAGAGTCACACAAGACTTTGCCTGTCCTGGAATAGTCACACAAGACTATGCCTGTCGTGGAAGAGTCACACGAGACTATGCCTGTCGTGGAAGAGTTTCACGAGACTATGCCTGTCCTGAAGAGTCACATGAGACTATGCCTGTCTTGGAAGAGTCACACGAGACTATGCCTGTCCTGAAGAGTCACATGAGACTATGCCTGTCCTGAAGAGTCACATGAGACTATGCTTGCAATGGAAGAGTCACATGAGACTATGCCTGTCCTGAAGAGTCACATGAGACTATGCCTGTCATGGAAGAGTCACACGAGACTATGCCTGTCGTGGAAGAGTCACACGAGACTATGCCTGTCGTGGAAGAGTCACACGAGACTATGCCTGTCCTGAAGAGTCACATGAGACTATGCCTGTCCTGAAGAGTCACACGAGACTATGCCTGTCCTGAAGAGTCACATGAGACTATGCCTGTCCTGAAGAGTCACATGAGACTATGCCTGTCGTGGAAGAGTTACACGAGACTATGCCTGTCGTGGAAGAGTCACACGAGACTATGCCTGTCCTGAAGAGTCACATGAGACTATGCCTGTCATGGAAGAGTCACACGAGACTATGCCTGTCCTGAAGAGTCACATGAGACTATGCCTGTCCTGAAGAGTCACATGAGACTATGCTTGCCATGGAAGAGTCACATGAGACTATGCCTGTCCTGGAAGAGTCACACAAGACTATGCCTGTCATGGAAGAGTCACACGAGACTATGCCTGTCCTGGAAAAGTCACACTAGACTATGCCTGTGGATCACCCCCAGACACAGGGCTGTTACGGTGGCTATGCCCAGTCCATGAACCTGCTAAGGGGCGTCCAATAAAGGTGGTGCAGTCTGTCAGGGGTTCGTGACGCCACCTGTGGTGTTTGGTCAGGGTGACCGATGCTGCTATGGGGTCCGCTGGGGTGATGGAATGGCAGCTGGATGGTATACCTTCCCACAGGTGAAGTATGTCCCCAGGGCTTCCCAGTGGTGTAGGTAGCGATGGTGTGAGGTGCAGGTAATAACGAGGACACAAGGTTGCAGTCTCTTTACCTGTTTACTGAAGGCTTCAGGATCCTCAATCCAGAGTACGTTTAACAGGGCTCTCTGAGACCGGCCGGTCCGATGGGCTCATCCAGATTTTCGTTCTCAGATGGAAATCGTTGCCTACCACTAGCGCCTGTGTGTTGTAGTCCTACCCTGCTGAGCATTCGAAATAGTGCTCACAACTGCTGTTCTCGTTCGTTGTTCTCTACAGCTCTCTCTCTCTCTTTAGTTCCAGATGTTACTAGTTTCTCGTCCCCCAGTATGTTTTGGCTAGGACGCACCCGTATAACGGGAAGGCTTGGAGGTCTTCCGGGACCCTAGAGACGCCCCTCTCCCAATGTTGCCCCCTATGTCTTCTTAGGAAATTTAAGGTAGACAGCCAACCTATAATTAACTGTCCTGCGGAGTTCGAAGTAAGGCCTGAAGCCAGTTACTCCCGCGGTCTTCCGGCCACCGGCTACGCGCCTCAGTAAGATGTTGCCTCGGTCTCACGGCACAACTCTTACTGGCTCTCCTTTGTGCTTGATCTCGTTTACACGGTTCCACAATATCCTTCCCTTCTTATCTCTTTCTTAGGATGCCGCCGCAGGAGGTGCAGGCGCAGCTCCGTAACGTTCTGTTCTGTTCGCTAGGCTCCTGCCAGGTTCCCACGCCTGACAGGGACCCCCCTGTGTCTTCTCCCCGCAACACCCCCTGCCACGGGATGTTGCCTGAATCCAACCCAGTCAGCTTCTGACTAACTTCCTCCCCAGCCCCTAGTTTTACCAGTGTGAGGAGTTGCCCAATAAATAAAGCCTTTTTCTCCCCCTAGTGGCCGGAGTGCGAAGGGTAATGTGTTCTGGTGATACCTGGTCAGGAGAACTCTTTAGTGCCATCAGACGTACCGCCACTCCCCTTAGTGGCAGAGTGTCATACTGCAACGACCAGGTCTCTGGGGCGCTGCACTCCCCCCTGGTTAAATCCAGTACTCCTGGACTGGGAAGAAGAACAACAATATTTTACGGCAAAAGACATACAAAATTTTGAAATGCTTAGAACAAGTAAATAGAAAAGGTGCTTCCCTTTATGGGAGGTAAGAACACTTGAACGTTACAAACAAAAATAAAAGTTAAATATTTTTAAATAACACTTTGACTATAAATAACTCTCAGTACCCAGCCGGGTATTCTACCAAGTGCAAACTTTGATTTAACTTTTCCTTTAAGGGCGTATAAGCTGAACCCACTAAAGGCCTACTATAAAATACTATAAATAACTCAACTTTCCTTTCCGTTCTAACTTCCCCAATGCAGGACCGCCTAGCTCCTTGGCTGGGCCTACTGTCATTGTGCCGACCATCTTTCTACAGTTCTCAGGAGGACTCTCTCTCTAACCCCTACGGGTTCACTTTAAGCTTTCCTGTCCTCAATCTCTATCAACATTATTAACGTTTCAACTTTTATTAACGCAAGCATGTAAACATTCCCTTAAAGAGGGACCCAAGTCTCTAGTAGGTAGTGCATATTCTCTCTCTGTCTGCAAGTCCACTGAAAGCAATACCTTCTGCGTCATGTCCAGCAGCATTAACTTCGCAAAGTCTTCTTTCGCTTGTAAAACCAGAAAGGAGCACTGTGACGGGGTGTACGGCAGAGCAAGAAGGGGCAACAGGCCGAGGGATGATTCAACAGATTTAGTAACATAGTAACATAGTAACATAGTTAGTAAGGCCGAAAAAAGACATTTGTCCATCCAGTTCAGCCTATATTCCATCATAATAAATACCCAGATCTACGTCCTTCTACAGAACCTAATTGTATGATACAATATTGTTCTGCTCCAGGAAGACATCCAGGCCTCTCTTGAACCCCTCGACTGAGTTCGCCATCACCACCTCCTCAGGCAAGCAATTCCAGATTCTCACTGCCCTAACAGTAAAGAATCCTCTTCTATGTTGGTGGAAAAACCTTCTCTCCTCCAGACGCAAAGAATGCCCCCTTGTGCCCATCACCTTCCTTGGTATAAACAGATCCTCAGCGAGATATTTGTATTGTCCCCTTATATACTTATACATGGTTATTAGATCGCCCCTCAGTCGTCTTTTTTCTAGACTAAATAATCCTAATTTCGCTAATCTATCTGGGTATTGTAGTTCTCCCATCCCCTTTATTAATTTTGTTGCCCTCCTTTGTACTCTCTCTAGATTTATTATCAAGAACGCTGGAACAACACATGCAGGTAGATCTACAGAGTCCACAATTAGTCCAACAGAACAGATTCGGGGGCACCTCCCGATAATCCTTGTGCCAGCTAACAAAGCAATAGTCCACACGAGTCCAAGGGATCCCAAAACAATCCCACGAACGACGAGATATGTCCTCAGCTCAAGTCTCGCCCCGTTCGCTTCCGCAGTCCCAGATGGGTGTGGGGTCTTGCCTCAGCTAAGAATCCCCACTCCTCCTTCAAGGATCAACTCACATCTGATCTCAAAATAAGAACGAATTGTCTGAGTTCCTGGGATCAGCCCATGAAGGGGTAGGGGTTACACCTTCTATTCAATGGTTGGGTCCACCAGAAGATTCTAGACTGGTGGGCTGCAAGAAGTCTATGTAGTATGTACATTTGACTAGCCACCTGCTGTGAGGAAGAATGGCTATTCCTCCACTAGTGGTGTTGACAAAGCTTAATTACATTATAGCTTAGGGCTGCAAGTATTGGGGGAAGGAGACATATTGTTACAGGTGAACTCCCAGCCAAGAAAATACATGAATTACAGCTAATAGAAACCAGAGAACAGTTACATACATCAAATGGCATATTATTCAAATACAGGACAGGGCAAAAGTACATATCATGAGAAGCACCTTTAAGAAGGTGCAAACTATATACAAAAACAGTTTTGAATCATTCACCGTCCATGATCCGGCAGTCTTTGAAACAATGATGAACTTTGTGCAAAAGTAGAAAAAGAAATAGAAAACAATAGGGATCCCGGGTAAACAAAGGGACCCCTTTAAGAAATAACTCTGGTCGGGTTTAAAGTAGCAGCATCAGCAGGAAACAGTTAACTATATACATATTCGGATCTCCGAGGTTTATTTCCTCGGCGTTAGTGGTCGTGACAACTCCACCGGCAGCAGTGGGCGGGGCCACCCTGCCGGGTACTCGCGTGCACTTGGTGTGGTTACAGGAGATCCTGGGCTCCAGTCAGGGGTCTGTGTGGCGATTGTTCTGGACCTCGCAACAACCGAGGCGCCAACCACTCCCGAGGTCAAGCTCTCCGCCACCACCGTAGTAACAGTGTCCACAGTGCAAGTGGTGGTTTTCACAACAGTTCATGTAGGGGTCACCACCGTGGTCTTGGTGACGGTCGTGGTCCGGTCACAAGGGGGCACCCTCGCTATGGGGGATGGCTTCTCCGCCGCTTTAATCGATGACGTCACGGGGACTGGCCGCTTGCACACATTCAGGGCGAACCAACCCCTCTCCCCGAAGTGCCGGGTGTAGGTGACTTCGTCCCCCTTGTATAGATCCCGGTCCAGGTGGCCTTCTTTGAGATGGGACTCCACATCCCTCCGGTTTACGAAAACCTCAGAATACAGGTCTGGCTCCTTAATGAAGCCCCATCCTCCACGGAGCCGGAACTCCACAACGGTGCCCTGCCTGCGCGGGGCCTGGTGAGCGGTGCGGTCCTTGCGGGCCCGATCCTTTATCTCGAGGTCCCGCCGGTAGTGAGCTTCTCGCTGGGCCTGGTGTTGTTTCTCCTGCTCCTCCCACTGCCGATCCAGCTGGAACTGGTACTCCTCCCAGCTAAGGGCCTCCACCATCTCCCCTTGTGTCTTCACCCCGGGGAACCCCATAAAGTCAGATCCCGGGTTCACCCAGCGGCACACCGTGCGCTCCGCATATACCTCGCCTGGCATGGTGAGTGGCGAGATCGGGGCCTTTAAGAAATGCTCCATGCCCGTGGCCTGGTCCCACTGCAGAAGGCGTTGGAGTTTGTGGGTCCCCAGGGGAGGGGGCGCTGCGACCGGGCCTATCAGCAAGTCTTCCGCTGGCAGGGTGGGGTCGGCGGACTCACCGGTCAGCGCGGCTTCCTCCGTTGCAGCCGACTCCAAGGGTGGTACAGGATCCGGGATCAGGAGTTCCTCCGCTGGCGCCTCCTGACACGAGGCCTCGGTCTCAAGCCTGCACTGGAGCAGCTGCTCCGCCAGGTCCTCCATCTCACCCTGCAGGAGTCCGGTCCCGGATGTAAGGCTCTGGCTGTTGTACTCATCCGGGTAGCTGGGGGAGCCCTCGACTTCAACCCTGCTGTCTGGGTCTGAGCGATCAGCCATGGCGTCCTCCACGTGGGTCGCTTCCTGGTCTCTTTCCCGCTCTCTCCTTCGTGGGTGGTTTCGTTTCTTGTTCCTCCTCCCCCCATTGAGGATCAGGAGGCGGATCTCGGCTGCTGACGGACACGTCCTCAAGGTGCAGAAATATTTAGACTGGGCGGCCATTATCTTTCGCGCTCTCCAGCTCACTTTCGCCCACTTCTTAGCCCTTCTTTTTCTCTTGTGCTCCTCGTGGCGCTGCAATGGCGGCGGTTTTGGTGAGAATCTTGCGTCAATAGCAGTACACAGTCTTTGCAATAAATCACAGTCCAACACATTTCAATCACAGTTGCAAGGCACACATGACCCAATTCTTCAGGCTTAAGTACGATCCTGTTCGTGACGCCAAGTTGGATCACCCCCAGACACAGGGCCATGCGTTTTCGGTACCGGGCCTCTCTGGTTCGGTTCTGAAGCTGTCACGGTGGCTATGCCCGGTCCATGAACCTGCTAAGGGGCGTCCAATAAAGGTGGTGCAGTCTGTCAAGGGTTCGTGATGCCACCTGTGGTGTTCGGTCAGGGTGACCGACGCTGCTGTGGGGTCCGCTGGGGTGATGGAATGGCAGCTGGATGGTATACCTTCCCACAGGTGAAGTATGTCCCCAGGGCTTCCCAGTAAGGTGGATGGTAATGGTGTGAGGTGCAGGTAATAACGAGGACACAAGGTTGCAGTCTCTTTACCTCTTTACTGAAGGCTTCAGGATCCTCAATCCAGAGTACGTTTAACAGGGCTCTCTGAGACCGGCCGGTCCGATGGGCACATCCAGCGTTTCCTTCGCAGATGGAAATCGTTGCCTACCACTAGCGCCTGTGTGTTGTAGTCCTACCCTGCTGAGCATTCGGAATAGTCCTCACAACTGCTGTTCTCGTTCGTCGTTCTCTACAGCTCTCTCTCTCTCTTTAGTTCCAGATGTTTCTCGTCCCCCAGTATGTTTTGGCTAGGACGCACCCGTATGACGGGTCTCACGGCACGACTCTTACTGGCTCTCCTTTGTGCTTGATCTTGTTTACACTGTTCCACAATATCCTTCCCTTCTTATCTCTTTCTTAGGATGCCGCCGCAGGAGGTGCAGGCGCGGCTCCATAACGTTCTGTTCTGTTCGCTAGGCTCGTGCCAGGTTCCCACGCCTGACAGGGACCCCCCTGTGTCTTCTCCCCGCAACACCCCCTGCCACGGGATGTTGCCTGAATCCAACCCAGTCAGCTTCTGACTAACTTCCTCCCCAGCCCCTAGTTTTACCAGTGTGAGGAGTGGCCCAATAAATAAAGCCTTTTTCTCCCCCTAGTGGCCGGAGTGTGAAGTGTAATGTGTTCTGGTGATACCTGGTCAGGAGAACTCTTTAGTGCCATCAGACGTACCGCCACTCCCCTTAGTGGCAGAGTGCCATAGTGCAACGACCAGGTCTCTGGGGCGCTGCACTTGTCCTGGAAGAGTCACATGAGACTGTGCCTGTCCTGGAAGAGTCACGAGACTATGTCTGTCCTGGAAAAGTCACATGAGACTACACCTGTCGTGGAAGAGTCACAAGAGACTACGCCTGTCCTGGAAGAGTCACATGAGACTATGCCTGTCCTGGAAGAGCCACAAGAGACTATGCCTGTCCTGGAAGAGTCACATGAGACTATGCCTGTCCTGGAAAAGTCACATGAGACTACGCCTGTCCTGGAAGAGTCACAAGAAACTACACCTGTCTTGGGAGAGTCACATGAGACTACGCCTGTCCTGGAAGAGTCACAAGAAACTATGCCTGTCCTGGAAGAGTCATAACAGACTATGCCAGTCCTGGAAGAGCCACACGAGACTACGCCTGTCCTGGAAAAGTCACATGAGACTACGCCTGTCCTGGAAGAGTTACACAAGACTATGTGGAGCGCCCCCAGACACAGGGCCGTGGGGTACTCGGTACCGGTCCTCTCTATCTCGGTCCTGGGGTTGTCACGGTGGCTAGACCCGGTCCGTGACCCTGCTAAGGGGCATACAATGAAAGGTGATGAAAGTTTGTCAAGGTTTCGTGACGCCACCTGTGGTATTCAGTCAGGGTGACTGACGTTGCTTGGGGTCCACTGAGGTGGTTTTATGGCAGCTAGATGGTATACCTTCCCACAGGTGAAGTGCTTCCCCAGGGCTTCCCAGTAGTGTAGGTGGTGATGATGTGAGGTGCGGTTAATAATGACACAGGGGTGCAGTCTCTTTACCTTTTACTGAAGACTTCGGGATCCGCAATCCAGAGCACTGCTAACAGGGCTGGCTGAGACCGGCCGGTCCGAAAGCACATCCAGAGTTCCCTTTGCAGGTGGAAATCAGTGCCTACCAACTAGCGCCTGTGTGTTGTAGTCCTTCCCTGCTGAGCACCACGGGATAGTCCTCACAACTTTCATATTCGTTCGTTCTCTCTCTCTCCGTCCCCCAGTTTATCTGGCTAGGATGCACCCGTATGACGGGTAGGCTCGGAGCTATTCTGGGATCTTAGAGACACCCCTCTCCACGTTTGCCCCCTATGTCTGCTTAGGTGATTTAAGGTAGACAGCCAACCTATAATCAACTGTCCTGCCGCTGTTTGAAGTAATGCTTGAAGTCTGTTACTTCCTTGGCGTTCCGGCCAGCGGCTACGCGCCTCAGTAGGATGTTGCCGATCTCGGGGCACGACTCCTACTGGATCTCCTTTGTGCTGTGATCTCGTTTCTCACTGTCCACAATATCCTTCGCTTCGTGTCCTTCCTTAGGATGCCGCCGCAAGGTAGTGCAGGTGCGGCTCCGTAACGATCTGTCCTTTCTGCTAGGTACCTGCCAGGAACCCACCCCTGACAGGTCCTCCCTGGAGCTCTCCCAGGCTGCTTCTGACTAACTTCCTATCCAACCCCCATTTTTACCCAAGTGTGAGGAGTGGCCTAATACATAGTGCCTTTTGCTCCCCCTGGTGGCCGGAGTGTGAAGTGTAATGTGTGACTGTGATACCTGGTCAGGTGAACTCCTTTAGTGCAATCAGACATAACATCACTCCCCTTAGTGGCAGAGCGACATTACTACAACGACCAGGACTCTGGGGCGCTGCACTATGTCTGTCCTGAAAGAGTCATAACAGACTATGCCTGTCCTGGAAGAGCCACAAGAGACTACACCTGTCCAGGTGCACCGCAGAACTTGGAAGTGAAGGAGCGCCGTTTTACTTTTTCAATGTAGAATTGGCTGGAATTGAGATTGGACGCCATGTCGCATTTGGAGAGCCACTGATGTGTCTAAACAGTGGAAACCCCCCACAAGTGACACCATTTTGGAAACTAGACCCCTTAAGGAACTTATCTAGTTGTGTGGTGAGCACTTTGAACCCCCATGTGCTTCACAGAAGTTTATAACGTAGAGCCGTGAAAATAAAAAAAACACATTTTTTCTACAAAAATGATCTTTTTGCCCCCAAATTTTTATTTTCACAAAGGTAGCAGGAGAAATTAGACCACAAAAGTTGTTGTGCAATTTCTCCTGAGTATGTCGATACCCAATATGTGGGGGTAAACCACTGTTTGGGCGCACCGCAGAGCTTGGAAGAGAAGGAGCGCCGTTTTACTTTTTCAATGTAGAATTGTCTGGAATTGAGATCAGACGCCATGTTGCGTTTGGAGAGCCCCTGATGTGCCTAATCAGTAGAAACCCTCCACAAGTGACCCCATTTTGGAAACTAGACCCCCCATGGAACTTATCTAGGTGTGTGGTGAGAACTTTGAATGCCCAAGTGCTTCACAGAAGTTTATAATGAAGAGTCGTGAAAATAAAAAATAAAAAAATTTTCCACAAAAAAGATATTTTAGCCCTCAAGTTTTTATTTTCACAAGGGTAACAAGAGAAATTGGAAACCAAATGTTGTTGCCCAATTTGTTCTGAGTATGCTGGTACCCCATATGTGGGGGTAAACCACTGTTTGGGCGCACGGCAGAGCTCGGAAGGAAGGAGCGCCGTTTTGGAATGCAGACTTTGATAGAATGGTCTGTGGGCATTTTGTTGCGATTGCAGAGCCCCTGATGTACCTAAACAGTAGTAACCCCCCACAAGTGACCCCATTTTGGAAACTAGACCCCCCAAGGAACTTATCTAGATGTGTGGTGAGAACTTTGAATGCCCAAGTGCTTCACAGAAGTTTAGAATGCAGAGTCGTGAAAATAAAAAAATATATTTTTTTTCCACAAAAAAGATTTTGTAGCCCCCAAGTTTTTATTTTCACAAGGGTAACAGGAGAAATTAGACCACAAAAGTTGTTGTGCAATTTCTCCTGAGTATGTCGATACCCAATATGTGGGGGTAAACCACTGTTTGGGCGCACCGCAGAGCTTGGAAGAGAAGGAGCGCCGTTTTACTTTTTCAATGTAGAATTGTCTGGAATTGAGATCAGACGCCATGTTGCGTTTGGAGAGCCCCTGATGTGCCTAATCAGTAGAAACCCTCCACAAGTGACCCCATTTTGGAAACTAGACCCCCCATGGAACTTATCTAGATGTGTGGTGAGAACTTTGAATGCCCAAGTGCTTCACAGAAGTTTATAATGCAGAGTCGTGAAAATAAAAAATAAAAATTTTTTCCACAAAAAAGATATTTTAGCCCTCAAGTTTTTATTTTCACAAGGGTAACAAGAGAAATTGGACCCCAAAAGTTGTTTTCCAATTTGTTCTGAGTATGCTGGTACCCCATATGTGGGGGTAAACCACTGTTTGGGCGCACGGCAGAGCTCGGAAGGAAGGAGCGCCGTTTTGGAATGCAGACTTTGATAGAATGGTCTGTGGGCATTTTGTTGCGATTGCAGAGCCCCTGATGTACCTAAACAGTAGTAACCCCCCACAAGTGACCCCATTTTGGAAACTAGACCCCCCAAGGAACTTATCTAGATGTGTGGTGAGAACTTTGAATGCCCAAGTGCTTCACAGAAGTTTAGAATGCAGAGTCGTGAAAATAAAAAAATATATTTTTTTTCCACAAAAAAGATTTTGTAGCCCCCAAGTTTTTATTTTCACAAGGGTAACAGGAGAAATTGGACCACTTAAGTTGTTGTCCAATTTATCCCGAGTATGCTGATGCCCCATATATGGGGGTAAACCACTGTTTGGGTGCACGGCAGAGCTCGGAAGGGAAGGAGTGCAGTTTTGGAATGCAGACTTAGATCGAATGGTCTGTGGGCGTTATGTTGTGTTTGCAGAGCCCTGGTGTACCTAAACAGTAGTAACCCCCCACAAGTGACCCCATTTTGGAAACTAGACCCCCCAAGGAACTTATATAGATGTGTGATGAGAACTTTGAATGCCCAAGTGTTTCACAGAAGTTTATAATGCAGAGTCATGAAAATAAAAATAAAAAATTTCCACAAAAAAAGATTTTGTAGCCTCCAAGTTTTTATTTTCACAAGGGTAACAGGAGAAATTAGACCCCAAAAGTTGTTGTCCAATTTATCCCGAGTACGGTGATGCCCCATATGTGGGGGTAACCCACTGTTTGGGCGCACGGCAGAGCTCAGAAGGGAGGGAGCACCATTTGACTTTTTGAGCGCAAAATTGGCTGTCGTGTTTGGAGACCCCCTGATGTACCTAAACAGTGGAAACCCCCCAATTCTAGCTCTAACCCTAACCCCAACACACCCCTAACCCTAATCCCAACCCGATCCATAATCCTAATCACAACCCTAAAACCCTAACGATAATCACAACCCTTACCCCAAAACAACCCTAATGTCAACCCTAACCATAACCCTAATCAAAACCCTAAATCCAACACACCCCTAATCCTAATCTCAACCCTAACCTCAAACCTAACCCTAATCCCAATACACCCCTAATCCCAACCCTAACCTTAACCCTAATCCCAAACCTAACCCTAATTCCAAGCGTAACCCTAATGCCAACCCTAATCCAAACCCTAACCCTAATCCCAACCCTAGCCCTAACTTTAGCCCCAACCTTAGCCCTAACCCTAACCCTAAATTTAGCCCCAACCCTAACCCTAGCCCTAACTTTAGCTCCAACCCCAACCCTAGCCCTAACTTTAACCCTAACCCTAAGGCTACTTTCACACTTGCGTCGTTTGGTATCCGTCGCAATCCGTCGTTAACCCTAAATTTAGCCCCAACCCTAACCCTATATTTAGCGCCAGCCCTAACCCTAAATTTAGCCCCAACCCTAACCCTAAATTTAGCCACAACCCTAACCCTAAATTTAGCCCCAACCCTAACCCTAACCCTAAATTTAGCCCCAACCTTAACCCTAGCCCTAACCCTAATTTTAGCCCCAACTGCTTTCTCCTGCCGGCCGGCAGATGGCGACAGATGGCAGGCACACTGCGCATGCGCCCGCCATTTTGTTTCCTAAAGAAGACGCCGGCGGCCAGGAGAAGAAGCAGGAGGACCCAGGGACACCGGTGAGTATAATAGGGTCCCGGAATCCCCCTATTTCTCTGCCCTCTGATGTGCGATCACATCAGAGGACAGAGAATTACACATCGCTTTTTTTTTCTTTTCGGTCGCCGGTAAACAGTTAATTACAGCGATTGCAAAACAGGGGTCGGTAAAACCGACCCCGATCATGTAAAGTACCCTTAACTGCCGCCGTTAAAAGGCGTATCGGCGGTCGTTAAGGGGTTAATCTTTGCAACCTTGACTCAAGAACATACAGGTGCTTCTCACAAAATTAGAATATCATCAAAAAGTTAATTTATTTCAGTTCTTTAATACAAAAAGTGAAACTCATATATAGAGCCATTACACACAGAGCGATCAATTTCACGTGTTTATTTTTGTTACTGTTGATGATTATGGCTTACAGCCAATGAAAACCCAAAAGTCACTATCTCAGTAAATTAGAATACTTTATAACACCAGCTTGAAAAATTATTTTAAATTCTGAAATGTTGGCCTACTGAAATGTATGATCAGTAAATGCACTCAATACTTGATCGGGCTCCTTTGGCATCAATTACTGCATTAATGCAGTGTGGCATGGAGGTGATCAGCCTGTGGCACTGCTGAGGGGTTATGGAAGCCCAGGTTGCTTTGATAGCAGCCTTCAGCTCATGTGCATTGTTGGGTCTGGTCTCTCATCTTCCTCTTGACAATACTCCATAGATTCTCTGCGGGGTTAAGGTCAGGTGAGTTTTCTGCCAATCAAGCCCAGTGATACTGTTGTTTTTACACCAGGTATTAGTACTTTTGTCAGTGTAGACAGGGGCCAAGTCCTGTTGGAGAATGAAATTTCCATCTTCATAAAGCTTTTCGGCAGAGGGAAACATGAAGTGCTCTAAAATGTCCTGGTCAGGGGCGTAATTACCACGGTCGCAGCGGTCGCCGCTGCAACCGGGCCCGGTGGGTCACGGGCCCGGAAGGTCCGAGGCACCCGACACCATGTTGCAGTGCAGGAGATTTCTCCCTCACGGCGGCAACAGTCAGAGGTGTATCTAGGGGGAGGGGGCAGCCAGGGCATGTGAGAGAAAGGAAGCATGCCAGCTCCGGTCAGCACGGTGAGAAAGTTTCTCCTGTTCTGTAGCTGCGGGACAGAAGGCGAGAGCAGGGGGGAGGTGTGGACAGGACAAAGCTGTGTAAGCAGGAGAAGCTGAGGAGTTGCACGTTTACACCAGCCTCCGCTGTACCAGAGATGAGAGTGTGAGATGTGTGTATGAGATGGTATCGTGTTTGTGTGTGTGCGTGACCTGTAGTGTGTGATCTGTAGTGTGTGTGATCTGTAGTGTGTACGTGTGTGTGATCTGTAGTGTGTGTATGTGTGTGATCTGTAGTGTGTGTATGTGATCTGTAGTGTGTACATGTGTGTATGTGATCTGTAGTGTGTGCGTGTGTGTGTGATCTGTAGTACGTGTGTGTGATCTGTAGTGTGTACGTGTGTGATCTGTAGTGTGTACATGTGTGTGTGTGAGCTGTAGTGTGTACGTGTGTGTGTGATCTGTAGTATGTGTGTATGTGATCTGAAGTGTGTACGTGTGTGTGATCCAGCGTCGGACTGGAGCACCTTTGGCCCACCAGAGAAAATCATTCTTGGGGCCCACTATGTAGCTACATAGAAATAGATACAAGACCACCAATTGTGCGGTAAAAAGCGCTAATATCAGGGTATAATATAAGGTAGTTCACGTCTTAATAATGTAGCAAGGGTTGTGGTAGCCCCCTCAAACAAAATAAAGTAGCCCCCCTCATAAAATATAATGCGGTCCCCTCTCATAGAATATAATGCAGCACCCCACAAAATATAATGCAACCCCTTCAGGTATGACACAGTCCCCACCATAGAATATAATGTAGCACCCCCATAGGGTATAATGCAGCCCCCCTCATATAGTATAATGCAACCCACCTCAGAATATAATGTAGTCCCCTGAAAAAATGCAGTTCCACCACAGAATATAATGCAGCCCCCCCATAGAGTATACTGTAGCCCCCTCATATAGTATGATGTAGCCCCCCATAATATAATGTAGTCCCAAGAGAATAATGCAACCCCACAACAGAATATAATGCAGCCCCCCATAGAGTATACTGTAACCCCTCATATAGTATGATGTAGCCCCCCA
The DNA here is from genome assembly GCF_032444005.1 of Ranitomeya imitator. Classification (NCBI taxonomy): domain Eukaryota; kingdom Metazoa; phylum Chordata; class Amphibia; order Anura; family Dendrobatidae; genus Ranitomeya; species Ranitomeya imitator. The sequence goes on from NC_091289.1 coordinate 204,984,113, forward strand.
TAATATAATGCAGTCCCCCCACAGAATATAATGTAGCCCCCAAGGGCCGTATTTAGAGTTTCTGCTGCCCTAGGCACTTTTAGTGCTGCCTCCCCCTTTGGTGAGTATGACACTATCGGCATAGACTTTGGCAAGAATCGCTGATGTTAAAGTCACATTTTGCAGCAGATCCGACAGTTTTTCTGCATCTGCCGTGTTACGGATCACTTATGGCAACACTGCGTTCGGCCTCAGTCATTCTCTATGGGATTTGTGGCGCTTGCCGTGATCTGGCAAATGTGGTACCATACCTCCCAACTAAAATAAAGTTTGCGGCGCGCGTAGTGCGCCGTGGCAAATTTTAGGCCATGCCTCTGACCACACCCATTTCACAACTAGTCACACCCATATCCACGTCCCAACCACAGCCATTTAGCACTGCTGATCACACTGTTTTATATACAATAATTATAAACAAAACAAAAATATGGCCACACATAATAGCCACACATGATGCTCAATACTGTATAATGGCCACACATGATGCTCAATACTGTATAATGGCCACACATGATGCTCCATACTGTATAATGGCCTCACATGATGCTCCATACTGTATAATGGCCACACATGATGCTCCATACTGTATAATGGCCACACATGATGCTCAATACTGTATAATGGCCACACACGATGCTCAATTCTGTATAATGGCCACACATGATGCTCAATACTGTATAATGGCCACACATCATGCTCCATAATGTATAATGGCCACACAGTGCTCTATACTGTATAATGGCCACACATAGCGCTCCATACTGTATAATGGCCACACATAGTGCTCCATACTGTATAACGGCCACACACAGTTCTCCATATTGTATAATGATCCCACATGATGCTCAATACTGTATAATGGCCACACATGATGCTCCATACTGTATAATGTCCATTGGCCACACATGATGCTCCATACTGTATAACGGCCACACATGATGCTCCATACTGTATAACAGCCCCACATGATGCTCAATACTGTATAATGGCCACACATGATGCTCCATACTGTATAATAGCCGCACATGATGCTCCATACTGTATAATGGCCACACATGATGCTCCATACTGTATAATGACCGCACATGATGCTCGATACTGTATAATGGCCACACATGATGCTCAATACTGTATAATGGCCACACATGATGCTCAATACTGTATAACGGCCACACATGATGCTCCATACTGTATAACAGCCACACATGATGCTCAATACTGTATAATGGCCACACATGATGCTCCATACTGTATAATAGCCGCACATGATGCTCCATACTGTATAATGGCCACACATGATGCTCCATACTGTATAATGACCGCACATGATGCTCGATACTGTATAATGGCCACACATGATGCTCAATACTGTATAATAGCCACACACAGTTCTCCATACTGTATAATGATTTCACATGATGTTCAATACTGTATAATGCCCCCCCCTTCTCTATGCATCGCTCATATCCCCCTCCCGTATGCATGGCTCATATTCCCCCCCCCCAGAATGCATGGCTCATATTCCCCCCCCCGAATGCATGGCTCATATTCTCCGCTCTATGCTTGGCTCATATTTCCCCCCTGAATGCATGGCTCGTATTTCCCCCCCCCCTGAATGCATGGATCTTATCCCCCCCTGTATGAATGGCTTATCTCTCCACCCCCCGCTCCCATCTTGCATGGCGCGCCGGCTTATGTCCTCCTTCAGACCCCCCATGTGTGTGACAGCACCCCCTCCTTCCCCACAGACCCCCCATGTGTGTGACAGCACCCCCTCCTTCCCCACAGACCCCCCGTGTGTGACCGCACCCCTTCCCTCCCCACAGACCCCCACATGACAGCACCCCCTCCCTCCCCACAGACCCCCACGTGACAGCACCCCCTCTCTCCTCACAGACCCCCACGTGACAGCACCCCCTCCTTCCCCACAGACCCCCACGTGACAGCACCCCCTCCCTCCCCACAGACCCCCACGTGACAGCACCCACTCCTTCCCCACAGACCCCCACGTGACAGCACCCCCTCCCTCCCCACAGACCCCCACGTGACAGCACCCCCTCCCCCACATTCAAAAGTCACCCTGCTCTCTGTACAGCCCCCCGCTTATCTGTGCCCCCACAACCCTCAGATCAGCCCCATGGAGTACTCCTGTGTACAGAGCCCCCACCATTGCGCCGCTCCTCAGCCTCTCTCCACAGCACAGGAGGTCTCCTGCTGCTATCAGCGTTGCACTGGAGGATGCCACGCCCCCGTCCCTCATACTCACCTGTCCTAGCCCCATACACCGCGCGGCCGTGTCGACATGGCTCCAGGCTCTGTCCTGACTTCTGGTGCTGCACCTTCTTCCTGCATGAGCGGTCATGTGATACCGCTAATTAAGGTCATGAATATGCGCATATTCATGACCTTAATGAGCGGTACCACGTGACCGCTCATTCAGGAGGAGGTGAGCTGCAGACGCCGAGACCAGCCATCGCTGGAGCAGGGTGAGTATCGTCTTCAAAGAGGGAGGGCGGGGGGGGGGGGCCCTGGAGCAGTGGGGGCCCACCGGAGAATCCTCCGGTTCTCTGGTGGGCCAGTCCGAGCCTGGTGTGATCTGTAGTGTGTGCGTGTGTGTGTGTGATCTGTAGGTGTGTGTGTGATCTGTAGTGTGTGTGTGTGATCTGTAGTGTGTGTGTGTGATCTGTAGTATGTGTGTGTGTGATCTGTAGTATGTGTGTGTGTGATCTGTAGTGTGCGTGTGATGTGTAGTGTGTGTGATCTGTAGTGTGTGCGTGTGATCTGTAGTGTGTGTGTGTGATCTGTAGTGTGTGCGTGTGATCTGTAGTGTGTGCGTGTGATCTGTAGTTTGTGTGTGTGTGTGATCTGTAGTGTGTGTGTGTGTGATCTGTGGTATGTGTGTGTGATCTGTAGTATGTGTGTGTGTGTGAGGCAGGGGCATAACTACCACGCCCCTCTCCCAATGTTGCCCCCTATGTCTTCTTAGGAAATTTAAGGTAGACAGCCAACCTATAATTAACTGTCTGGCGGAGTTTGAAGTAAAGACTGAAGTCAGTTACTCCCACGGTGTTCCGGCCACCGGCTACGCGCCTCAGTAGGATGTTGCCTCGGTCTCACGGCACGACTCCTACTGGTACTCCTGTTTGCTAGATCTCGTTTACACTGTTCCACAATATCCTTCACTTCGTGTCTCTTTCTTAGGATACCGCCGCAAGGAGGTGCAGGCGCGGTTCCGTAACGTTCTGCTCTGTTCGCTAGGCACCTGCCAGGTTCCCACGCCTGACAGGGACCCCCCTGTGTCTTCTCCCTGCAACACCCCCGGCCATGGGATGTTGCCTGAATCCAACCCAGTCAGCTTCTGACTAACTTTCTATCCAACACCTAGTTTTACCAGTGTGAGGAGGGGCCCAATAAATAAAGCCTTTTGCTCCCCCTAGTGGCCGGAGTGTGAAGTGTAATGTGTGCTGGTGATTCCTGGTCAGTAGAATCCCTTCAGTGCCATCAGACGTACCATCACTCCCCTTAGTGGCAGAGTGTCATACTGCAATGACCAGATCTCTGGGGCGCTGCAGTCTCCTGAAGTGAGTGTCCCTCACTGCGGAGTATTTTGGGCACCTCAGCAGGAAGTGGGCCTCATCCTCTATTACCTCCTGGGGGCGCTGCTGGCAGAGTCTGCTCACTCGGGGCTTCTAGTTCTGTCGGTGCCGCCCGGATTCCATGAGTAGGCTGTGGGCACTCAGTCTGTACCCGCTCATGATCTGTTGTTCTTTGGGGTTTGTAGTTTTGTCGGTGCTGCCCGGATTCCATGAGTAGGCTGTGGGCACTCAGTCTGTACCCGCTCATGATCTGTTGTTCTTTGGGGTTTGTAGTTCTGTCGGTGCCGCCCGGATTCCATGAGTAGGCTGTGGGCGCTCAGTCTGTACCCGCTCATGATCTGTTGTTCTTTGGGGTTGTAGTTCTGTCAGTGCCGCCCGGATTCCATGAGTAGGCTGTGGGCACTCAGTCTGTACCCTCTCATGATCTGTTGTTCTTTGGGGTTTGTAGTTCTGTCGGTGCCGCCCGGATTCCATGAGTAGGCTGTGGGCACTCAGTATGTACCCGCTCATGATCTGTTGTTCTTTGGGGTTTGTAGTTCTGTCGGTGCCGCCAGGATTCCATGAGTAGGCTGTGGGCACTCAGTCTGTACCCGCTCATGATCTGTTGTTCTTTGGGGTTTGTAGTTCTGTCGGTGCCGCCAGGATTCCATGAGTAGGCTGTGGGCGCTCAGTCTGTACCCGCTCATGATCTGTTGTTCTTTGGGGTTTGTAGTTCTGTCGGTGCCGCCCGGATTCCATGAGTAGGCTGTGGGCACTCAGTCTGTACCCGCTCATCATCTGTTGTTCTTTGGGGTTTCTAGTTCTGTCGGTGCCGCCCGGATTCCTTGAGTAGGCTGTGGGCACTCAGTATGTACCCGCTCATGATCTGTTGTTCTTTGGGGTTTGTAGTTCTGTCGATGCTGCCCAGATTCCATGAGTAGGCTGTGGGCACTCAGTCTGTACCCACTCATGATCTGTTGTTCTTTGGGGTTTGTAGTTCTGTCGGTGCCGCCCGGATTCCATGAGTAGGCTGTGGGCACTCAGTCTGTACCCGCTCATGATCTGTTGTTCTTAGGGCTTTGTAGTTCTGTCGGTGCCGCCCGGATTCCATGAGTAGGCTGTGGGCACTCAGTCTGTACCCACTCATGATCTGTTGTTCTTTGGAGTTTGTAGTTCTGCCGGTGCCGCCCAGATTCCATGAGTAGGCTGTGGGCGCTCAGTATGTACCCGCTCATGATCTGTTGTTCTTTGGGGTTTGTAGTTCTGTTGGTGCCGCCCGGATTCCATGAGTAGGCTGTGGGCACTCAGTCTGTACCCGCTCATGATCTGTTGTTCTTTGGGGTTTGTAGTTCTGTCGGTGCCGCCAGGATTCCATGAGTAGGCTGTGGGCACTCAGTCTGTACCCGCTCATGATCTGTTGTTCTTTGGGGTTTGTAGTTCTGTCGGTGCCGCCAGGATTCCATGAGCAGGCTGTGGGCGCTCAGTCTGTACCCGCTCATGATCTGTTGTTCTTTGGGGTTTGTAGTTCTGTCGGTGCCGCCCGGATTCCATGAGTAGGCTGTGGGCACTCAGTCTGTACCCGCTCATCATCTGTTGTTCTTTGGGGTTTCTAGTTCTGTCGGTGCCGCCCGGATTCCTTGAGTAGGCTGTGGGCACTCAGTATGTACCCGCTCATGATCTGTTGTTCTTTGGGGTTTGTAGTTCTGTCGATGCCGCCCAGATTCCATGAGTAGGCTGTGGGCACTCAGTCTGTACGCACTCATGATCTGTTGTTCTTTGGGGTTTGTAGTTCTGTCGGTGCCGCCCGGATTCCATGAGTAGGCTGTGGGCACTCAGTCTGTACCCGCTCATGATCTGTTGTTCTTAGGGCTTTGTAGTTCTGTCGGTGCCGCCCGGATTCCATGAGTAGGCTGTGGGCACTCAGTCTGTACCCACTCATGATCTGTTGTTCTTTGGAGTTTGTAGTTCTGCCGGTGCCGCCCAGATTCCATGAGTAGGCTGTGGGCGCTCAGTATGTACCCGCTCATGATCTGTTGTTCTTTGGGGTTTGTAGTTCTGTCGGTGCCGCCCGGATTCCATGAGTAGGCTGTGGGCACTCAGTCTGTACCCGCTCATTATCTGTTGTTCTTTGGGGTTTGTAGTTCTGTCGGTGCCGTCCAGATTCCATGAGTAGGCTGTGGGCACTCAGTCTGTACCCACTCATGATCTGTTGTTCTTTGGGGTTTGTAGTTCTGTCGGTGCCGCCCAGATTCCATGAGTAGGCTGTGGGCGCTCAGTCTGTACCCGCGCATTATCTGTTGTTCTTTGGGGTTTGTAGTTCTGTCGGTGCCGCCCGGATTCCATGAGTAGGCTGTGGGCACTCAGTCTGTACCCGCTCATTATCTGTTGTTCTTTGGGGTTTGTAGTTCTGTCGGTGCCGTCCAGATTCCATGAGTAGGCTGTGGGCACTCAGTCTGTACCCACTCATGATCTGTTGTTCTTTGGGGTTTGTAGTTCTGTCGGTGCCGCCAGGATTCCATGAGTAGGCTGTGGGCACTCAGTCTGTACCCACTCATGATCTGTTGTTCTTTGGGGTTTGTAGTTCTGTCGGTGCCGCCCAGATTCCATGAGTAGGCTGTGGGCACTCAGTCTGTACCCGCTCATTATCTGTTGTTCTTTGGGGTTTGTAGTTCTGTCGGTGCCGTCCAGATTCCATGAGTAGGCTGTGGGCACTCAGTCTGTACCCACTCATGATCTGTTGTTCTTTGGGGTTTGTAGTTCTGTCGGTGCCGCCCAGATTCCATGAGTAGGCTGTGGGCGCTCAGTCTGTACCCGCGCATTATCTGTTGTTCTTTGGGGTTTGTAGTTCTGTCGGTGCCGCCCAGATTCCATGAGTAGGCTGTGGGCGCTCAGTCTGTACCCGCGCATTATCTGTTGTTCTTTGGGGTTTGTAGTTCTGTCGGTGCCGCCCAGATTCCATGAGTAGGCTGTGGGCGCTCAGTCTGTACCCGCTCATGATCTGTTGTTCTTTGGGGTTTGTAGTTCTGTCGGTGCCGCCCAGATTCCATGAGTAGGATGTGGGCGCTCAGTCTGTACCCGCGCATTATCTGTTGTTCTTTGGGGTTTGTAGTTCTGTCGGTGCCGCCCAGATTCCATGAGTAGGCTGTGGGCGCTCAGTCTGTACCCGCGCATTATCTGTTGTTCTTTGGGGTTTGTAGTTCTGTCGGTGCCGCCCAGATTCCATGAGTAGGCTGTGGGCGCTCAGTCTGTACCCGCGCATTATCTGTTGTTCTTTGGGGTTTGTAGTTCTGTCGGTGCCGCCCGGATTCCATGAGTAGGCTGTGGGCGCTCAGTCTGTACCCGCGCATTATCTGTTGTTCTTTGGGGTTTGTAGTTCTGTCGGTGCCGCCCAGATTCCATGAGTAGGCTGTGGGCGCTCAGTCTGTACCCGCGCATTATCTGTTGTTCTTTGGGGTTTGTAGTTCTGTCGGTGCCGCCCAGATTCCATGAGTAGGCTGTGGGCGCTCAGTCTGTACCCGCTCATTATCTGTTGTTCTTTGGGGTTTGCTAGTTTCTCTAGATACAGTATGGGTCCAGTTTGTGTTCTCTCTGTAGGTTCTGGTATATTGTCAGTTTCTGTAATTTGTTCACGTCATTCCTCCAGACACGGAGATATTTCTCTTTGCCTTTATCTACCCCGAGTTTCCTCTCATACTCCATAGACTGATAGGGAATGAAGATTGTGAGCCCCAATGGGGACAGCAATGGCAATATCTCTAAAGTGCTGTGGAATAAGATGGCGCTATATACAGTAAGTCAGCATAATAAATACATAATAATAGTTAATATTGGGAAAACTTGCTTTAGGGTTCCCTTTCAGTGTAATGTGAAGGAAGCGAAATCTAAATGTTTGTTCCTCCTTTGTCCCATTACGAGGGAACATGTCTGACATTCGCAGTGATCATCATGGTGCAGGAGACTGAGGAGTACGATCACTCTACAGTCACCAGGAAACCTGTTCTCATCACCCACCATTTACTGGTGCACAACATCTGAGACTGAGACCGAGCGCCCCCGTGTTCTGTTTAAGGGTCCGGATTCTACCAGCAATAGCAGGAGAGCATCTGCATGAGAGGAAAGTTCCTCTGAAACCGTGTGATCACATAATAGTAAGGCAGGTCCTCTGCGAGCAGCAGCTTGTGGTGATAAATGGCGGCGATATGTCACCTGTCCCCTCCACGGAGCAGCAGAGCTGCTGAGAATTTACTTTGCTGCATGTGCTTACTAATTGTTTGACAAACATGGATGTGTGCTGGTGACAGTTGTGTGCTCCCAATTCCTACAGGCAGCCCAGCAGAAACGTGCAGTCACGCTGACAGATGAGGCCTGGAATGAGTAGGCCTCGCTCCTTCTCCAGCCTTAGGCACACTCTCGCTTCCAGGACAGCGGCCCCTTCCAATCTGTGACACATAGATCCATCTTCTGCTGACAGCTCATTTGCACTGAATTAATTTGGGATTAGAAAGCGTGATTACCATGATATCAAAGGCCAAAGTGTCAAACATGGATTGGACATGAAGTCAATCATTGCAGCCAATTGTGAAAGACACCTATCTAGTGTTTGTGGTGATGGCGTCCACGTTCTCTACTTCTCCCAGATACACTTTCTGGCACTGACATGGCCAGTGTATCGTGAGGAACCACAGGACCAAGCGTTGATAGTAATAGCATGGTGCCCATGGCCTACTTCGCTCCCATCATCCACCCCTCAGGCCCTCACACGCGACCTCTTAAGTGCTGTGATGGCTGGGAGTTAGGAGGACTTATTTCAGTCGCATATTTTGAGGTAAATCCTCTCTCTTTAAGGCGCTGTATGGTTGTCAGAGACAGTCACATTTACACTAATCTGAAGTGGAGCTGAAAGATGAGAGACAGAAAACGCAAAGATCCTTCATTCACTGGAGAAGTGGGTTGTCTACAGGGGCTCAGCATGAAATCCTGCACTCCCATACCGGAGCGCCTCACATTAACCCTTGGTGAGCAGTGGAGATCAGTGCTGGGGCCACCAGTATGGGGCAGGGTTGTGTCCGCTGAGCAAAGTCTTGATCTCTCATGGTCTCCTGTGTAGTTTCTTATACAGGCATGAATTTAGGGGCAGGAGCCCCTGATGTTGGTTATTTTCACTTATTCAATTCTCATTTTCTTTTAACTTGTCACTGCTGGAAGAAGCTATAGTCCTCTTTCAACTAAAACCTCAGTCTTCATTTTTTTGGCAGCTGAACTATATCTCTCTGTGAAACTACATTTAGGAGAATAATAAAACTGAAAAGTAAACAGTGAAAAAGTTCATAAAGGAGTAAAAATGTATCTAAGCGTAGCTAAGCGTAGTAAGATTTAATCAGCAGAGAACGTGAATGTCTACAGGAAATTGTTCACCCGATGCGGCTCTGCCAACAGGCGCACAACTCCAGCTTCCAGTATGGATGTATATGCCAAAGACTGGTTATTGCCTGGAGCAGGGACTGGGAGCAGCCACATTCTCCATATATCAGACGTAGTGGGGAAGTGATTGGACAAGTGTGAGATGGCAAATAATAAAATGGCACCCACAAAGTCTCAAAGCAGTCAGGGGCTGCCAGGACCACCAGCTGCTTCCATAGAGCTACTTTCAGTTCTTGAGAGGCCGTCTCTGCCTCTGACGTCCATTTGGCTGTAACGGATTTTGTCCCCTTAAGGACGTCGGTCATTAGTTCAGCCGTCATGGGAAAGTTTGGAATCAATCTCCTGTAGTACCCCATGATTCCCAGAAAGGCCCTAACTTGCTTTTTTTTAGCAATCCCTTTGTTAAGGTGGTTATATACCTTGCCTACTCAAATCTCTCAATTAGCTCATCAAGAACTAAAAAAGGAGAGAAGAGCGCAATAGGGTCTTATCTGGTTAAATTCAATAAAATAATGAAATCTTATGATAACCTGATATTGTTGTGTTCACAGAACATTTATGTGAGCATGTAATCACAGCTGCAGCAGGTCCACTGGTCCAGAGACCAAGTAGCAATATGTGGAAAGTAAAAAGAGGAGTGTGATGGTGTGATATGCTATGTGGGTATCATTTTTGTGTATATTTCTATTTTGCTTATTTTCATGGTGTTCTCTTGTAGGATGAGTTGTTATTTGCTAATTGATGAATGGCTGTTGCTGCCATCTGGTCTCAGTCTACCACCCAACCCGTGCCCTCCATGGCTCAGCACCACCCTACATCTCCTCTCTGGTCTCAGTCTACCACCCTACCCGTGCCCTCCGCTCCACTAATGACCTCAGGTTAGCATCCTCAATAATCAGAACCTCCCACTCCCGTCTCCAAGACTTTACACGTGCTGCGCCGATTCTTTGGAATGCACTACCTAGGTTAATACGATTAATCCCCAATCCCCACAGTTTTAAGCGTACCCTAAAAACTCACTTGTTCAGCCTGGCCTACCGCCTCAACGCATTAACCTAACGATCCCTGTGTGGCCTATTTAAAAAAAAAAACACAACATAATCAGGTTCCTCGCATTATGTTCTCATACAGTTTATGCAGTATTAGCCCTCTGTGTCTGTACTGCTACATACTTAGGCTGATAACTGGTTCATGCAGCTTTACATGAACCCCCGAGCCTTACACTATAGCTGGTCCGAATAACTAAAGCAATTGTTACCATCCACCTCTCGTGTCTCCCCTTTCCCTCATAGTTTGTAAGCTTGCGAGCAGGGCCCTCATTCCTCTTGGTATCTGTTTTGAACTGTATTTCTGTTATGCTGTAATGTCTATTGTCTGTGCAAGTCCCCTCTATAATTTGTAAAGCGCTGCGGAATATGTTGGCGCTATATAAATAAAAAAATATTATTATTATCTGATATCAGCGCCCACAGTACTGTATTGTTTGCTAATATGCTAATGACATGTTGACCTAGCTTGTTGAAACAATGAGCCCCTGAGACCTTCCCCCTCCTGACCTGTGAATGAGGAGGGAGACTTAAAATATCAGGGAGGTGAGACACAGATCAGTCCGGTGAGGAATGATGATGTGTTCACAGCATCTCAGAGAGAAAGAAGAGTATATGGACTATGCTATCCTCTGTCTGCAGGATTGTTGGACTTTTATCCTGTTACTGAACTGCATTTGGGTTCTGGACTATCTTATCTTTTGTGTGGTGGATCGTATATGGACCTTTCGTATTTTTGCCTAAATAAAGGTCTTGGGATTGTTCACTCTTCGCTGGCTCTGTTGATTGTGCAGTACCGGAGAAGGACCCCGTGACAAGGAGAAAATCCGCACTGCTGGTAGATGGTAATAAATCCAGGTCCACACTAGGGCAATGTGCTTTTTTTATTGTCTATGTGTTTCTAAGTACCATACTTCTTCTCAGACCTCTGGAGCATGCAAAGTTTTTCTTCTATGTAGATGTCCACAAATCTGTCAAACTTTGCGCCAGAAGTTTGAGAAGAAGTATTGTACTTCGAAACATGTAGAAAATGAAAAAAAAAATTGCACATTATCCTAGTGTGGACCTGGATTTATTCTGGATGTATTACCATTTACCAGCAGTGCAGGTTTTCTCCACTTTTTTCTTTCCCCGAATCATTGACACGCAAACTTCGATCAACCGTTCCTGTTGTACACAGATGGTAGCCTTCATTGACTCGGTGCAGTACTTTCTCAGATACAGGATGGACATGAGAGAGTCATCGGGTATGCCAGCAGGTCCCTGTGAGACAGCAAAAGAAACCCTCACAATTACAGCTCCTTCCGGTTAGAGCTCCTGGCCCTGGTGTGGGCCATGACAGAAAAGTTTGCAGGCTTCCTGACAGGTGCCAAGATTCAAGTTTGAACAGACACCCCTGGCCCACCTTGAGAATGCTAAATTGGGGGCCTTAGAACAACGGTGGGTGGCTCGCCTAGCCAAGTTTGACTTTACCATCCGTTATCGCCCTGCTACCGAAAACGCAAATGCTGATGGGCTGTCAAGAGTGACTGTGGAGACTCCACTGGGGGATCTTGATGAGCAACTCGAAGAGGAGGAAACCCAAGACTTTCGCAAGTTTAAGCCTCCAATGGTTGCAGCCCAGTCAAGAAGGGAGGCCTGCGCATTACCCCGGTCCCTGGGGAGAACCAACGAGGAATGGGGACACGTTCAGGATGAAGATGAAGGGCTGAGACAGATGAAATGGTGGGTAACTCAAAAGCGGAAGCCTGGCAAACAAGAGAGAGATGATCTGGACTCTGAAATGAGGAGCGTGTTACATCAGTGGGATAGACTGGAGGTGCGAGAGTCAGTGCTACACTGTAAGAGGCAACAGCCAAAAGATATGGAAGTAAGGTGGCAAGTGGTCATCCCAGGAAGAATGGCTCAAGAAGTAGCTAAAGAAGCCCATGAATTCAGAGCAAACTTAGGCCCCACAAAGACCTACCAATGGTTACAGCGGTATGTGTATTGCCCCCGGTTGGAGCTTGTGGTGGAAGAGGTTTGCCGGCAATGTCGAGTATGTGACCTCATTAAGAGTACTGAACAGAGGGCACCCTTCCAGACCATACAAACTAAGGAACCGCTAGAAGTCTTGATGATCGACTATCTCCTCGTGGGACACTCAGCCCGGGGGCTGCAATACTGTTTGGTGATGACCGATCATTTCTCTAAGTTCACAGTAGTCACTCCAACTAGAGATCAGACTGCGGAACCTGCGGCGCGAGCCATCTGTCAAGACTTCATCCGGGTGTATGGGTGCCCAAAGTGCATCCACCAAGGCATCCACCAAGGCACATGTTTCCAAGGCAAGGTGATGGAAGAATTGTATCGTATGTATGGCATCGAGCGGTCCCGGACCACCCCTTACCACCCTCAAGGCAACGGAGCTTGTGAACGCTTCAACAGAACCTTACTTGAAATGCTGAGAACGTTGGAGGAGGATAAGAAGGCATGTTGGCCAGACTATCTACCAGAATTGGTCTGGACCTACAACAATCGGGTCCACTCCACCACGCGTTATACCCCCTATCTACTGTTGTTTGGAAGAGCTGGACGAGAGATCATCGAGCTGAATTTGGAACAGCCAGAGGAGCTGATGGAGCGAACTGTCACCTCATGGGTGGAAGAGCATCGGCAACGATTGCAAAAGATACAGAGGTTGGCGGGTCAGCAACTGCAAGAAAAAGAACATACGGGCCGCAAACCGACTCAAGAGTTACCGCTCCAACCTAGAGACCGAGTATTAGTCAGAGAGAAACGCCCTAAGGGAAAACTAAGTGAGAGATGGGAAGTACAGCCGTACAAGGTTATCGAGCGAGTGTATGCTAACGGCCCTGTCTACAAGGTACAGATTGAAGATGGGGCATCCGCCCCTAGAGTACTTCACAGAAATATGCTGTGGCCTTGCCGGTCTGAGGTCTGTTCTATGCAATTGTCGCCTGAAGGCGCTACTCCACTTCCTGAATCTGTCATGCCTGATGGTGAAATTGTGATGAGTGGTGGACCATCCCTGACACAGTAGGGGGGTCCTCAGCTGCACAGAGACGGTAATCCCATGGATGTACCAGTACCGCCATGCGAGGATGAGACCAGACACGAGCTCACAATGTCTCCTGCAACAAGTGTTCCTCTGGAAGATAGTCAAGCCTTGCCTGACAGCCAAGAGCTTCGGAGATCCCAGAGATCTAATGCAGGGGTTCCACCAGTCCGATATGTAGAACAGTGTGCTCTGTCTGTTTGTACTTCTTTGTTGCCTCCTCTATAGGTGCTGTTCCGCATTGAACATTCCTTCATTACGCTTCAACCTTGATTCTGTGATGGTCGAGGACAACCATCATTAAGAAGGGAGGCATGTAAGCGAGTAGTGCTGTTATGGACAGTAACACACTGCCACTTTAAGAGACAGCACTCCCTTGTCTGGTGCGATGGAATGTCCTGCTTCCCCCTGCTATAGACAGTGAAGATAAACTGCCCTAGGATGAGGGGAGGAGTTGAGCCTGAACTGTGTGTGTGAGCTGAAGCTGCTAGAGAGAACTGTGTGCTGTTTGCTACAAGAAAGGTCCTACAGCTTGGGACGAAGTTTACTTGTGAAATTTGCAAGACTTTTCCGGGTACAGCAAAGGTGGCTGTCCTGTGCTAGTTTGTGAAGCCACAAAGATACTGAGAAAGGGACTTACAGTTTCCAGGAGCATCCCTAGGATCCAGAAACAAGAAGAAGACCATGTTTCACAGAGCTGACAGAAAGCCGTGCGCACCACCACATTGGACTTCTGGGGGCCCCCATGGGACTGGACCTGAGTCCCCAACATCAGCGTGAGTCTGTTCCTGTTTGGTGCACCTGTTAGGGCCTAGTGTAGGCTTCAGTAGTCAGTACACGGGAGCCGTGTGGCCTGCTTAGTAAAGGCCAGGGAGGTTATACATAGAGTAGCATCGTTATTTGTTAATTGTTTAAACTTGCTTGTGAGACATATTCTGAGTCTGTAATAGTTGTAGCACCGTGCTATTTTACAGGAAAGATAACACATGTACATTGTCTTTTGCCATTGTAAACCCCTGTTTGCATCTTCCTCGTTCCCTTCATTCCTTGCCTTCTAATAAATCAACCCTTTGTTGTTTGCACCTCATCTTGTGTACAGTAGTCTTCCTGCACAGTGGTGGTCCCCCGGCCATCGCTTCACTCCAATGGGGCGTGACCTAGGCTTCCTGGGTTTCCTTTGTTATATCAAAAATACCCTGTGAATGTCAGCCATAGAAGAGTTCAAACACAGAGATTCCAGTAGAAGCTTGTGGAACCTTCTGAACAGAGAATAATAGATATGAGAGGAGGCAGTCTCACTCTCGCCCATCCTTTTCTGTGGCTTTCTAACTCATACTCTTTAGGGTTTTATTGAACTTTTCCACAAGGCTATCTGTCTGGGAATGATAAACTGAAATTTTCAGTTGTGTAATTTGCAAGGCTTTACACAATTCCCTCTTGACTTTACTCATAAAGGGTGTTCTTTGGTCGGTCAGGATCTCTCTCGGTAGTCCTGTCCAGGCAAAGATGTGGACCAACTGACGGGCTATACTTTTCGTGAGGAGTTTCTCAGGGGAAGTGGTTCTGGGTACCGCATAGCATGGTCTAGGACAGTGTTCTCCAACTCCGGTCCTCAAGAGCCACCAACAGGTCATGTCAGAATTTCCTTAGTATTGCACAGGTGATGGAATTATTGCCTGTCCAGGTGATGCAATTATCACCTGTGCAATACTAAGGAAATCCTGAAAACATGACCTGTTGGTGGCTCTTGAGGACCAGCATTGGGGAACACTGGTCTAGGACAACCAATATATATATTGCTAGCCAAGAGCAGACTTATCAAGAGGGACGACCAGGTCCATGGCAATTCTCTCAAGCGGCACATCTATGATGGGTAGCGGCACAAGGAGATTTAGGAAGTGAGAGGTGGTAGCTAGAGATGGGCGGACCGTCACGGGGCTGCCAAGAGAGACTAAGGCTGGTTACCCGGGCCCCTGCGTTATCCCTCAGACTAGGGGAAACCCTGTCTGTCCCTCTCCCAGAATTTACACTGATGGTGTGGTTGTCTGGGCCGCCAGGCCTGTCCCTAACTCCTGTTTCAGCCCTATGCTGAAACCACTACCCGCCACCCAGTGAAGAGACTACACACCAATCCCCCACAGAAAGCACAGACAGGGAAAACTAAAAACGCACCACGCCGCAAGCACACAGGAAAATATGATAATGTGCACAGGGCAAAATAAGTACAAATATAGGAAGGAGAAATATAACAACGGATCATACACTACCAGATACGATAATACTTCTCCAACACCACCACTCCAGACCGGAATCACTAGGCACGAGGCACAAGCTATAATCGGTGATGCCCAAAGTCCAGCAAGACTATTTAAAGGCCATGGGCGTAACCCAACCTCCAATCCAATTACCAACTAAATTAACCCCGAGAAACCTGAATAAAGTCTAGCCGGCGCCACTGAGCATATAGTGGTCGTAAATGGAATTACCGCTGTCTGTCGGACGCCCTAGTGTGAATAGCGTCCGACATGACACGGACTCCTGAATCTTCGGGTCCGGCGGGTTAGACTGAACAGTTACAAAAGTTCATGTTTGGGTAGCAAAACAGTATCCAGACCAGAACCAGGACCCCATTCACTTGAATTGGGGCCCGAACATCCAGTGTTTGCCATGCTGTCATGTGCATGACAGCACAGCAAACACCACTTCTGATCGGAGGTGAAACCATCCCCGCTGGTCAGAAAGCTGCAGTTCCCACTCTGTAAAAAGACAGTGCTCAGCTCTGATCGGAGGTATAAAGTTTATCTCTGGTGTCAGAGAATGAGACCACTGATCCCATCATCCGACACCTGCTGCCGCCAATTACAGTGAGAGCAGGAGCGGCTGATGGGTGTATTCTTTAGCTGGCTCCTGCACTGTAAATAAATAATTTAAAAAAATCCCAGAGTGGGTTCCCCTCTATTTTTGATAAACAGCCAGACAAAACTCAACTGGGGGTTACAACCCTCAGCTGTCAGCTTCAGCAAGTCTGGTTGTAAGGAAGAGAGGGATCTCCACGCCGTATTTTTTAATTGGGGTCCCCCTCATTTTTGGCAACCAGCCTTGGCAAAGTAGACATCTGGGGGCTGGTATTCTAAGGCAGGTAAAGGGCCAAGCCCCCCAGCCTAAAAATAGCAGCCCACAGCTGTCCAGAAAAGGCACATCTATTAGATGCATCAATTCTGGTGCTTTGCCCGGCTCCTCCCACTTGACGCGTTGCAGTGGCAGGTGAGATTAATATTTGTGGAGTTGATGTCACCTTTGTATTGTCAGGTGACATCAAGCCCATGGCTTAGTAATGGAGAGGTGTCTATAAGACACCTATCTATTACTAATCTTATGATGATGATGTTCATCCTTCGTAGTCGAAGATGACCATGACTTCGGGGGTTAGAAGAGAGTTAGTAGTTATGGGTCCAGAGGTGGCTGATGAGTCCAATACGGGCCCTGAAGGTTCGCCCACATACATGACATAAGGAAGCAGATGTGGTCAGTAGGGTTGAGCGACCTTCACTTTTATAGGATCGGGTCGGGTTTCACGAAACCCGACTTTTGGAAAAGTCGGGTCGAGTGAAATCGGCCGATCCTATAAAAAAGTCGGGGTCGGGGTCGGCCGAAACTCGAAACCCAATGCAGTGCATTGGGTTTCCATGGTTCCCAGGGTCTGAAGGAGCGGAAACTCTCCTTCAGGCCCTGGGATCCATATTTAAGTGTAAAATATAGAATTAAAATAAAAAATATCCTTATACTTACCCTCTGACGCGCCCTGGTACTAACCGGGAACCTTCCTTCCTTAGAATCAGCCTTCCAGGACCTTCGGTGACGTCGCGGGTGACGTCGCGGCTTGTGATTGGCCGCGCGGCCGCCCATGTGACCGCTCGCGCGGCCAATCACAAGCCGCGACGTCACCCGCGACGTCACCGAAGGTCCTGGAAGGGCTGATTCTTAGGAAGGAAGGCTGTCGGAAGGAAGCAGGGCGCTTCCGAGGGTGAGTATGTTCCTATTAGGGCAAGCTCTTCCCTTTCATTGGTGTTGACTTCCAGGTTTTTGAGAGACACCTTAAGGCAGTCTTTATAGCGCTTCTTCTGCCCCCCAACTGCTCGCTTTCCATGGCACAGTTCTCCATACAGCAGTTGTTTCGGTAGTCGGCTGTCAGGCATTCGGACCACATGTCCAGCCCACCTGGCTTGGACTTTCAGCAGGAGAGTGTAAACGCTCTAAAATTGCTGTGTCCGGGACATTGTCTTGCCACCTGATGTGGAGGAGTCTGCGGAGGCAACTCATGTGGAAATGATTAAGCTGTTTAGCATGCCGGCTGTACACTGTCCAGGTCTCACTAGCACAGAGAAGTGTGAGGACCACCGCGCAGTAGACATTCAGCTTGGTGGTAAGGCTGAGTCCCCATCGTTCCCAGACGTTCTTTCGTAATCTCACGAAGGCGGCACTGGCTTCGGCGATTCTGGTATTAACCTCAGCGTCTATGGTTACTTCACGGGAAAGTGTGCTGCCTAAATAGGTGAAGATATCGACTGCTTTGAGGTTTTGCTCCTTCACCGTGATACGTGGCTCCTTGTACAGTTTTCCTGGAACCGGTTGATACATGACTTCGGTTTTTCTAATGTTGATCTTGAGACCAAAATTGTCGCAAGCTTGAGAAAAACTCCATTTCATGCTGCATCTGCTGTTCTGTGCTAGCGTTAAGTGCACAGTCATCAGCAAATAGTAATTCACGGATAACAGTCTCATGCACTTTCGTAACCGCCCTCAGGCGTTTTGGGTTGAATAGCTTGACATCAGTCCTGTACCTAACCTGGATTCCATCTTCACAGTTGTTAAAGGCATCACTTAACATTGCAGAGAACAGCATACTGAACAGGGTTGGAGCAAGCACACAGCCTTGTTTTACGCCGTTTGTTACTGGGAAAGCCTCAGATACGTCTCCATCATTCAGAACCTTCACCATCATGCCATCATGGAACTGCCGGATGACTGAGATGAACTTGCTGAGGCAGCTGAATTTTGCCATGACCTTCCACAGACCGTCTCTACTGACTATGTCGAAAGCCTTGGTCAAATCAACAAAAGTTACATAAAGGTCACGGTGTTGCTCCTGGCACTTTTCCTGAAGTTGATGTGCTGAAAATATCATATCTACTGTTCCACGTCTAGCACAGAAACCACCCTGGCTTTGAGGTAATAGGCCTTGCTCAAGGTGATGTAGAAGGCGGTTGAGCAAGACACGAGCCAATATCTTTCCTGCAGTGGACAGAAGGGAGATGCCTCGATGGTTGTCACAAGATTGGCAATTACGCCGATTACCTTTACTCTTGTATATGCAAATTATGCTGGCATTTTTCAGCTTTTGCGGAACCTGTTCATTTTTCCACATATACTGGAATAGTTTGGTCACTGTTTGCATCAGAGTAGGGCTGCCAGCTTTATATACCTCAGCAGGTATAGCATCATTTCTGGGTGCGTTTCCAAAAGAAAGTTGTTTTACTGCTTTCCTGACTTCATCTCCACTTGGAAGAACATCAAGCTCCTTGTTGATTTCTACCTGGGGCAGGCGAGCAATAGCCTCATCATTGATATTGGCAGGGCGATTAAGAATATTATTAAAGTGCTCAGCCCACCGTTCCAGAATTTGTTTCCTTTCTGTCAGCAGCTTAGTTCCATCTGCGTTAAGCAGAGATGAAGAGCTTGATGACTGGGGTCCATATACAGCTTTGAGCGCATCGTAGAAGCGTTTCTGGTCATGGGTATCTGCATAGCCCTGAATTTCATCAGCCTTCTTACTAAATCAGTTATCCTATATCTCGCGTAGCTTGATCTGTACCTTTCTTTTTATGTTGGTAAAGGCACCTTTCTTAGCTAACGACGTGGGGTCATTTTGGTACACCTTGTACCGCTGATGTTTCTCTTCTAGGAGTGTCTTTATTTCCTCGTCGTTTTCATCGAACCAGTCTTGATTATTTCTGGCTGCTGATCCGAGATGCTCCAGAGCAGTATTATAAACAGCATCTCTCAGAATTGTCCACTGTTCCTCAACGCCAATCTCCTCTGCCTGTGGTATATTTAACAGTCTGCCATCAAGGTCATTGGCAAATTCCCTTGCAATTCTTTTATTTTGCAACTTATAGACATTCAGCCTTTTTGTAGTTTTCTGCCCTTGGGGTCTCCTCACAGGCAGGATGCGGAGCCTGCACTTAGACACAATGAGGCGATGGTCAGTCCAGCAGTCTGCACCGCACATGGCCCTCGTCACTCTAAAGTCCATCTCATCCTTTTTCCTGGCAATGATGTAATCAATGAGATGCCAATGCCTCGAGCGTGGGTGCATCCATGATGTCTTCTTGCGGGTGGGTAAGCGGAATAAAGTGTTGGTGATGACAAGGTCATGTGTGGCACACATCTTGAGGAGCAGCAGGCCATTACTGTTACACTTGCCAGTGCCGTGTCTCCCAATGACCCCTTCCCAGTTTTGATGGTCTGTTCCCACTCTGGCATTAAAGTCTCCAAGTATAATGAGCTTGTCTGCCTGTGGGATTGCTGAAATAAGTGTGTCAAGTTCATCGTAGAACTTATCTTTAATGTCATCCGGATTAGTCATCGTGGGAGCATAGGCACTGATCAGAGACGCGTGTTTCTTGTTTGTAAGTGGGAGCTGAAATGTCATCAGACGGTCGTTGATGCCCTCCGGAAGCCAGGTAAGTTTACGAGCAAGATGAGTTTTGATAGCAAATCCCACGCCTGATTCTCGTTTTTCAGTGCTGCCTCAACCACTCCATAAAAACGTATATCCACCACTATGCTCTGTCAATTGACCCTTGTCTGCCATGCGTGTTTCGCTGAGAGCTGCTATATCAACCTTGTAACGAGCTAGCTCCCGAGCAACCAATGCCGTTCTTCTCTCTGGTCTGTCTGCCTTGGTATTATTCAGCAGAGTTCTCACATTCCATGTGCCAAGGTTGAGTACCATCATTTTCTTTTTCTTTATTGTGTGTTGACCGCTGTATGGGAAACCCGCCAGCTGCGGTAGGCTGGCCAGGTGAAATGAAGCAGACTGTTTGAGGCACCTTTTCTAGCCCCGTCCTCGATTGAGGTGAGCAGAGTGATCCTGAACAGGACTGCTCAGACACCCAGGAGGCTGCCGAACTCCACTGCTGCTTCGGTCCAGTGGGGAGCGACCATATGGCCTGGCCCGCCTGTGTGCAGGTTCGTGACTATAGCTTCCAGTGACTCCACACCTGCTGCTTTGCCACTCTCCCATCGCCACAGGACTTTAGGTATGCAGTAATTGAAGTCATGATTTGTGCTTGACTTGTAATAAAGAGAGGAAGAGTTGCGCAGTCGTCAACCTCACTCTCTTGCCCGTACCTATCGAGTCCCAGTGGCAAGAACTAGGCGCGACAACTGGAGATAGGTCAGGGTGCAGTGGATGGCCAGCAGTGTCCTCTATGTGCCTCGCTGCGCCCTCTCAGCGCTCCACAACACTGTCCTGGGAATCGCTTGACTGTCCGTTGAATCTTGAATGGTTTCTTCCACACAGTCTGCCATATCCAGTCTTCACATGCAAGTAACTAATCTTATAGTTTTATGGTAAATAAAGACACAGCAAGAATAAAGTCCTTTATTAGAAATAAAACAAAACACAGTTTTACTTTTTTATTTAAAAGTAACAAACACAGTTATATTCACCAAATGCCTATTCCATCTAAGCTCTCATTCTCCTGTAATAAAACAAAAATAAAAAAGCAACAATATCCGTTACCTGTTCGTCGTTCTGTCCCACGTCGTAATCCATGTCTGGGGATAATTAGTTTTCAACCTGGATGGTGCCAAGATGCGACCGTCCATGCAAGAACCACTGGTGAATGATATCCTGCGAGCGCAGACTCAGTGACCAGCGGTGCCATCATTGAGGATATCTTCAGTCACTGAGGCTGCATTCCCAGCCGGGCTGAACTGCTGTGACCTCGGTGAGATCCCCGCTAGTGTGGCGCCCCTGAGGGTCCAGACACCACAGAGGTACTGCATCTCAGCCAGAGGTGTAATATCCCAACGCTCTGGTAAGAAGGGAGCATTGTACAGAACTGTAACACCTGCATCCAAAACCATACTCCAGTCAGGGAGTGCCCAGTCAGGGCACCTGGGCGTACCCTAACGGAGGATGGCCTCATCCCAGGCTGGAGAGGGTTAATAGGTAGAGGGTGTGGGTGGAGGAAGGTAGGAAAGAAGGAAGAAGCTAGGACACACAGAGTTAAACACGAAGACAGTTAGAGAAAGGAAGTGGAGCTGAGCAGACATGAGGGTCTGCA
Organism: Ranitomeya imitator; assembly: GCF_032444005.1. NCBI lineage: Eukaryota > Metazoa > Chordata > Amphibia > Anura > Dendrobatidae > Ranitomeya > Ranitomeya imitator. The sequence continues at coordinate 205,005,606 of NC_091289.1, forward strand.
GCTCCTAACAGGCTGAAGGGATAAGGAAAGCAAGAAGCTCCCAGGAAGCTAGAAGGGGTTCCAGGGACACGGGAAGTGTGGAGGCCACCTGTGGGTCCCGTAAACAGAAGTGGAGGAACCAGGTTGCAGTAGGGGACCGGCCCCTGAACTAGTGGGATAGCTTCTGGCTCCAGCTACCAGTCCTGAGTCTACTGTGACTGTAGATGCAGCAGCCAAACTTGCACCTATTCACTGAAAAGGTGAACACAAAGGGTCCAGGGGACAGAGAATACGTCACCCGACAAGACTCACATTCACTGGCTTGAGACACTGGGTGGCAAGTGCAGGGCAGGAGAGGAGGTAGCCAGTGCAGAAAGACGGCCAGGAGAAGCATACAAGAGGAGTTCTGGACAGGTGCCCAACTTGCCGGAGATAGCGGAATATGATAAGATACTTCAACAACATATCTCTGAAAGGCCACCTTGTCAAGAGCAACTATATAGGGGTCACACCTCAAGACACCTTTGGTACAAGTGGTCCTAAAAAAAAAAAATTTCCGTGTGGGATGTGTCTTGGATGCCCAAATATGAGAAAAGATACTGCATTTTACTGTAGCGATGGTACTCAGGAATTTAACATAACTAGACACATTGCGTGTAATACAGAAGGGGTCATTTACTATGCAACATGCCCCTGTAAATTGATATATGTGGCATTGACCTCCCGGAAATTACCTGGTAGGATCCGTGAACATATTTTGGACATCATCAATGCGGAAAAAATTGAAGATTTAAGTTCCTTGAAACTGATACCAAGATACTTTAAGGTTGCACATAAATGTAATTACAAACTTTTGAAAGTATTTGGAATTGATTGTGTCATGGTAGATCATCAAGGAGGCGATGTTACGAGGATACTCTCACAATTAGAATCAAGGTGGATTTGGAAATTACAGACAGTACGTCCTAAAGGCCTTGATGAGATTCGGAGCTATGCTCCCTTCTTATAATTTCCAAGATTTTTTATTGTGGTTTTAATTTCTTTTTTTACCTCTCTAGCGTTGGTTGGCCATCAGATTACCGGATATAAAAACCTGGCTTGATTATACTCACCAGGGGTGGATTAAAGGGACTCTGTCACCCCCTCCAGCCGTTAGAAACTAAAAGAGCCACCTTGTGCAGCAGTAATGCTGCATTCTAACAAGGTGGCTCTTTTAGTTTTTGGTACAGTTATTCCCAAAATAAAGGTATTTATAATTTTGCCAAAATACCTTTCTTTATCCAGGGAGGCAGGTCTTAACCCCCCTGCTGGAAGCGCCACACTGCCGTCAGTCATATCTTCTGGGGCGCCGGGCACCGCCCCCTCTGTGCTGTTTTCCCATGAAATCCGGCGCCTGCACTGTTTAGTACTGCCTGGGGCAGGCGCAGTGAGCACTGGCCGTCTGACCTCACCTGCTGGGTTGCAGACTGCGCCTGTGTGGCCACCCAGCTAGTGAATCCCAGCCCCGCACTCTGCATAATGCATCTCTTCACACAGGTATTAACTCCCTCTGCTTGCTGTCTCCTGCTTTGCAATCAAATGGTGCAACTTCCTACCTCTGATAGCTGTCCCATCGGCTGCAATAGACTCTAATGGTATAAACTCCCACCTCTGCTTGCTGTCTGTCATCTGCTGCTTTACCATCTAGAAACATAATTTAATGTGTTTGCTAATTCATTGGTATAATTCATTTGTTGCATTGCACTGAAAACTTACTGTCCACTTACTATCCATGACTGGGATCAGTGTAGATCTTATCTGGTGGAAGGTGTGAAAGTAGATTTTACCAGGCTGAGTGTCTTTGATCATCTTTTAAAAGAAAAAAAAAAAAAAAAAAAGCCCCTGGTGTGCAAGCCAGCTGCCAAATTATCCTCAACCAGTTCCCACAATCCATCTCTTCTGGGCTATAAATTTAGAACCTTCCTTAGGGGTGCATGCAAGTGGGGGTGCACGCTAGCGTCCCATAAGCAAAGCGTCACAGAAGATAAGCGTCGTGATACCGCAGTTATTCCATGGCAGGAGTCAGGGCAGGAGTCAGGTAACCCACACTCTGCACTCCCGTCTATCCATGTGCTTTATTCCTATCCTCCTATGCTCCCTTGCAATCCACATTCACCGCCCAATCCCCCCTCCATCACGACTCATATACATCAGCCCCTCTATACTTCCCTCTCCCATGTACAGCTCCCATGCACTTCTCACCTTCCTGAAAAACCTCAGTCCATCTTACCCAAACAGACTGCATAAAAAAAAAACTTCATACAATTCCAAAAGCTACTTGCTTTTTATCTTCCTACTCCTGCTGATATCAGGAGACATCTCCCCAAACTCCGGTCCACCATCCACCAACCTCAACCCCTACCCTACCTCACATCGAAACCTTAATAATCTTACTAATATTATTTGCACTCCTTCATCTCCTCCTTCTTTTAATTGTGCCCTTTGGAATCCACGGTCTGTATGTAACAAGCTTCCTTTCCTGCACAATTACTTTCTGAAAAACTCTCTGAATCTGCTGGCCCTCACGGAAACATGGATTCAGGATTCTGACACTGTCTCTCCTGCTGCCATTTCCCATGGTGTCTTACAATTCTCCCATTCCCCGAGACCCACAAACAGACCTGGTGGTGGAGTTGGCATACTCCTGTCCCCACAATGCACTTTCCAGGTCATCCCCTCAGTTCCATCACTCTCATTCCCTTCTTTTGAGGTCCACACAATCAGGCTCTTTCGTCCCCTCTCCCTCAGAGTAGCGGTCATATACCGGCCCCCAGGCTCACCCACCCGCTTCCTGGACCATTTCTCTGCCTGGCTGCCGCACTTCATGTCCTCAGAACTACCAACCCTTATCCTGGGAGACTTCAACATCCCCTTTAACAGCCCCACTTCCACATCTGCATCCCAGCTTCTATCACTAACCACTTCGCTCGGCCTCTCACAGCTCTCAACCTCTGAAACACACAAAGACGGTAACACCCTGGACCTGGTTTTTGCCCGGCTCTGCTCAATCTCCTACCTAGATAACTCACCGCTTCCCCTCTCTGACCACAACATTCTCTCCTTCACACTCACATATCCTCACTCACCCCAGCACCCTCCTACACACCATTCAGTCAGAAATCTACAAGACATTAACCCTCTTACACTTTCAGATTCCCTACGCTCATCATTGTCCCCAATCTCCTCTTTTTCAGTCCTGATCTGGCGGCACATCACTACAATGACACTCTTAGAAGCACCCTGGACCAAGTAGCTCCCCTCACCCTCAGAACCTCCAAACACAGAATAAAACAGCCCTGGCTCACATCGCAAACCCGATTTCTCCAGCGATGCTCTAGGTGTGCTGAACGCTTATGGAGGAAAACACGCACACCAGAAGACTTCATACACTTCAAATTTATGTTAAGGACCTATAATTCTGCCCTTCACCTCACCAAACAGTCCTACTACACCACTCTGATCTCCTCACTATCCAACAACCCCAAGAAACTTTTTGACACCTTTCACTCCCTCCTCAGGCCAAAAGCACAAGCCCCTATCACAGATATTTGTGCTGGTGACCTGGCCTCCCACTTTATAGAGAAAATAGACAATATCCGTCAGGAAATCCGCTCCCAACAACTAAGTTCAGTGACTCCCATCCCTCCCCTCATTGCCCCTGGCTCACTCTCCACATTCGATCCCATCACAGAAGAAGAAGTCTCCAAGCTCCTCTCCTCTTCTCGTCCGACTACATGCAGTACCGACCCCATTCCCTCACATCTCCTCCAGTCTCTCTCTCCAGTTGTCACAAGTCACCTAACTACAATCTTTAATCTCTCCCTCTCCTCTGGCATTTTCCCCTCCTCCTTCAAACACTCTATCATTACTCCATTACTAAAGAAACCCACCCTCGACCCATCCTGCACAAACAACTACAGACCGGTCTCCAATCTCCACTTCATCTCTAAACTCTTGGAGCACCTGATATACTCCCGCCTTACCCGTTACCTCTCCACTCACTCCCTCCTAGACCCTTCACAGTCCGGTTTCCGCCCCCTACATTCGACAGAAACTGCACTCATCAAAGTGACCAATGACCTTCTGACAGCAAAACGTAATGGTGACCACTCTCTGCTCATTCTTCTCGACCTTTCTGCAGCTTTCGACACTGTTGACCACCCTCTCCTACTCTCTAGGCTCCAGTCACTAGGCATTAAGGACACTGCTCTCTCCTGGTTCTCCTCCTACCTTTCTGACCGCTCCTTCAGTGTTCTGTTCTCTGGCTCCACTTCATCTCCTCTTCCTCTCACTGTTGGGGTACCCCAGGGCTCAGTCCTTGGCCCCCTTCTGTTCTCTCTCTACACGGCCCCAATTGGATAGACCATCAGCAGATTTGGCTTTCAGTACCATCTTTATGCCGACGACACACAACTATATACGTCATCCCCTGACCTTACCCCCGCTGTACTACAGAACGCCACTGACTGTCTGTCCGCAGTCTCCAACATCATGTCCGCTCTCTATCTGAAACTCAACCTCTCCAAAACTGAACTTCTTCTGCTCCCACCATCTACTAACCTCCCTAAATCTGACATTTCCATCTCCGTGGGTGGCACCATAATAACGCCCCGGCAGCAGGCGCGCTGTCTGGGTGTTATGTTTGACTCCGATCTCTCCTTCACCTCCCATATACAATCTCTTGCCCGCTCGTGCCGCTTACACCTAAAGAACATCTCTAGAATCCGCCCTTTTCTCACCATGGAGACAACAAACCCTCACTGTCGCCCTGATCCACTCCCGCCTGGACTACTGTAACGCTCTATTAATTGGCCTCCCCCTCACTCGACTTTCCCCTCTCCAGTCCATCCTTAATGCAGCAGCCAGGGTCGTCCATCTGGCTAATCGTTACTCGGACGCGTCCGCTCTTCGCCAGTCATTACACTGGCTGCCCATTCATTACAGGATACAATTCAAAGTACTTGTTCTCACCCACAAAGCTCTCCACAGTGCGGCACCCCCTTAAATCTCCTCCCTCATTTCTGTCTATCAGCCTAACAGACCACTGCGCTCTGCAAATGACTTTCGATTAACCTCTGCACTAATCTGTACCTCCCACTCCCGACTCCAAGACTTCTCCCGTGCTGCGCCAATCCTCTGGAATGCTCTACCCCAAGATATTAGGACCATCCATAATTTGCATAGTTTTAGGCGCTCGCTCAAAACACATTTGTTCAGAGCGGCCTATCACGTTCACTAATCAAAGTTATGTTATGTTTGTGTGTGTGTAGCCCATTCACTATCCCCATCTATTCCCCACCCCCTGAAGATGGCTGGACCCTCATTGTAAATACATCATTGTAAATACACACCTGTACTTTGCATCTCCCCCTCCTTATTGTAGATTGTAAGCTCTCACCAGCAGGGGCGGCTTATTTTGCTTTAATTATTGTATTGTTAACATTGTTATTTATGACTTGTGTTTGAAACTGTTAAACTGTAAAGCGCTGCGGAATATGTTGGCGCTATATAAATAAAGATTATTATTATTATTATAACACACTGCGGGGCTGGGATTCACTAGCTGGGTGGTCGCACTGTCCGCACAGGCGCAGGATATACAGTATATAGTAATGTGCACACAGCAAGTAAATAAGCTTGCACGGTGGCGCACGGTGGCGCAGTGGTTAGCCTTGCAGCGCTGGAGTCATGGGTTCTAATCCCACCCAGTACAACATCTGCAAAGAGTTTGTATGTTCTCTCCGTGTTTGCATGGGTTTCCTCCGGGTACTCCGGTTTCCTCCCACATTCCAAAGGCATACTGATAGGGAATTTAGATTGTGAGCCCCATTGGGGGACAGCGATGATAATGTGTTCAAACTGTAAAGCGCTGTGGAATATGTTAGCGCTATATAAAAATAAAGATTTATTTAATAACAAAACTTTTACAATAGTTATATATCAGTTAGATGCTTGCTGTGTGCACATTACTATATACTGTATATCCTGAAACCTTATCATATCCTATGTGTTTTTAAAAAATGTTTGTTTAAATAAATTTATACTCTTTTCTATACATTGTGATTCGAGTTACTCCTTTGCTTTGCTCCTGATTTCTATAATATGTATGTATGTTTGTATATAGCAGCCACATAGTATATAGCACAGGCCACGTAGTATTTGTTTGCTATATACTACATGGCTCCTATATACTACGTGGCCTGTGCTATATACTATGTGGCTGCTATATACAAACATACATATTCTAGAATACACAATGCGTTAGAATTGGGCCACCATATAGTACTTAATATTTGTCTTTACAGTCCAACACGTTTCATATAATAAATACATATTTTTAATTCAGCACTTTAGCTTCACTGTATTATTTAATCTTGTTTTTCTCACACCTAGAGATATATTATATCATTGTATAACAATAGTAACATAACATAGTAACATAGTTAGTAAGGCCGAAAAAAGACATTTGTCCATCCAGTTCAGCCTATATTCCATCATAATAAATACCCAGATCTACGTCCTTCTACAGAACCTAATAATTGTATGATACAATATTGTTCTGCTCCAGGAAGACATCCAGGCCTCTCTTGAACCCCTCGACTGAGTTCACCATCACCACCTCCTCAGGCAAGCAATTCCAGATTCTCACTGCCCTAACAGTAAAGAATCCTCTTCTATGTTGGTGGAAAAACCTTCTCTCCTCCAGACGCAAAGAATGCCCCCTTGTGCCCGTCACCTTCCTTGGTATAAACAGATCCTCAGCGAGATATTTGTATTGTCCCCTTATATACTTATACATGGTTATTAGATCGCCCCTCAGTCGTCTTTTTTCTAGACTAAATAATCCTAATTTCGCTAATCTATCTGGGTATTGTAGTTCTCCCATCCCCTTTATTAATTTTGTTGCCCTCCTTTGTACTCTCTCTAGTTCCATTATATCCTTCCTGAGCACCGGTGCCCAAAACTGGACACAGTACTCCATGTGCGGTCTAACTAGGGATTTGTACAGAGGCAGTATAATGCTCTCATCATGTGTATCCAGACCTCTTTTAATGCACCCCATGATCCTGTTTGCCTTGGCAGCTGCTGCCTGGCACTGGCTGCTCCAGGTAAGTTTATCATTAACTAGGATCCCCAAGTCCTTCTCCCTGTCAGATTTACCCAGTGGTTTCCCATTCAGTGTGTAATGGTGATATTGATTCCCTCTTCCCATGTGTATAACCTTACATTTATCATTGTTAAACCTCATCTGCCACCTTTCAGCCCAAGTTTCCAACTTATCCAGATCCATCTGTAGCAGAATACTATCTTCTCTTGTATTAACTGCTTTACATAGTTTTGTATCATCTGCAAATATCGATATTTTACTGTGTAAACCTTCTACCAGATCATTAATGAATATGTTGAAGAGAACAGGTCCCAATACTGACCCCTGCGGTACCCCACTGGTCACAGCGACCCAGTTAGAGACTATACCATTTATAACCACCCTCTGCTTTCTATCACTAAGCCAGTTACTAACCCATTTACACACAATTTCCCCCAGACCAAGCATTCTCATTTTGTGTACCAACCTCTTGTGCGGCACGGTATCAAACGCTTTGGAAAAATCGAGATATACCACGTCCAATGACTCACCGTGGTCCAGTCTATAGCTTACCTCTTCATAAAAACTGATTAGATTGGTTTGACAGGAGCGATTTCTCATAAACCCATGCTGATATGGAGTTAAACAGTTATTCTCATTGAGATAATCCAGAATAACATCCCTCAGAAACCCTTCAAATATTTTACCAACAATAGAGGTTAGACTTACTGGCCTATAATTTCCAGGTTCACTTTTAGAGCCCTTTTTGAATATTGGCACCACATTTGCTATGCGCCAGTCCTGCGGAACAGACCCTGTCGCTATAGAGTCCCTAAAAATAAGAAATAATGGTTTATCTATTACATTACTTAGTTCTCTTAGTACTCGTGGGTGTATGCCATCCGGACCCGGAGATTTATCTATTTTAATCTTATTTAGCCGGTTTCGCACCTCTTCTTGGGTTAGATTGGTGACCCTTAATATAGGGTTTTCATTGTTTCCTGGGATTTCACCTAGCATTTCATTTTCCACCGTGAATACCGTGGAGAGGAAGGTGTTTAATATGTTAGCTTTTTCCTCGTCATCTACAACCATTCTTTCCTCACTATTTTTTAAGGGGCCTACATTTTCAGTTTTTATTCTTTTACTATTGATATAGTTGAAGAACAGTTTGGGATTAGTTTTACTCTCCTTAGCAATGTGCTTCTCTGTTTCCTTTTTGGCAGCTTTAATTAGTTTTTTAGATAAAGTATTTTTCTCCCTATAGTTTTTTAGAGCTTCAATGGTGCCATCCTGCTTTAGTAGTGCAAATGCTTTCTTTTTACTGTTAATTGCCTGTCTTACTTCTTTGTTTAGCCACATTGGGTTTTTCCTATTTCTAGTCCTTTTGTTCCCACAAGGTATAAACCGCTTACACTGCCTATTTAGGATGTTCTTAAACATTTCCCATTTATTATCTGTATTCTCATTTCTGAGGATATTGTCCCAGTCTACCAGATTAAGGGCATCTCTAAGCTGTTCAAACTTTGCCTTCCTAAAGTTCAATGTTTTTGTGACTCCCTGACAAGTCCCCCTAGTGAAAGACAGGTGAAACTGCACAATATTGTGGTCGCTATTTCCTAAATGCCCAACCACCTGCAGATTTGTTATTCTGTCAGGTCTATTAGATAGTATTAGGTCTAAAAGTGCTGCTCCTCTGGTTGGATTCTGCACCAATTGTGAAAGATAATTTTTCTTGGTTATTAGCAGAAACCTGTTGCCTTTATGCGTTTCACAGGTTTCTGTTTCCCAGTTAATATCCGGGTAGTTAAAGTCCCCCATAACCAGGACCTCATTATGGGTTGCAGCTTCATCTATCTGCTTTAGAAGTAGACTTTCCATGCTTTCTGTTATATTTGGGGGTTTGTAACAGACCCCAATGAGAATTTTGTTACCATTTTTCCCTCCATGAATTTCAACCCATATGGACTCGACATCCTCATTCCCTTCGCTAATATCCTCCCTTAAAGTGGACTTTAGACAAGACTTTACATAGAGACAAACCCCTCCTCCTCTCCGATTTTTACGATCCTTTCTAAACAGACTGTAACCCTGTAAGTTAACTGCCCAGTCATAGCTTTCATCTAACCATGTCTCGGTTATTCCCACTATGTCAAAGTTACCTGTAGATATTTCTGCTTCTAGTTCTTCCATCTTGTTTGTCAGGCTTCTGGCGTGAACTAAATTGTATAACATTATTATATTATTATATTATATTATATATTATTATTATATTATTATTATTATATTATATATTATTATATTGTTATATTATATAACAACATTGTATAACAAGAACAACTCAGCACAAATGGCAACAACCGTGGCACACGCTGCAAACACGTTTCCTGCAGCGGTGCTCCAGGTGCGCCGAACGTCTGTGGAGAAAATCTAATCTACCCGAAGATTTCATCCATTATAAGTTCATGATAAAAACATACAACTCTGCCCTTCACCTCTCCAAACAAACCTAACCTGTCACCTGACTGTCCAATAACCCTAAACGTCTCTTTGACACTTTCCATTCCCTACTAAACCCAAGAGAGCAGACCCCAACCACGGATCTCCGCGCTGACGATCTGGCCAATTACTTCAAAGAAAAAATTGACCACATTTGACAGGAAATCATCTCCCAATCTCTTCATACCATGCACTGTCCTCCCTCCCCCACTGTATCTAGTTCACTCTCTGACTTTGAACCAGTCACAGAAGAAGAAGTAATCAGGCTCCTTGCATCTTCTCGCCCAACCACTTGCACCAGTGACCCCATTCCGTCACACCTCCTCCAGTCCCTTTCCCTGGCTGTCACCTCTCACCTAACAATAATATTCTACCTTTCTCTCACTTCCGGTATTTTTCCCTCCTCATTTAAGCATGCCATCATACATCCATTACTTAAAAAACCATCCCTCGACCAAAACTGTGCCGCTAATTATAGACCGGTCTCTAATCTTCCCTTCATCTCTAAACTCCTCGAACGCCTGGTCTACGCCCGTCTTACCCGCTATCTCTCAGATAACTCTCTTCTCGACCCTCTTCAATCTGGCTTCCGCTCTTTACACTCTACTGAAACTGCCCTCACTAAAGTCTCTAATGATCTACTAACAGCTAAATCTAATGGTCACTACTCCATGCTAATTCTTATGGATCTCTCCGCAGCATTCGACACTGTGGATCATCAGCTCCTCCTCACTATGCTCCGCTCCATCGGCCTCAAGGACACCGTTCTCTCCTGGTTCTCCTCCTATCTCTCTGACCGATCCTTCACTGTATGTTTTGCTGGTTCCTCCTCCTCTCACCTTCCCCTTACTGTTGGGGTTCCTCAAGGATCAGTCATAGGCCCCCTTCTCTTCTCGTTGTATACTGCCCCTATTGGACAAACAATCAGTAGATTTGAAATGTGGACCACGTCACGGCAGTGGAGCAGGGAGAGGTAAGTATTTCAACTTTGCAAGTGCTGTGATCCTGAGCAAGCAGGAGGGGCCCACTCGTTGGCACTGGCACAGGGCCCCTCAAAGTACAGCGGTGTGTTTGCATAGCGGGGGTGCCTCCCACCGGCAGCGACACTTTTGCGTACTATGAGGGGCCCTGTGCCAGTGACGATGCCAACGAGTATGCCCCCCACCTGATGAAGGAACCTGCACATTCATCTGCACCTTCCTTTTTGTCCCCTTGTAAGGTGGTATAGTATGAGGGAAGGGGAACTTGACTTTCAGCAGGGTCAGAATCTGGCTGTGTAGCGTGCACGGGGAACGTAGTAGTCTGGGTCAATGTACCAGCAGAGTCATCTATCACTGGCTGGGCAATGGGCAGGATGAGGAGGAAACACAGATATAGGCTCAAATAATAAAGTGGGCTAAATGCAGTTCAAAATTGGTAACAGGACTAACCAGGGGGCATTGCTTTGTTCAGTGGAGTACAACTGTAATGAGAGGCTGACACAGTGAGTAGGCCCAAATCAGTAAGTAGGCTAAATGCAGTTCAAAATTGGTAACAGAAGTAAACAGGCGGCACAGCTTTGTTCAGTGTAGGAGAACATCAAGGAGAGGCAGACACCGTTAGTAGGGCCAACAAAACAAGTAGGCCAAATGCAGTGTAATATTACCAACTACTTAACGAGAGCCTCAAAATTGAAGCTAAGGAAAGGAAACCAGGAGAACACCTTGGATCGGCAGACACCGTTTCTAGAACCCAAACCCAACTTGTATGCCTAGTGCAGTGTTATATGAACAACTACTTAACGAGAGTCTCAAGATTGAAGCAAAGGAAAGGCAACCTGGAGAACACCTTGGAGCTGCAGACACAGTTTGTAGACCCCAACCAAACTTGTGGCCCCAATGTACTTTTAAAATTCTGACAGGCTGAAAACCTGACAATTGCAGCTCACTTTTTTTAAGAGAGGGACAGCCGTATTGAGTGGCACAGACAGACACTGCTAGTAGACCTTACACCACAAAGTTTGCTCGCTGCAGGTTTAAAAAAGGTTACATGAGTACACAGGCAGCATTGTTGTGGTCAGCGGAGGACAATTTGAAGGATGGACCGCAGACAGACTTAGTAGGCCTAAAATAAAAAATAGGCTCAATGCAGGTTCGATTATGTTGCAGGGGTACACAGGCAGCATTGGTGTGGTCAGCGGAGGACAATTGGAAGTAGTGTCTGACACAGTTAGTACTCCAAAATAATCAATAGATGTTAATGTCTCTCAAACAAAAAAAAAACAAAAAAAACAGGTGGTATACTTAGGTACAGGGGTGGGCTCCTCTGTTGAATTTCAGACAGTGGTATTTGGCGCAAAGTATTTACTGGTGTAAATGTAGGACAGGGCCACTGAATATTTCAACTAGCATCATACATGTCAACAAATTGGTATTGTCAGTGCCAGGCATTGAAGGATGTCAGCGCATAGACTAAACAGTGGTGGAGCTGTGAGAGATAATTTTGCAAGTGGTAGAGCACTGTTTGAGCTAGGGGGGGAAACTCTCTTGTGGCCGGCGGTACAGGCCCAGGGCCCCTCATGTTACAACGGTGTGTCTGACGTTGGGTGCGCGCCACCACCGCCAGAGACACTTCATTGTACTATGAGGGACCCAGTGCCAGTGCCGTTGCCCAAAAGTGGGCACACCCACCTCTTCAGACAAACGGTACTCTCACGGGTGCTTGCGCCAAGTGGCGACCACGGCCCCGTCGGGGGAGTCAGCCCATTTAGGGAGGTGTAAACATGTCGTATGCTGGACATACAGCAGCTGCAAAATATGAGATTGGAACAATGAGTAAGACCTGTCCGAAAGCAAGACCTTTTTACAGGAAAGCTAGGTGTCAGCCGGGAAAGGTGGGGAAAAATAATTAGAAATCCATGAGTGGTTCATTTTAATGAAGGTTAGATCATCAACATTTTGGGTAGCCAGACGAGTCCTTTTTTCGGTCAGTATTGAACCAGCAGCACTGAATACTCTTTCTGATAGCACACTAGCTGCTGGGCAAGCAAGCTCCTGCAATGCATATTCTGCCAATTCTGGCCAGGTGTCTAATTTGGATGCCCAGTAATCAAATGGGAATGACGATTGAGGGAGAACATCGATAAGGGATGAAAAATAGTTTGTAACCATACTGGACAAATGTTGTCTCCTGTCACTTTGAATTGATGCTGCAGTACCTGTCCTGTCTGCGGTCATTGCGAAATAACTCCACAACCTGGTCAGAAAACCCCTCTGTCCAATGCCACTTCTGATTTGTGCACCTCTAACACCTCTGCCCTGTTGCCCCCTACAGCTCGTGTGAGAACGATCACGGGCGCTGTGTGCTGGGAATGCCTGAATCAAATGGTCTACAAGAGTTGCTTGTTTGGTTGCCAAGATTTGTTCAAGGTTCTCATGTGGCATGATATTTTGCAATTTCCCTTTATAGCGTGGATCCAGGAGGCAGGCCAACCAGTACTCGTCATCGGTCATCATTTTTATAATGCGTGGGTCCCTTTTGAGGATACGCAAGGCATAATCCGCCATGTGGGCCAAAGTTCCAGTTGTCAAATCTGCGGTTGTGCTGGGTTGAGGAGCACTTTCGGGCAAATCAACATCACTTGTCTCCCTCAAAAACCCTGAAACTGGCCTTGCAACGCCAGCAGTTTCTATTGCCCCCTGTAAGCTTCCTCATCCAAAAAATACTCATCCCCATCATCCTCCTCGTCCTCCTCCTCCTCCTCGCCCGCCACCTCGTCCAGTAGACCTCCCTGACCAGACAATGGCTGACTGTCATCAAGACTTCCCTCATCCTCGACTGCAGACGCCTGCTCCTTTATGTGCGTCAAACTTTGCATCAGCACACGCATTAGGGGGATGCTCATGCTTATTAGGGCGTTGTCTGCACTAACTAGCTGTGTGCATTCCTCAAAACACTGAAGGACTTGACACAGGTCTTGTAGCTTCGACCACTGCACACCAGACAACTCCATGTCTGCCATCCTACTGTCTGCCCGTGTATGTGTATCCTCCCATAAATACATAATAGCACGCCTCTGTTCGCACAGTCTCTGAAGCTTGTGCAGTGTGGAGTTCCACCTTGTTGCAACGTCGATGATTAGGCGATGCTGGGGAAGGTTCAAAGATCGCTGATGGTTCTGCATACGGCTGGAGTGTACGGGCGAACGGCGGATGTGCGAGCAAAGTCTGCGCACCTTGAGGAGCAGGTCGGGTAACCCTGGATAACTTTTCAGGAAGCACTGCACCACCAGGTTTAAGAATTCAGCAGGAAAAAAGAAAGAAACCAGAACGTATCGTTCCTAATCACGTCTGACCACTTTTAACTAACAACCCAGCATAGCCAGCCACTAGACTCTAAAACTTAACATTTAATATGTATACCTCTAAAATTATGTGTACTTTAAAAACAATTAGGTGCTCATGTTTAAACGTGCACTAGACAAGAAAAATGGCATGATCTCACCCAATTGCTGTCTCTCTTCTTGTTGTAGATTCTTGTGCTTATTGAGAGCACGGCATGGGATGGAGACCAATAAACCTTTTCCAATGGGGGGGAGAAGAAAAGAAAAAAAAAATTAAAAAAAAAAAAAAAAAAAAAAAAATATAGGTAGGTGGGGGGGAAGGGTTTAAAGCTATCTTCCCTGTCGTGCCCCGTGTATAAGACTCCCGCCCTAACAAGGGCAGTCCCCAAGTTTGAGCCTACTTAATGAAGCCCTTTGGTTAGTATAACCACCCTGGATGATATGTCCTCTTTCTCTTCCCAACGCGTTTCCCTCCCCGTTACGGGGGTTCATCAGGGGAATAAAATGTCCAGGTTAAATGTCCAGGTTAATGGAGGTATTCTGCAGTGGCAGACATAACCTCATTCAGCGGCGTCCTCCATGTGAGGATAAGGCAGTCCCTCTGCCTTATCCTCACATGGAGGACGCCGCTGAATGAGGTTATGTCTGCCACTGCAGAATACCTCCATTAACCTGGACATTTAACCTGGACATTTTATTCCCCTGATGAACCCCCGTAACGGGGAGGGAAACGCGTTGGGAAGAGAAAGAGGACATATCATCCAGGGTGGTTATACTAACCAAAGGGCTTCATTAAGTAGGCTCAAACTTGGGGACTGCCCTTGTTAGGGCGGGAGTCTTATACACGGGGCACGACAGGGAAGATAGCTTTAAACCCTTCCCCCCCACCTACCTATATATTTTTTTTTTTTTCTTTTCTTCTCCCCCCCATTGGAAAAGGTTTATTGGTCTCCATCCCATGCCGTGCTCTCAATAAGCACAAGAATCTACAACAAGAAGAGAGACAGCAATTGGGTGAGATCATGCCATTTTTCTTGTCTAGTGCACGTTTAAACATGAGCACCTAATTGTTTTTAAAGTACACATAATTTTAGAGGTATACATATTAAATGTTAAGTTTTAGAGTCTAGTGGCTGGCTATGCTGGGTTGTTACCACCAGGTTTAAGGTGTGAGCCAGGCAAGGAATGTGTTTCAGTTGTGAAAGGGCTATGGCAGCCAAGAAATTACTTCCGTTATCACTCACTACCTTGCCTGCCTCAAGATGTACAGTGCCCAGCCATGACTGAGTTTCATTCTGCAAGAACTCGGACAGAACTTCCGCGGTGTGTCTGTTGTCGCCCAAACACTTCATTGCCAATACAGCCTGCTGACGCTTGCCACTAGTTGTCCCATAATGGGACACCTCGTGTGCAACAGTGGCAGCTGCGGATGGAGTGGTCGTGCAACTGCGGTCTGTGGACGAGCTCTCGCTTCTGCTGGAGGACGAGGAGGAGGAGGAGGAGGGGGTGCAAACACCTACAGCCAACTGTTTCCTAGACCGTGGGCTAGGCAGAACTGTCCCAATATTGCTGTCCCCTGTGGACCCTGCATCCACCACATTAACCCAGTGTGCCGTGATGGAGACGTAACGCCCCTGGCCATGCCTACTGGTCCATGCATCTGTTGTCAGGTGCACCTTTCTACTCACAGATTGCCTGAGTGCATGGACAATGCGGTCTTTTACATGCTGGTGGAGGGCTGGGATGGCTTTTCTCGAAAAGAAGTGTCGACTGGGTAGCTCGTAGCGTGGTACAGCATAGTCCATCAGGACTTTGAAAGCTTTGCTTTCAACTAACCGGTAGGGCATCATCTCTAACGAGATTAGTCTAGCAATGTGGGCGTTCAAACCCTGTGTACGCGGATTCGAGGATGAGTACTTCCTTTTCCTAACGAGAGTCTCTTGTAGGGTGAGCTGGACTGGAGAGCTGCAGATCGTGGAACTAGCGGGGGTGCCGGTGGACATGGCAGACTGAGAGAGGGTTGGTGATGGTATTCTTGCTGGTGTCCTACATACAGTCTTTCCTACCACGAACCTGGTGATTCCCTGACTGCTTTGGCCTTGCGTCGAAACCTCAACATTTACTGCAGGTGGTGCGGGAAATGGTGGTCTTACAGTGAGGGAAGGGATGTAGCGTTGCTGACTAGCTTCATTGTGAGAGGGTGCTACAACGTTAAGGGACGTTAGGTAGTTAGTCCAGGCTTGCAAGTGCATGGTGGTTATATGTCTACGCATGCAACTTGTATTTAGATTTTTCACATTCTGACCTCTGCTGAAGGTCCTTGAGCATTTTTTACAGATTACTTTGCACTGATCATTTGGATCTTGTTTAAAAAAATGCCAGACTGCACTCTTCCTACTATCGGATACCTTTTCAGGCATTGCACACTGAGCTACTTTAACCGGATGGCCACGCTGTCCTACAACTGGTTTTGGTTTTGCCACACGTTTTTGGCCAGATACGGGCCTGCCAGATGGAACCTGTTGCGATGTTGATGCCTGCTGGGGCTCCTCCTCCTCCGCTTCAGAGCTACTGCCGCCTGCACCCTGTTCCCCCAATGGCTGCCAATCGGGGTCAACAACTGGGTCATCTATGACCTCCTCTTCTATGTCCTGTGCACCTTCCTCTGTGTCACCGTGTAAGCCGATGCTATAGCGTTCGTGACGGGGCTTCATAGTCTCATCAGGCTCAGATTCTGGGTCAGTACACTGCGAGGGCAATGTTCTGATCTGAGTCACAGGAACAGCATAATAATCTGGCTGTGGCTGTACATCTGTGCACTTCATGTCCGATTCATCTTGTAATGGGCATGGCCTGTTAACTGTTTCACTTTCTAACACAGTAACGGTATGTGTAAAGAGCTCCATGGAGTAACCCGTTGTGTCGCCTGACGCATCCTTCTCTGTTGTTCTGGGTGAAGAAGACAAGGAAGCGACTTGTCCCTGACCGGGAACATCCACTGACGACGCGCTGCTTTTATATTTTGCACTTTCCGAAGAGCAGGTGAAAGATCTAGAGGCTGAGTCAGCAAGGAAAGCCAAAACTTGTTCCTGCTGCTCCGGCTTTAAAAGTGGTTTTCCTACTCCCAGAAAAGGGAGCGTTCGAGGCCTTGTGTAGCCAGACGATGACGCTGGCTCAACAACTCGAGACTTAGGTGCTATATTGCTTTTCCCATGACCACCTGATGCTCCACCACCACTACCATCATTACCAGCTGGCAATGACCGCCCACGGCCACGACTTCTTCCACCAGACTTCCTCATTCTTAGAAAAATGTAACCAAACAAACAAACGGTATTTGGTACTGTACAACCAGTTACAAGGTGTACGTAAACTTGTGGTGAATTTAAATCTCCCTTTATAGGTGGGTGAGACTGCAGGGAAAATCAGGCCCAATGTATAACAGTACACAGCTTTAGTGGCAGACAGATATGCCACTAACTGGACTGACGCAGATGCACACACTGCCAATAAAAATCTCCCCCTTTTTATTTTTTCTGGGAGAATAGTGAATAAATCTGGCCCACTGTAATACAGTATATTTTCTGTGGCAGAAAATGACAGACAGATGCCACAGACAGGACTGGCAGTGATTCAGATTTGCCAATCTTAATCTCCCACTTGTTTTATTTTTTCTGGGAGAATTGTGACGAAATCAGGCCCACTGTAATACAGTATATTTTCTGTGGCAGAAAATGAGTGACAGATGCCACAGACAGGACTGGCACAGATGCAGATTTGCCAATTTTAATCTGCACCCTTTCTTTTTTTTTCAGGGAGACTAGTGAATAAATCTGGGCCACTGTATTAGAGCATATTTTATGTGGCAGAAAGTGGCTTGAAGATATATAGCAAAAAACAAAAACAAAAAGGGACTGTCCTACAATTACTATCTCCCTACAGTAATCTCAGCAAAGTATGGCAGGCAGCATTAAAAAGGACTGCTGCACACAAAAGTCAAAAGTGTGGACAAACAAACAAGATAGCTGTGCAGGAAGGAGCAACAGGATTTGTGCTTTGAAAAAAGCAGTTGGTTTGCACAGCGGCGTACACACAGCAATGCAGCTATCAGGGAGCCTTCTAGGGCAGCCCAATGAGCTACAGAGCTGATGCGAGAAAAATAAACTCCACTGTCCCTGCAAACAAAAGGTGGTGTTGGACAGTGGAAATCGCTACAGCACAAGCAGTTTAGGGGTTAATGTACCCTGCCTAATGCTATCCCTGCTTCTGACGAAGCGGCAGCAACCTCTCCCTATGCTCAGATCAGCAGCAGTAAGATGGCGGTCGGCGTGCACGCCTCTTTATAGCCCCTGTGACGCCGCAGACAGCAAGCCAATCACTGCAATGCCCTTCTCTAAGATGGTGGGGACCAGGACCTATGTCATCACGCTGCCCACACTCATTGGCTGAGAAATGGTGCTGAAAGCGTCATATGAAACGCAACTTTGGCGCTAAGGTCGCGTACCGCATGGCCGATCCCACAGTGGGATCAGGTCGGGTTTCATGAAACCCGACTTTGCCAAAAGTCGGCGACTTATGAAAATGACCGATCCGTTTCGCTCAACCCTACTGACTACTGATGATTAACGATGACCACTGTTGTGTACTGATCAGTAGTGATGTCCACTGCTGAATACTTATGAAAAATGATGGCCACTGATAGGTTATGATGCTCATTACTGAATTCTAATGACTATGAATGGACACTGATGACTACATGGTGTAGGACACAAGAATGGAGGTTGAGGACTGTGTTCTATGTGTAATCACCTGCGGAATGAGGGTTATCAGAGTCGTCATTTTGCCCTCAGGTGCAAGGCCGCTGTTGAGTACAGACAACATTGTAGAAGACCAAACCCTGCAGAACAATAAATGTACTGAATGCTCAAGAGTAGAGAACCAAATCCAATTTGTGGAGTTAAATCTTCACTAAACGTTTAATTAATTTTTGATTGGTTGTAGAAGTCTAATTGTTACGATATGAGGAGAAATCCTCATGCGCCTATAATTCCATTTATCCCCGAAGATCTCCATCCTCACAAGCCATGTGTGGGATTAATTCTGGCATGTGGAGATGACAAAGACGCTCATCCTTGAATTTTACTTAGCCTTTCTTGGTTTATGGTGACAATTTTCAGAACCAAGACTAGGGCTCCCCCCATCTGATGAGAAGGACTGATAATACAGTATCTACAGAAATACTAGAACCAAGTATGATAGAAGGAGCAGGGTGGTGAGGACATTTTAGTTTCCCAATTGCACAGCGACTGCCCCTAGAAGATATGATCATTGTGGTCAGGAAGGGCTATGTCTGGTCAGCAGCAAAAGCGAACCTGTCAGCAGGATTTTGCTAAGTAAACTGTAGACTCTGTCAGGTTGCTGCTGTTATATTGATCCAGATGATAACTATGGTGAGGAAATCTGTCTTGTGGTTCTTCTGTAATCAGTGTTAGAAGTTTTCGGTTAATGAGATGCCCATGCTCTGAGGCTGTAGGCAGAGACTTAAGTTCCTGCTGTAACAGAAACCAAGGAAAGACCAAGGAGAGACTCTGCCCACAGGTAATGACCAACAGTCTGTCTCTCTGACTCTGTCTCTATGATGAGGAACATGTTTGTGCTCTGGGGCAGCCTGTGGTCGGGTCTCTCTTTGGTCTTTCCTTGGTCTCTCATTGGACTTTTCTTGGTTTCTCTGGCTAAGAGCAGGAAGATAATACTCAGCCTGCAGTGCCAACAGAAGTATGGGCAGCTCATTAACTGAAAACTCAAAAAACTGATTACACAAGAACCACAAGACAGATTGTATCATTGTAATCAGCATAACAGCAGCCACCTGACACTGTCTGTTACCCCCAAAATCGAAGGTGAGCTAAGCCCACCAGCATCAGGGGCTTATCTACAGCATTCTGTAATGCTGTAGATAAGCCCCCGATGTATCCTGAAAGATGAGAAAAAGAGGTTAGATTATACTCACCCAGGGGCGGTCCGGTCCGGGGCCTCCCATCTTCTTACGATGATATCCTCTTCTGGTCTTCACGCTGCGGCTCTGGTGCAGGCGTACTTTATCTCCCTGTTGAGGGCAGAGCAAAGTACTGCAGTGCGCAGGTGTCGGGAAAGGTCAGAGAGGCCCTGCGCTCTGCAGTACTTTGCTCTGCCCTCAACAAGGCAGACAAAGTACTTCTGCACCGGAGCCGCAGCGTGAAGACAAGAAGAGGACATCATCCTATGAAGATGGGAGGCCCCGGACCGCCCCTGGGTGAGTATAATCTAACCTCTTTTTCTCATCTTTCAGGATACATTGGGGGCTTATCTGCAGCATTACAGAATGCATTACACAATGCTGGAGATGAGCCCCTGATGCCGGTGGGCTTAGCTCACTTTTGATTTTGGGGGTGACAGGTTCCCTTTAATTAGCAAAATCCTGCAGGTTCACTTTAAATATGTCTGCTCCACCAGATGTTAGCATGAGATCTGGTGCATTGATTGATACAGCCTCCATAGATTGGATCCATTTTTCCAGAACATTCCAGCCATCACCTCGAACCTCAGACCATCTTGCTAGATAAGGCGCTGTCATTAGGGAACCTGCTGCAATAAAGAGAAGTGATATGTGATGTGGATTCTTTCAGAAAGACGTAGACATCAGTGGCCCACAATGTTGCACCCGAGTACCCGATCATCGGTAGCTCAATGGTCATTTTGTGTCTGGGTAGATAGAGAAGGCTTCTTATCTAAAAACAGCAGCTGCCATTACTAGTGAAGACATGGAGAATGGTATTTATAATAAAACGTCTGTCAGTGATACAGCTGATCCCAGATGATACTTGGCTAATGCTCAGGCCAACATTGACATTGATTGTGTGATGTGTGGAGGCCATAGGACAATCGTCCTTTGTCATGCCGCCATACACACAAGATGAAAATCAGCCAACCTCACCCATTTAAGTGCGAGCGGCCGTCCATCTGATGTGTATGGAGGGCTCGTCGTGACTAGAGATGGGCGGACACCTGGATGTTTGGGTCTGGCATGTTCGGCCGAACAGCTAAAAAAAGTTTGGGTTTGGGAACCAGAACAGCAACCGGACCCAAACCCGAACCCCATTCACTTGAACGGAGGGGCCCAAACATCCAGTATTTGCCACACTGTCATGTGCATGACAGCGCGGCAAACACCGCTTCTGATCGGCGGTGAAATCATCCCCGCCGTCATAGAGCCGTGGTTCCCACAGTGCAAAAAGACAGCGGGAGCACTCAGCTGTGATCGGAGGTGTAAGGTTTACCCCTGTAAGTTCCCCTCTATTTTTGATAACCAGCCAGAAAAAACTGACAGCTGCGGGCCGCAAACCTCAGCTGTCATTTTCGGCAAGGCTGGTTATCAAAAATAGAGGGGTCTCCATGCTGTTTTTTTTTTTTAAATTATTTAAATAAATAATTTACAAAATGGCATGGCCCCCCCCCCATTTTTTACTTCTAGCCTTGCTAAAGCAGACAGCTGGGGGCTGGTATTCTCAGGCAGGTAAGGGGACATTTATATTGGCCTCGCCCCAGCCTAAAAATAGCAGCCCGGTATGGTGGGGAGAAGGCTGCAGAGGTGGCTCTGATGTTGCTGGGCTGGTCTTCGATCTCTGTGGCCCTAATTTGCCCTGCACATTGAAGAGGCCGCAGCATAGGGACTGGCAATGGTGCGGATAAGGCTGCGGTGGAGGCTCTGGTGTTGCTGGTCAGGTCTATGAACTCTGTGGCCCTAATTCGCCATGCACATTGGAGGGGACACACCAGAGACACTTGCTATGGCTAGGTGGAGGCTGCGGTGGAGGCTCTGGTGTTGCTGGGCATGTCTCAGAACTCTGTGGCCCTAATTCACCCTGCACATTGGAGCGGCCACAGTAGAGGGACTGGCTATGTCATGGATTAGGCTGCAGTGGTTCTGGTGTTGCTGGGCATGTATCAGAACTCTGTGGCCCTAATTCGCCCTGCACACTGGAGGGGCCAAAGCAGAGGGAACGGCTATGGTGAGAAGAAGGCTGCAGTGGTGGCTCTGGTGCTGCTGGGCAGTTCTCAGTAGTCTGTGGCCCTTATTTGCCCTGCATATTGGAGAAGTCACACCAGAGGGACTGGCTATGGCGAGGAGGAGGCTGCTGTGGTGGTTCTGGTGTTGCTGGGCAGTTCTCAGTAGTCTGTGGCCCTAATTTGCCCTGCACATTGGAGGGGTCACACCAGAGGGACTGGTTATGGCGAGGAGGAGGCTACGGTGGAGGTTCTGGTGTTGCTGGGCAGTTCTCAGTAGTCTGTGGCCCTATTTTGCCCTGCACATTGTAGGGGTCACAACAGAGGGCCTGGTTATGGCGAGGAGGAGGCTACGGTGGAGGTTCTGGTGTTGCTGGGCAGGTCTCAGAACTCTGTGGCCCTAACTGGCCCTGCACATTGGAGGGGTCACACCAGAGGGACTGGTTATGGCGAGGAGGAGGCTACGGTGTTGATTCTGGTGCTGCTGGGCAGTTCTCAGTAGTCTGTGGCCCTATTTTGCCCTGCACATTGTATGGGTCACACCAGGGGGACTGGCTATTGCAAGGAGGAGGCTACGGTGGAGGTTCTGGTGTTGCTGGGCAGTTCTCAGTAGTCTGTGACCCTAACCGGCCCTGCACATTGGAGGGACACACCAAAGGGACTGGCTATGGCGAGCAGGAGGCTACAGTGGAGGTTCTGGTGTTGCTGGGCAGGTCTCAGAACTCTGTGGCCGTAATTCGCCCTGCACCTCACGCTTTTCCCACACAATCTCTTTGAAGTCACAATCTTGCAAATAGACTCAATCAATTATAAATGAAATAATCTTCTTAAAATCTTAGAGATTTGGGTGCTAAGCAATATGGGGAGATTAGGGTGAAGAATCAGTCTTACAGCTTCCTAAAGTGACAGAGAGAAAATAATCGGAAGAAATGGTGAGAATTTTAAAACGATTATGTAGATTTGTGTCACTGAAAGAGTCTCGGAAATCCTCCACTCATCTCGTGTGTGCTCCAGACAGATTAGGCTCCGGGAGACGCCGGCGCCTTCATCGCTGGAAACTAAACTTTAGCATAGAAGAAGTTGGGGAGTCCAGGAGAATAGAGGCCTCAGACTGTGGGAACCAGATTGTAGAAGTCTGTTGTGGAATTACAGGGGTCTCATTTCTCCACACGTGGGCTGCTGTGGACGCAGCTTCCACTCACTGAAGATCTATAAGATGTGGAGATATGACCACTGGATCTGTATGGCATCATCCCCCATTAATCTGACACATTCCTGCTGCATCCTGTCTCTTCCTAACAAAGGCTGCTCTATCTGTGATGGTCTGTGTCTTTTCCAGTCTATTAACCCTTTATTTTCTGTCCTTTTCCTGAGCTGAATTATTTCTTATCGATCTGTTCCTTTCTTAAGGCTGTCTCCTCAACAAACACACATTATTGCCACGCTCACCTTTCAGGAAAAGCCACAGAGATCAATTCTTGTGAAACACGTGGGTCAGGGGTCAATGAGCTCCTTTCATAAACGTCTCACTTGTCCTTGGCTTTGGCTGGCTATGGCCTACATCAGCCCTTCTTATCCATCACTGCTCTGTCCAGCTTGTCATAAAGTAAATTTGAATCCATTGATCCATTCTCAATAAGACGCGAAATAGAAGGAAAAGTGTGTGCCCCCTAGAGAAGGGCAATTAATTGCTCCTGTGCAACACGTCAGAGCAAGAGGGTGAGATTGGAAAACGCAGGGAAAATGGGATTCCCTCCAGACATCTTAATCCACTACTTCGATCTTCAAGCTTCTCATCAAGATGGGACAAAATTGTGAGCAAAAAGCACCTAAGACCACCTGGAATGTCAAAGAGTCTTGGATTTCGAGTCCACCCTTTTCCATCTGGTGAGTGTGTGACCATAGGCGAAGCTAGGGTTTTGGTTCAGGGGGGGCAAAACTTCTGAGTGGTCCCCTAACCAGGTAACCTTGATTACAACTCAGTGACGCACCCTTGTCACAATTCACACCGTGACCGTCACCCCTACGTCACGGATCGGGGTGACTTTAGGCCAACAGACGGCTATCACATATACAGGAGGGCTTATCTTAGTTATCCCTCCACTCCACAATGTGATGAAAAAACACACACAAGGCTATTGACCTCTTAGTTTACAGCAGGGGCTTATTTTAGGTATCCCACTGCTCTGCAATATACCACAAACTGCAGGGATTTATGTATATCCCACTTACAGTTCCACTTGAAACTTGCAGCTCTCTGGCGCCCCCTTACTCTCAGGTCAGATTAGGTACTGCAACTAGGGTAATTAGTCGCCAGAAAGGCTGCCTGCTATGTACTGGCTATTGGGCACGCTGCAGCGAGGCGCTTTAACTACTCCTGCTCTGTCAGGAACAATAATTATCAACACCGCAGTCGCTGCAACGACACCCAAAGGCCCACACACGGTATGCTGCCACCAGCTTCGATTAAACAGGTCTGAAGATAACCCAAAACAGTCGCGTAGTTTCCTTCAGAAGTGTTCAGAGCATTGCAGGCAACCAGGCTAGTTGGTGGAGTTTCCATCTGTCCCAGTGCATCAGGCTAGCAGTCAGGGCGTCCCAGGTAAAACTAGACTGCTGGGGTATGTCAGAAACTTATAAACCACAGCCCGTGACATGACCAACAGTGCTGGTTAACCCAGTCCCTCCTCTCTCCTCAACCTTCTAGTTTTCTCCAACAATTCTTATCATTTGTGTATTTTCGGTCCAGAACATGTCAGAATCATAACACACCCAGCATTCATCTTGTATTAAGATTTGCTCTTGATAGATACTAAACTCAGGCTAGTAGGGACACTCCATTCCAGCCTAATCCGTACTCTGTCCCTGTTGGACTTGGAGACTCCTGCTTACAGTGATGGATAGATGCGCTGATGGACGTTAGCAATATGTATTTATTATTCCCTTAGCCCAAGTCGTTGGCCCAATATCTTATCATATTAGAACAAATACTCTCATGGATTCTGGAGTCTTCTATACCAGTTTCAGCTAGTGCAGTTGGGAGGGGGACGAGTAACTTGCTTCGAGCCTGGAATTTATGACCAGGGCAATAAAACCCCCTTCTACACATAGATTCAGAAACACAGAGGGAAGGGAGGGCTGTTTAGCCCGCAACATGTTTGACAGGCAAACTCCAAAATTATATTTGGTCATCGCAATCCTCTGGAAAGGCTCCTCTATCACTGGCATAGGGATCAGGTGAGCCTTAAGAGCAGGCCCCGCCTTCCCCACTCTTTGACAGGTGATACAGGAGCAGCAGTAGTTTGACACATCTGTCCCCATCTTAGGCCAATAGAAGTGTTGAGACAGCCGGGCCTTAGTTTTGCTGATCCGCAAGTGTCCAGCTAGCAGGATATCATGGGCAATCCGTAACAACTCACCCCGGAATTGCTGCGGGACGACCAGCTGTCTTTCCCTCAACCACTCCTTTTGCGATTTTCCGGGTACTGTCTCCCGGTACAACCTTCCTTGCTCCGAGAACACCCTCTCCTTATCAGTCACAGAGGAGGGCGTCTCGGCGAGTTGTGTTATGATCTGGTGGCCTAGGAGCAGCATGAGACGGACTCTGGAGAAGGTGGTCCCTGTACTGACCGCAAACCCTGAGCCTAGCAGCGCAACTAGAAGTAGCCGTGGGGGGTACCTAACACTCCCTAGACCCCTCGGCACAGCCTAAGATCTAACTACCCCTAAAGACAGAAACAGGAAACCTATCTTGCCTCAGAGAAAATCCCAAAAGGATAGATAGCCCCCCACAAATATTGACTGTGAGAGGAGAGGGAAATAACATACGCAGATATGAAATCAGATTTTAGCATAGGAGGCCATACTAGCTAAACAGAAAGAATAGAACAGAGTACTATGCGGTCAGTATAAAAACACTAGAAAATATCCACCGCAGAAAATACGGATCACCACATCTGACTAAAGACATGGGGGTTATATCTGCATCTCCAGAGAAATAGCTAGGCTGCAAAAATCCTTCACAGACAAAACTGGACAAGACAAAAACATGAATATGCACAGAACTATAAGGTCCACAGCAGGTGGACAGCAAAAACCAAGCCAGGACATATCTTTGTAGAAAAGCACAGCAAACTGGAGAGACCAGCAGGGAAGTGAATCCTTCAAGAACAATGAACAACTGGCACTGACCAAAGGATCCTGCAAAGCTATATACCCCAGTCAGTTTTGCAATTAGTAGATACACCTGTCCACTCCTGCAGTCCAGGCACAACTGCATTACCCTCTACAACCACTGGAGGGAGCCCAAAAGCTGAATTCACAACAGAGTTGTCTCAAACTCTCTAGGCTCGCATCTGCGCGCAGAGCGGCCTGAAACTCCTGGCTAGGGGAAGCCAGCAGCGATGTCAGGGTCCCTTCCCCACAGGAACCCTCCTGGACCTGCTCTGGATCCACCTCTGGTTTAGTCACAATGATGACTGAGGAGGGTCCGGAAGGCCGACAGTTATCTGCGTTCCGGGCACTCTGACTGCAGGTGACAGCAGCTACGTAGGCTGTCTCCCCGGGGATTTCTACAGACCCATCAGCCGACGCTGCTATGGGCTCTACCTCCCCATCCACCCCCAACACGCCAGGGGCAGTGCTACTTATGGGCCAGTTACCTTCCTCGGTGGCACTGGTCAATTTTATGGCATCACCTTTCTCACGGTTCCCATGCATCTCCCCATTTCCTGTAGCACCGACACTTGCCCCTGCTAGGGGTTCCTCAGCCGTCTCACTCCGAAGCGACGTGGCTGAGCATGCCAGTACCTATGGACATATTACCCTTTGCAGAAACAACATTATCAGGTTCAATTGGCACAGGTATAACATTTCCACCATCAATCCTAGGGAAAAAATGGTTATTAGATGCATCATTAGAAGATAAAGCATGGTCAGGTAACACATGCGATTTCCCATCATCATCATCAGGGTTAACGTTACCCTCATTAGCAGATTAGGGAGGGGTGTCAGGGACGTAGTATGCAACCATCCTCCCCAAATCAGTCCCCAACAAAACATCAGTGGGCAAATTATCAGACAGCCCCACTTCCTTCACCCCGCTCCCGGCACCCCAATCAATATAAATCCGGGCCATTGGTAAGGGGCAGCTGATGCCCCCAATCCCAGTAACAGTTAGGGTTTTCCCCGGAATGATTTCTTCAGGGGCCGCCAGTTCGGATCGGATGAGGGTTCGTTCAGCCCCTGTGTCCTTAAGGCCTGTAGCAACATGGCCTCCCAACGTGACGTGCTGTACGTTGTCACACACCCTCCCAACCACACCACCCACCAAAAGAACTGCTGCATTAGGCCCTGGGGCCTTGGCTGAGGGGTTCTTCGGCTTGTCTGGGCAATAGGGACTGATATGGCCAGTCCACTTGCAGTGGGAACACTGGCGAGGTTCGGTGGTAGGTCTGGTGCTGTTGGCCACGGGGACAGGACCTCCGGTGTGTTGGCTGACAGGGGTACTGGCATTGGTTGCAGGCTTACCCCCTCTCCAGCTGATGGTGACTGGCTTCCGCACTTCCGATCTACGGTTGGCCTCATAGGCATCGGCAATCTGCTCTGCTTTCGTCACGTCTTTGGGTTCTCTGTCCATCACGAACTGTCGCACCTCAGCTGGGCAAAGATGTAAGAACTGGTCTTTGATCATCAGGTCTCCCAGCTGCTCAAAGGTGGTCACTGACATTCCTTGGATCCACTGGTGAAAGTGGGTCCTGAGTCCATGCACCACATCGCCGTAGCTGTCATGTGGGCCACGTTGGAGGTTCTGGAACTTTCTACGGTAAACCTCAGGTGTAAGCTGGTACTTGGCTATGAGGGCCTGTTTGATTGCCTCATAGTCACCATCTTGTTCTTGAGGGAGGGCAGCAAACGCCTCCAGAGCTTTGCCTCTCGGCCCTGGGGTCAGGTATAGTGTCCATTGGTCCCCAGGCAGCCTGTCTGTAGGCTTTCTCAAAGGCCCGCAGAAAAGTGTCCCCATCCTTTTCCATCACAGGAAAGTGCTCGGGCCGGGGCTTCGGTGTCTGAGCGCTGCTGGGCTCACGGCTGGACTGGGACGACCCCTGCATTTGCAGTCGGGCTAACTGCAGCTGGTACTCCCGCTCCGCTTACTGCTCAGCTCTCTCCTGGTGTTGCTGGATCAGCTGCCGACGTCCATCACGGTCATCGGCGGGGAGTAGTTCCAAGACCGCCAGCAGGTGGGGGTCCAATTCGCCCTGAATGTTAATAGGGCCAGCATTTAATGATTGGACCTCTGCTGCAGCACCATGTTCACTTGTGCTGGCTTTTGTGGCCACTGGGCTCTGTGGCCTGGCTTGGTCTGCTTCAAATTGCACCAGGTCAGCGACCATTTGAGCCTTGGTCTTACCTTAGGGGTTCAAGCCATGGTACATGCATACCCCAGCAAGAGTGTCCTTCTTCTGCTGGGCGTACCAAGCTTCTCCTTTCGCAGTCATGGTTGCCAAATAAAAGATAGGATAGAAAAACGAAGAGAAAGGGAAGGGTTAATTACCAGTACACACAATTGTCTCAGGACTAATAAACATTGAGTTCGTTCTTCAAACCTATCTGCGCAGAGTCCTCGCAAGAACTTTGCAAGTTTTTAGTGAGAGGAATGATCGCTCAAACCAAATCACTAATGCTCTAAGATCCCCCACCGCCTTGCCACGAATATGTCACGATTCACACCGTGACCATCACCCCTACGTCACGGATCGGGGTGACCTTTAGGCCAACAGACGGCTATCACATGTGCAGGGGGGCTTATCTTAGGTATCCCTCCACTCCACAATGTGATTAAAAAAACACACACAAAGCTATTGACCTCTTGTATTACAGCAGGGGCTTATTTTAGGTATCCCACTGCTCTTCAATATACTACGAACTGCAGGGATTTATGTATATCCCACTTACAGCTCCACTTGAAACTTGCAGCTCTCTGGCGCCCCCCTTACTCTCAGGTCAGACTAGGTACTGCACCTGGGGTAATTAGTCGCCAGAAAAGCTGCCTGCTATGTGCTGGCTATTGGGCACGCTGCAACGAGGCAATTTAACTACTCCCTCTCATTCAGGAACAACAATTATCAACGCCGCAGTCGCTACAACGACTCCCAAAGGCCCAGCACAAAGGAAAGCTGCCACCAGCTTCGATTAAACGGGTCCGAAGCTAACCCAAAACAGTAACGTAATTCCCTTCAGAAGACTTAGGGTACGTTTTAGAGCAGGAAGAACAAAAACTAGTAATTTATATATTTTACTCCGTTAAAATTAAGGCAATGTTTATAAAAAGATGTTACAATATGAGACAATTGAAATATGTACAAGGTAAATTATAAAATAAACAGGGATTAAATAAGAAAAGGTACAACTCACATGTTCTCAGTTCATATCAGGCAAAACCATGCTGGTGGGCGGAGCTCCCCAAATGTCCCAATGCATGAGGAGGTCTGGATAGAAGCAGCTCCTTCAGTAAATCTCTGCTGACTCTCCAGCTGGGTAAAGTGAAGTCACTTAAATAACCACAGCCCTGTGACATCACTAACATGGTGGGTTTCCTCAGACCCTCCTACCTCTTCAAACATACCAAATTTAACAAAAAGGTTTATAATGCTCGTATCTCCGCTCCAGAGCATGCCAGAATCCCAGCACACCCCTCATTCAGCTCATTTTAAAATCGGCTTTCTAATGAAACCAAATTTGGGCTTGTGGGGACATGCAGTTTCAGAGAAATCTGTATTTTGTTACCTGGTGGAATTAGGAGCTAGTGCTTATAGGGGCTGATAGATCTGCCGAAGGAGGTTAGCAATATGTAGTTTTTATTTTCCTATCCTAAATCGTTGGCCCAATATCTTGCTATAACAGAACAAAGAGCCGCATGGCTTTGAGAAAGCTGTCAGACCGGCACTAGCTGGAGAGAGAATTGTGCTGCTACAAGCGCACTAGACCTTCCTGGCTTGGGGGGAGAGGGCAGAGTGTGGAGAAGGAAAGCTTCACTCACACATTCCAGCAACACACAAAGAAGAGAAGGGGGGTCAACGCCCACCCTATATGTGCTGGCAAAAGAAATTAAAACTTCTATTATACATTTTCCTCACAGTGCCCTAGAAAACAGTGCCCATATTTTGCCTCCTAGAAAGTAATAATGCCCTGTGTGTGCCCCATTAATAGTCACAGTAATCTGAGTTCCCCTATAACAATAAGTGCCCACATTACATTTAATAAAGTCCTGAGTCTCCCCCCGAACAGCGCCCCTATACACAGTATGATGCTCTCTTATACATACCATGATGACTCCTCACTGTAATGCACCCACACACAGTATGCTGACCCCTTAGTAGCCTCAAAACTGTATGATGGCCCCTTCTCTGTAATCCCCACACTGTACGATGGCCTCCTCACTGTAATCCCCACACTGTACGATGGCCCACTAGATGGCCTCCATATATTATAATGCACCAGATTGTCCTAAATATAGTATAATGCACTCCTCATAGGCAGACTCTATAGCACAA
Organism: Ranitomeya imitator; assembly: GCF_032444005.1. Classification (NCBI taxonomy): domain Eukaryota; kingdom Metazoa; phylum Chordata; class Amphibia; order Anura; family Dendrobatidae; genus Ranitomeya; species Ranitomeya imitator. The sequence goes on from NC_091289.1 coordinate 205,036,126, forward strand.
GGCAGTACCCCAAATACAAACCCTGTAGTATAAGGCAGCACCCCATAGGCAGACTCTGTAGTATAAGACAACACCCCATAGACAGACCCTGTAATAAAAGAGATCGACCAATAGACCGACCCTGTAATATAAGGCAACACCCCCTAGGCAGATCCTGCAGTATAAGGCAGTACCACCATAGGCAGACCCTGTAGTATAAGGCAGCACCCCATAGGCAGACCCTGTGGTATAAGGCAGCACCCCCATAGGCAGACCCTGTGGTATAAGGCAGCACCCCCCTAGGCAGATCCTGTGGTATAAGGCAGCACCCCCATAGGCAGACCCTGTAGTATAAGGCAGCACCCCATAGGCAGACCCTGTGGTATAAGGCAGCACCCCCGTGGGCAAATCCTGTAGTATAATATATAATAATAATAATAGTGTAAGGCAGCACCCCCATAGGCAGATCTTGTAGAATAAGGCAGCTCCCCCATAGGCAGACCTTGTAGTATAAGGCAGCCCCCATAAAAAAAAACAATAAATACTCACCTCTCTTCTGCTCCGAGCTCCCGCTCATCTCCTGACAGCGATCCCCGGGTGGTGACGTCACCGCGCCCACTGTCAGTGTCGGCATTGGTGACATCAGTTGCTGACAGGGGGATGAAGGGAGAAGGAGCACGCAGATGCCGATACAGCTGACTTTGCGGTGACATGGGCAGAGGCCCACTGCTGGCACCTCCCCACCTGCTCAGAGGCCCCATAGTGGCCCCATAGTGGCCGGGCGGCAGAGCGGGGAGACCGATTCTCCCTGCTCTGCCATAGAATGTAACTGTATCGGTGCGCTGCATGCACCGATACAGTTACAGTAGCGTGGCTGGGGTTGGGTCCCCTCTGAGCTCTGGGCCTGGGGCGCTCGCACCCTCTGCCCCCCGGTAGCTTTGCTACTGCATGTGACAGTTTATGGAGGAGTGTTCACTATGGAGAACCTAAGGATCCAATAGAGGAATACCTTATGCGTTAATAATAATTTTATTTATATACTGCTGTAACAGGCCAAAAGAATATACCCCGTCCCAGACTATGCCCGGGATTAAAGTGGCCTAGGCCAAAGTACACCCCGGGTATACTCTAGCCTAGGCTAAACTATACCCCTCCAAGCCCAAATATTGGTGTGTTTTTCCTGCTCACCCATCCAAATCACATAATAGTTGTCCCGTGTATTGGGACCTTTAGGGCAGGGACACACGGCGACTTTGTATGCGATTGTTGCATGCAACTTTTTATCCGTTGCCTTAAGCCTAAGTCACACTAAACGACTTACCAACGATCACAAGCAGCGATACCACCTGGCCGTGATCGTTGGTAAGTCGTTGTGTGGTCGCTGGGGAGCTGTCACACAGACAGCTCTCTCCAGCGACCAACGATGCCGAAGTCCCCCTGCAGCACCCGGGTAACCAGGGTAAACATCGGGTTACTAAGTGCAGGGCCGCGCTTAGTAACCCGATATTTACCCTGGTTACTATTGTCACCGCTGTGCTCTGCTTTACGGCAGGCGCTGACACAGTCAGTGCAGGGGAGCTCTCGGCCGGAGCGCGTGCATTAGCAGCGCTCCTGCCGAAAGCAGTTTTAACCCTGTGGACGCGGCCCTGCGCTTAGTAACCGGATATTTACTCTGGTTACAAGTGAACACATCGCTGGATCAGTGTCACACACGCTGATCCAGCAATGACAGCGGGTGATCAGCGACCAAAAAATGGTCCTGATCATTCCCCAATGACCAACGATCTCCCAGCAGGGGCCTGATCGTTGGTCGCTGTCACACATAACGAGATCGTTAGCGGGATCGTTGCTACATCACCAAAAGCGCGACGTTGCAACAATATCGTTAACGATATCGTTATGTGTGACTCAGCCTTTAGACTAGCAAGTCCTTGCTACTATATAAACGTTTATAGGCAAACACTGATAACATTAAAATGATCATTAATAAAGGGGATGGGAGAACTACAATACCCAGATAGATTAGCGAAATTAGGATTATTTAGTCTAGAAAAAAGACGACTGAGGGGCGATCTAATAACCATGTATAAGTATATAAGGGGACAATACAAATATCTCGCTGAGGATCTGTTTATACCAAGGAAGGTGACGGGCACAAGGGGGCATTCTTTGCGTCTGGAGGAGAGAAGGTTTTTCCACCAACATAGAAGAGGATTCTTTACTGTTAGGGCAGTGAGAATCTGGAATTGCTTGCCTGAGGAGGTGGTGATGGCGAACTCAGTCGAGGGGTTCAAGAGAGGCCTGGATGTCTTCCTGGAGCAGAACAATATTGTATCATACAATTATTAGGTTCTGTAGAAGGACGTAGATCTGGGGATTTATTATGATGGAATATAGGCTGAACTGGATGGACACATGTCTTTTTTCGGCTTTACTAACTATGTTACTATGTTACTATGTTACTATGCTTACTTTCAAGAAAAAGTGCATCTTCTCTTGTTGACTGCAGATTGAAGCTTGCAGGATATGTCAACCAATCCAATCCATGGAGTCACCGACTTTTGTAGGGATGACAATGTCGTAATTCAACAGATTCGCTGTGGCCATAATCTCTGCATCAGTTGCCCAAACTGCATTATGAGAGATGTCAGAGGTGTTCACAAATTCGTTCACATTTTGATTAGAATTTATGTCTGAGAAGAGAGTAGTTGCCCTCTGCTCCTGTCAGGATGCAGCTGATGGCCCAGAAGTAGCAGTTCCCATCACCTTTGGTTTTATATGTACACCATGGTTGTCCAAGGTGGGTATATTCTGGCCTGGAGGGGTATAATGTGGCATAGGCCAGAATATCCCCAGGGCTATACTTTGTCCTAGGCCAGAAAATGCCCGGAGTATACTCTGGTCTAGGCCACTTGAACCCCAGGCATAGTCTGGCCCAGGCTACTTTACACCCCCAGGAGTGTATTCTGGCTTGGAGGGTGTCACGGTTCACAGGGAGGATACCTTTATCATCCCCCACACCAATTTGTCACAAACCGGGGTTGTTTGGTTCTTTCTGAAGGGGATTTATCTATATCCCACTTCCCAGTTCCGGTTTGGAACTTGAAGCTCTTTGGTGCCCCCTTACCCTCAGGTTAGTCCGAGTACTGCACCTAGGATAATAAGTTGCCAGAATGGCTGCCTGCTATGTACTGGCTATTGAGCACACTGCAGCGAGGGCGATATAACTACTCCCACTCAGGTGGGAACAATAATTATCAATGCCACCGGTTGCTACAAAGCCTCCCAGTTGCACAGGACAAATTCTGCTGCCACCAACTCCTATTCCTTAATTATTAACGGGTCCGGAGTCAACCCAGATTAGTAGCTTAATTCACTTCAGAGGACGTGACCATACGTTATAGAGCAAGGAGACAAGTTAGTAATTTTAGATTTTACTCCAAGAAAAGGTAGGCAGTGTTTATAGAGGTAATAAAAGATATTATAAAGAAGACAAATATCATATGTACAATGCAATTACAAATAAAATGGGATTAAAATTGAAAAACACTTACATTTCGTTATGTCATATCATCTGATGGCTGACCGTGTGCTGTGGAGGAGGGGTCACATCTAGATGCATAGCACGCATCTGTATAGCAGCTAGACCCCGGACAAAGACACATGAAGGCTCCTGCTTCACTCAGTTATTTCTTAGCCTAAAACCAAAGCCCTCCCCCTGTAGTGACCTCACTTAGAGGTTGTATACTCCCTTGTCTTAGCATTATGAAAAATCATCATCCCACATATCTTGACGTAGGAACTTCGCAGAAAGACGTGTCGACACCTGTGTTGTTATGCTCAGCGTGTCATAGGGATTCGTTCAAGTATAGATATGGGGTAGCTGGGTCACCCAGTTCCATAGTAATCCGTTTCTTAATTGTGCTGGTTCTGGAACCTAGAAAACTCACTGGCTGATAGTTCTACCGAAGCCCATGTCAAATATGTATTTGTCCCACTTCTATCATTAATCGGTGCTATGATACTTACATTTGCAAAGACAAAGCAACCTGTTTTTTCCCATGTGCTTCTACTTGTACTTTCACTTTGAAGCCATATAAATTCTTGAAGTAGGGGGGAAATGAGGGGTTTAGGGTTACACACACAGGCAGAGAAAAGAAGGGGGGGTCTGTTCTCTGCTCTTGAATGTAGCAGAGCTCGGTGTGCGTGATAATACATAATCAAATTCCTCATGTTCCTGACATCTCCCTTTTTGGACTACACTATGGAGATAAGACCTCTCGGTACTCATCCATGCGCATCTCGGCAGGTTTGCCCCGGTGCGACAATCCATCTGCCTTGCCTTGCTCTGGCCTCATGGAGTTCCCGCTTACCTGGTGCCCCAGGAAGGAGACCTCTATCATGCACTTTCCCGGCTTGATGGTGAATTTGTTTGAGCACCTCCTGAAGAAGCTGCAGGTGTTCGTCCCAGGAAGAACTAAAGATGGCAATGTCATCCAAGTATGCCACCACGTACTTATCCAGTCCCTGAAGCAGGTGGTTAACCATCCGCTGGAAAGTGGCAGGGGCATTCTTCATGCTGAAGGGCATGACCGTGAATTCGTACAGTCCGAAGGTTATGATAAAGGCATACTTCTCCTGCGTCTCGGGGCTCAGGTGAATCTGCCAGCATCCTCAACTCAGATCCAATATGGTCAGATATTCTGCGCCAGCTAACTGCTCAAGCAGCTCCTCAATGCGTGGCATTGGGTGCACCTCAGAGCCTGTGATGGCATTGAGCCCCCTGTAGTCCATGCAGAACCGGGTGGTCTGACCTCTCTTTGGCACAAGAACTACAGGTGAGGCCCATGCGCTCTTTGACCGTTGAATCACCCCCAGCTGTAACATCTCATCGATCTCCTGGCCATTACCTGCTGTACCTTGTCGGAGATCCGATAGGGTGTTTGTCATATTAGGGCATGATTCCCAGTGTCCACCGTGTGGACCGCTAACTCAGTGCTTCCAGGTCGGTTGGACAACATGGCCTGGAAGGGTTACAGCGTTGGCTTGCAACTGCGACCGCTGGGGTTCATTTAACAAGGCGCTTACCCCCATGTCCTCGATGGACCCACCTGCCTTGGCTTGGGCTGGCATGTCCAGGAGGGAGTCTTCCTCCTCATCTTCAGGCAGGTTGCAGACCAGTACGACGTAGGCTTCACATTCGTGATGAGCCTTCATCATATTGACGTAAAAGGCCTTTTGCCTACCCCGAGCATGGTCAAGCGTGACCACATAGGTGACTTGGTTGAGCTGTTGGTGGACGACTTACAGGCCTTCCCAGGCTGCCTGAAGCTTATCCTTTGGTACAGAGACCAGCACCCACACCTTTTGACCCACCTGGTAGGTCCGCTCCCTGGTGTTCTGGTCGTACCAGTTCTTCTGATCAATATGAAAAATAGTCCCAAAGTCATTTTAAACTAATGATAGTATCATGCATCCAGTGGCATGTATATGCTAAATAGCATATTAATAGCAGACAAGAAACGACTTAAAATATATAAGATACAACAGGAGAACAATGAGTCAGAGAAATATGCCAGTATAAACAAATGTGAAAAAGCTTTATTAATGTGAAAATAAAACAAACAAAGAAACAGAACTGTTTATACAAAGTGTCAAACAGTTCTAATGAGCAACCAATACAATGTATAGCCGTACAAACAACAGGTGTGAAGCAAGATTCCAATTAAAACAATGAACGGTTCGCCAAGCCTAATTGTCTACACAGGGTAGAAGTATACTATGTCAAATAACATCTATCACAGCGGTACTAGGAATGATATATACAGGGGATATCATATAATACATACATAGACCAAACTACATCGTATATCCATAAGTATGGGCAAAGAGTATAACGGGGATGTTTATGAAGAGGAGTAATGCTTATAATGATCCCAAAGCAGCACAAATAATGTGTCCTCCATAACTCCAATAGATCAAAAATCACACCCACACGTATGAAACCCCCAAAGCACAGAAGAGTCAGTCTAAGAACAATGACATATATCCCCCAAATAGACCGCAGTAACAGAGAGGTGACGGTAAATAGTTACCCATGTGAGCAAAGGCAGGCAGAGCCGGTCCAAGGTCCCCAACGCACGTTTCGGTGCGGGTACACCTTCCTCAGTTCTTCTGATCAGCCTGAGCCTGCGTCATGTTGTCATGCACTAACTGCGTCAAGGTATGCATTTTGTCACGGAAGCACATGACATACTCCACTATGGACACTTCAGAAACGTTCAGCTCCTCTTCCCAGGATTCCCTTATCAACCCAAGGGGTCCCCGGAATCGCCTGCCGTACAGGAGCTCGAAGGGGGAGAACCCCTTCGAGGCCTGCGGAACCTCTCAGTAAGCGAATAGCAGATGTGGGAGGTACCACTCCCAGTCACATTCTAGGGTCTCAACCAGCATGCGTAGCATCTGTTTGAGGGTACCATTGAAGTGCTCATACAAGCCATTGGTCTGTGAGTGATACGCACTCGATACCAGGTGCTTCACCTGCATTCTCTTACAGAGAGCCTCCATTAGGCGAGAAATGAATAGGGTCCCTTGATCGGTAAGCATCTCCCTGGGAAATCCTACACGTGAATAGATGGCCAACAGTGCATCTTATCTGCCCTAGTTGAGGACAGAGCCACTGCCTCTGGGTACCGGGTAGCATAGTCTACCACAGTGAGGACATATTGCTTTCCAGAGCTGCTGGGGACGGCCAGCGGGCCCACAATGTCCACCGCAATCCACTTGAAAGGCTCATCTATTACTGGCAAAGGGTTCAGGGGAGCCTTAAGAGCAGGCCCCACCTTCCCCACTTATGGACAGGTGATACAGCAGCGGCAGTAGTCCCCATCTGGAGCCAATAGAAGTATTGAGACAGCCGGGCCTTAGTTTTGTTGATCCCCAAGTGTCTAGCGAGCAGCATCTCATGGGCAATCCATAACAACTCACCCCTGAATTGATGCGGGACGACCACCTGTCTTTTCCCTCAACCACTCCTTTTGGCATTTTCCAGGTACTGTCTCCCGGTACAACCTACCTCGTTCCCAGAACACCCTCTTTTTATCAGTCATGGAGGTGGACGTCTCGGCGAGGTGTCTCAAATTCTCCAGGCTCTCATCTCAGTGCAGAGCAGCCTGGAACTCCTGGCTAGGGGCAGCCAGAAGCAACATCAGGGTCCCTTCCCCACGGGAACCCTCTGGGACCTGCTCCGGGTCCATCTCTTGTTCAGTCACGCCTGCGACTGAGGAGGGTCCAGAGGGCAGAACGTTATCTGCGTTCCGGGCACTCTGACTGTGGGTGACAGCAGCTACGTAGGCTGTCTCCCCGGGGATTTCCACAGACCCATCAGCTGGCGCTGCTATGGGCTCTACCTCCCTATCCACCCCCAACACTCCAGGAGAAGTGCTACTTATGGGGCAGTTACCTTCCTCTGTGGCACTGGTCAGTTGCACGGCATCACTTTCCTCACGGTTATCATGCATCTCCCCATTTCCCTTCGCTTGCTCCTGTTAGGGGATCCTCAGCCATCCCACCCCACAGAGTGACATGGCTGAGCACTCCTGCACCTGTGAACACATCATCCTTAGGAAATAAATGGTTAGCAGGTAAAACATGCACATTTTCATCATCAGAATTACCCTCGGCATTTTCAGAAAAATTGTTATCAGGTACATCATTAATCGGTAAAGCATTGTCACGGAACACATGCAATTTCCCATCGCTATCATCAGCATTCTATTGGGGAGGGGAGTCAGGGACATAATATGCAACCATGCGCCCCAAATCAGTCCCCAATTAAACATCAGTGGTCAAGTTATCGGACAGCCCCACTTCCTTCACCCTGCTCCCGGCACCCTAATCTATATACACCAGGGCCTTTGGCAGGGGACAGCGGATGCCCCTGATCCTGGTGACAGTCAGGGTTTTCCCTGGAATAATGTGTTCAGGGGCTGCCAGTTCGGGTCAGATGAGAGTTCGTTCAGCCCCAGTGTCCTTGAGACCTTTAGCAACATGGCCCACCATGGTGATATGCTGCATGTTGTCATAGACCCACCCACCAAAAGAACTGCTGCATTAGGCCCTGGGGCCTTGGCTGGGGGGGTTATTCTGCTTCTCCGGACAGTTGACGCTGATTTGACCAGTCCGTTTGCAGGAAAAACACTGGCGAAGGTCGGTGGTAGGTCTGATGCGGTTGGCAACGGAGAACAGGGCCTCCAGTGAGTCGGCTGGCAGGGGTTCTGGGGTTGGTTGCAGGCTTACCCCCCCTCCAGCTGGTGGTGACTGGCTTCCGCACAACCGATTTATGGTTGGTTTCATAAGCTTCGGCAATCTACATAGTAACATAGTAACATAGTTAGTAAGGCCGAAAAAAGACATGTGTCCATCCAGTTCAGCCTATATTCCATCAAAATAAATCCCCAGATCTACGTCCTTCTACAGAACCTAATAATTGTATGATACAATATTGTTCTGCTCCAGGAAGACATCCAGGCCTCTCTTGAACCCCTCGACTGAGTTCGCCATCACCACCTCCTCAGGCAAGCAATTCCAGATTCTCACTGCCCTAACAGTAAAGAATCCTATGTATAAATCCTAAGGATTTATGTAAGGGTCGTCTGGGGCGGTACAGAAATTAATAGTCTTCCTGGAGCAGAACAATATTGTATCATACAATTAGGTTCTGTAGAAGGACGTAGATCTGGGGATTTATTATGATGGAATATAGGCTGAACTGGATGGACAAATGTCTTTTTTCGGCCTTACTAACTATGTTACTATGTTACTATGTTCTCTCCTCCAGACGCAAAGAATGCCCCCTTGTGCCCGTCACCTTCCTTGGGTTAGGGTAAACAGATCCTCAGCGAGATATTTGTATTGTCCCCTTATATACTTATACATGGTTATTAGATCGCCCCTCAGTCGTCTTTTTTCTAGATTAAATAATCCTAATTTCGCTAATCTATCTGGGTATTGTAGTTCTCCCATCCCCTTTATTAATTTTGTTGCCCTCCTTTGTACTCTCTCTAGTTCCATTATATCCTTCCTGAGCACCGGTGCCCAAAACTGGACACAGTACTCCATGTGCGGTCTAACTAGGGATTTGTACAGAGGCAGTATAATGCTCTCATCATGTGTATCCAGACCTTTTTTAATGCACCCCATGATCCTGTTTGCCTTGGCAGCTGCTGCCTGGCACTGGCTGCTCCAGGTAAGTTTATCATTAACTAGGATCCCCAAGTCCTTCTCCCTGTCAGATTTACCCAGTGGTTTCCCGTTCAGTGTGTAATGGTGATATTGATTCCTTCTTCCCATGTGTATAACCTTACATTTATCATTGTTAAACCTCATCTGCCACCTTTCAGCCCAAGTTTCCAACTTATCCAGATCCATCTGTAGCAGAATACTATCTTCTCTTGTATTAACTGCTTTACATAGTTTTGTATCATCTGCAAATATCGATATTTTACTGTGTAAACCTTCTACCAGATCATTAATGAATATGTTGAAGAGAACAGGTCCCAATACCGACCCCTGCGGTACCCCACTGGTCACAGCGACCCAGTTAGAGACTATACCATTTATAACCACCCTCTGCTTTCTATCACTAAGCCAGTTACTAACCCATTTACACACATTTTCCCCCAGACCAAGCATTCTCATTTTGTGTACCAACCTCTTGTGCGGCACGGTATCAAACGCTTTGGAAAAATCGAGATATACCACGTCCAATGACTCACCGTGGTCCAGTCTATAGCTTACCTCTTCATAAAAACTGATTAGATTGGTTTGACAGGAGCGATTTCTCATAAACCCATGCTGATATGGAGTTAAACAGTTATTCTCATTGAGATAATCCAGAATAACATCCCTCAGAAACATAGTAACATAGTTAGTAAGGCCGAAAAAAGACATTTGTCCATCCAGTTCAGCCTATATTCCATCATAATAAATACCCAGATCTACGTCCTTCTACAGAACCTAATAATTGTATGATACAGTATTGTTCTGCTCCAGGAAGACATCCAGGCCTCTCTTGAACCCCTCGACTGAGTTCGCCATCACCACCTCCTCAGGCAAGCAATTCCAGATTCTCACTGCCCTAACAGTAAAGAATCCTCTTCTATGTTGGTGGAAAAACCTTCTCTCCTCCAGACGCAAAGAATGCCCCCTTGTGCCCGTCACCTTCCTTGGTATAAACAGATCCTCAGCGAGATATTTGTATTGTCCCCTTATATACTTATACATGGTTATTAGATCGCCCCTCAGTCGTCTTTTTTCTAGACTAAATAATCCTAATTTCGCTAATCTATCTGGGTATTGTAGTTCTCCCATCCCCTTTATTAATTTTGTTGCCCTCCTTTGTACTCTCTCTAGTTCCATTATATCCTTCCTGAGCACCGGTGCCCAAAACTGGACACAGTACTCCATGTGCGGTCTAACTAGGGATTTGTACAGAGGCAGTATAATGCTCTCATCATGTGTATCCAGACCTCTTTTAATGCACCCCATGATCCTGTTTGCCTTGGCAGCTGTTGCCTGGCACTGGCTGCTCCAGGTAAGTTTATCATTAACTAGGATCCCCAAGTCCTTCTCCCTGTCAGATTTACCCAGTGGTTTCCCGTTCAGTGTGTAATGGTGATATTGATTCCCTCTTCCCATGTGTATAACCTTACATTTATCATTGTTAAACCTCATCTGCCACCTTTCAGCCCAAGTTTCCAACTTATCCAGATCCATCTGTAGCAGAATACTATCTTCTCTTGTATTAACTGCTTTACATAGTTTTGTATCATCTGCAAATATCGATATTTTACTGTGTAAACCTTCTACCAGATCATTAATGAATATGTTGAAGAGAACAGGTCCCAATACTGACCCCTGCGGTACCCCACTGGTCACAGCGACCCAGTTAGAGACTATACCATTTATAACCACCCTCTGCTTTCTATCACTAAGCCAGTTACTAACCCATTTACACACATTTTCCCCCAGACCAAGCATTCTCATTTTGTGTACCAACCTCTTGTGCGGCACGGTATCAAACGCTTTGGAAAAATCGAGATATACCACGTCCAATGACTCACCGTGGTCCAGTCTATAGCTTACCTCTTCATAAAAACTGATTAGATTGGTTTGACAGGAGCGATTTCTCATAAACCCATGCTGATATGGAGTTAAACAGTTATTCTCATTGAGATAATCCAGAATAACATCCCTCAGAAACCCTTCAAATATTTTACCAACAATAGAGGTTAGACTTACTGGCCTATAATTTCCAGGTTCACTTTTAGAGCCCTTTTTGAATATTGGCACCACATTTGCTATGCGCCAGTCCTGCGGAACAGACCCTGTCGCTATAGAGTCACTAAAAATAAGAAATAATGGTTTATCTATTACATTACTTAGTTCTCTTAGTACTCGTGGGTGTATGCCATCCGGACCCGGAGATTTATCTATTTTAATCTTATTTAGCCGGTTTCGCACCTCTTCTTGGGTTAGATTGGTGACCCTTAATATAGGGTTTTCATTGTTTCTTGGGATTTCACCTAGCATTTCATTTTCCACCGTGAATACCGTGGAGAAGAAGGTGTTTAATATGTTAGCTTTTTCCTCGTCATCTACAACCATTCTTTCCTCACTATTTTTTAAGGGGCCTACATTTTCAGTTTTTATTCTTTTACCATTGATATAGTTGAAGAACAGTTTGGGATTAGTTTTACTCTCCTTAGCAATGTGCTTCTCTGTTTCCTTTTTGGCAGCTTTAATTAGTTTTTTAGATAAAGTATTTTTCTCCCTATAGTTTTTTAGAGCTTCAATGGTGCCATCCTGCTTTAGTAGTGCAAATGCTTTCTTTTTACTGTTAATTGCCTGTCTTACTTCTTTGTTTAGCCACATTGGGTTTTTCCTATTTCTAGTCCTTTTATTCCCACAAGGTATAAACCGCTTACACTGCCTATTTAGGATGTTCTTAAACATTTCCCATTTATTATCTGTATTCTCATTTCTGAGGATATTGTCCCAGTCTACCAGATTAAGGGCATCTCTAAGCTGGTCAAACTTTGCCTTCCTAAAGTTCAGTGTTTTTGTGACTCCCTGACAAGTCCCCCTAGTGAAAGACAGGTGAAACTGCACAATATTGTGGTCGCTATTTCCTAAATGCCCAACCACCTGCAGATTTGTTATTCTGTCAGGTCTATTAGATAGTATTAGGTCTAAAAGTGCTGCTCCTCTGGTTGGATTCTGCACCAATTGTGAAAGATAATTTTTCTTGGTTATTAGCAGAAACCTGTTGCCTTTATGGGTTTCACAGGTTTCTGTTTCCCAGTTAATATCCGGGTAGTTAAAGTCCCCCATAACCAGGACCTCATTATGGGTTGCAGCTTCATCTATCTGCTTTAGAAGTAGACTTTCCATGCTTTCTGTTATATTTGGGGGTTTGTAACAGACCCCAATGAGAATTTTGTTACCATTTTTCCCTCCATGAATTTCGACCCATATGGACTCGACATCCTCATTCCCTTCGCTAATATCCTCCCTTAAAGTGGACTTTAGACAAGACTTTACATAGAGACAAACCCCTCCTCCTCTCCGATTTTTACGATCCTTTCTAAACAGACTGTAACCCTGTAAGTTAACTGCCCAGTCATAGCTTTCATCTAACCATGTCTCGGTTATTCCCACTATGTCACTATGCGCTGCTTTTTATGCATCTTTGGGCTCTCTGTCCATCATGAACTGTCGCACCTCAGCTGGGCACAGGTGTAGAAACTGGTCTGATCATCAGATCTCCCAGCTGCTCAAAGGTGGTCACTGACAGTCTTTGGATCCACTTGTTAAAGTGGGTCCTGAGTCCATGCACCACATCACTATAACTGTCGTGTGGGCCATGTTGGAGGTTCTCGAACTTTTTACTGTAAATTTCAGGTGTTGCTGGTACTTCTTTAACAGAGCCTGCTTGATGGCTTCAGTCCTCATCTTCGTATGGCAGGAGAGAAGCAAACACCTCCAGAGCTTTGCCTTTTAGCCCTGGAGTCATGTATCGGGCCCATTGGTTGTCTGGAAGCCGGAACTATCGGTAGGCTTTCTCAAAAGCCCTTAGAAAGTGTCCAAGTCCCTGTCCTTTTCCATAACAGGAAAGTGCTCTGGCCGGGGTTTAGGGATCTGAGTGCTGTTGGGCTCACGGTTTCGCGTGGTAGATGGTATTGCCCCAAGTTAGGCCATCTGCAGTTCATGGGCCCTCTGAACCAGCTGCAGACATCTCTCTATGTCATCTGCAGAGCATTGTTACAGAGTCAGTTGTAGGCAGAGGTCCACACTACCCTGGTTGCAAGTAGGTCCAGCATTCAGCGGTTGGACCTCAGCCATGGCACCACCTGCACTGTTGTTGGCTTCTGCGTCCACTGGGCTTTGAGAGCGGTCTTGAGCAGCTTCCCATTGCACCAGATCTGCAACCAGTTGGCTTTTGTTTTAGCCCGCAGAGTCAATCTGCTTCAACATGCACAAGGCAATAAGAGTATCCTTGGTCTGATTCTTATAAAAGGCCTCTCCCAGCAAACCATGGTTGCCAAATAAAAGATAGGACAGAAAAACGAAGAAAAGTGTAGGGGGTAATCGCTATACACACTATCGTCTCAGGACTAGTAAACACTGAGTTCGTTCTCCAAAACTTTTTTCTGCAGAGTCCTCACAAGAACTGTGCAAGTTTTTAGTGAGAGGAATGATTGCTCCAACCCGACCACAAATGCTCTATTATCCCACCGCTCTACCACCAATATGTCAGGGATCCCAGGGAGGATATCTTTATCATCCTCACCGCTCACACTAATTTGTCATGAACCGGGGTTGTTTGGCTGCCCCAGTTCTTTTCTGAAGGGGATTTATCTACATCCCACTTCCCAGTTCCAGTTTAGAGCTTGAAGCTCTCTAGCGCCCTCCATACAGGGTGCTGCACCTAGGATAATTAGTCGCCAGACAGGCTGCCTTACTTGGTACTGGCTAAGGCCTGTTTCACACGTCAGTGGCTCCGGTACGTGTGGGGAGGGGGCAGTTTCCTCATGTACCGGAGGTGCTGACACACGTAGACACATCAAAATAAATGTGTCTCTGCACATGTCAGGGTGCAAAACACGGAGACATGTCCGCGTTTCTCCGGCAGCACGGTCCACAAAGCGTCCTGCACACGTGCACACGGAGAACAGTGTGCACTCTCCTCCGTGTGCACGTATCGCCGCAGGAGAAACAGCACTACAATTATACGCTGTCCCCTGCTTTTGGTGCTGAAGCCGGCATTCATTCCTTCTCCCCAGCAGCATTCGCTGGAGAGAAGGAATGAAAAACCAAGGTTTTATTTTTTTTGTTAAAAATAAAGTTTGGGGTCACGTGGTACCACTCATTACAGTGATGAATATGCGGCTCCACCTCCCATATTCATCACTGTAATGAGCAGTACCACGTGACCGCTCACACAGGACAGGCTGTCGGTGCTGAGAGGAGGCATCGTGGGAGCTGGGTGAGTATTTCTCTGCAAGCAGGCGGGCACACGGGGGTGGGAGGCAGGAAGTGACCCCAAACTTTATTTGTAACAAAAAAAATAAAAAGGACACGGATAACTCCGGTACCGGAATTATCTGGACGTGTGAGACTGGCCTAATGGGCACTCTGCAGAGGGGGCAATATAACTACTCCCACTCAGGCGGGAACAATAATTATCAACGCTGTCCGTTGCTACCAGGTGTCCCAAAAGCACAGGACATATCAGCTACCACCTGCTCCGATTTCTTAATTAATAACGGGTTCGGAGCCAACCCAAATTAGTAGCGTAATTCACTTCAGGGGACGTGACAGTATGTTATAGAGCAAGGAGAAACGAAACTAGTAATTTTATATATTTTACTCCAAAAGGTAGGCAGTGTTTAAAAAAGGGTAAAAAAAAAATTATAAAAGAAGACAAGTATTGTATGTACAAACAATTACAAATAAAAAGGGATTAACAGAAGAAAATCGGTTCTTTCATATCATTCAATGGTACACCGTGTGGTGGCTGGGGGAGGGGACCTTCCCCAAAATCTTCAGGTCAGATTGCACAGCCTGTCGTAGCTGAATCCCCCAGCAAAAGACACCCTTTGTCTGGGCCTCTGAGTTTTAAACCTTTGCCCAAAATTAAGAGTCTCCCCTACCCTTGTTTTATTGCCATGTGCTTCTACTTCAGTTTAAAGCCATAAAACTCCTCAGTGAACGTTGCTGGCATGCTGGTTTCACATTACAGCTGTATAGCAGGGGGAGAGAGGAAGACTGGCTTAGAATTCCAGCCTGTGCTGGCAGGCAGAGAGAAGAGGGGGGTCAAAGAGCCCACAGCATGTGTCTGGAACCATGGCACCTTCTGAAAAATCACTCATACCATGGCTTTTTTTTACATTATTTTTTACATTTGGGCAGCACGGTGGCTCAGTGAATAGCACAGCAGCCTTGCAGCGCTGGAGTCCTGGGTTCTAATCCCACCTTGGACACCATCTGCAAGGAGTTTGTATGTTCTCCCCGTGTTTGTGTGGGTTTCCTCTGGGTACTCCGGTTTCCTCCCACATTCCAAAGACATACTGATAGGGAATTTAGATTGTGAGCCCCATCGGGGACAGCGATGATAATGTGTGCAAACTGTAAAGGGCTGTGGAATATGTTAGTGCTATATAAAAATAAATATGATTATTATTACATTATTGTGACAAGGTGCTATAGGACACATATGGCAGCAGCGGCTAAGTATTGGGGTATCAGGTGATGTAAGACACATATGGCAGCAGCGGCTAAGTATTGGGGTATCAGGTGATGTAAGACACATATGGCAGCAGCGGCTCAGTATTGGGGTATCAGGAGCTGTAGGACACATACGGCAGGAACGGATCAGTATTGGGGTATCAGGTGTAGGACACATATGGCAGCAGAGGCTCAGTATTGGGGTATCAGGTGTAGGACACATATGGCAGAGGCTCAGTATTGGGGTATCAGATTCTGTAGGACACATATGGCAGCAGCAGCTCAGTATTGGGGTATCAGGTGCTGTAGGACACATATGGCAGCAGCGGCTCAGTATTGGGGTATCAGGTGTAGGATACATATGGCAGGAACGGATCAGTATTGGGGAATCAGGTGCTGTAGGACACATGGCAGCAGTGGCTCAGTATTGGGGTATCAGGTGCTGTAGGACACATATGGCAGCAATGGCTCAGTATTGGGGTATCAGGTGTAGGACACATATGGCAGCAGCGGCTCAGTATTGGGGTATCAGGTGTAGGACACATATGGCAGCAACAGCTCAGTATTGGGGTATCAGGTGCTGTAGGACACATATGGCAGCAGTGTCTCAGTATTGGGGTATCAGGTGTAGGACACATATGACAGCAGTGGCTCAGTATTGGGGTATCAGGTGTAGGACACATATGGCAGCAGAGGCTCAGTATTGGGGTATCAGGTGTAGGACACATATGGCAGCAGAGGCTCAGTATTGGGGTATCAGGTGAAGGACACATATGGCAGCAGAGGCTCAGTATTGGGGTATCAGGTGTAGGACACATATGGCAGCAGCGGCTCAGTATTGGGGTATCAGGTGTAGGACACATATAGCAGCAGTGGCTCAGTATTGGGGTATCAGGTGTAGGACACATATGGCAGCAGCAGCTCAGTATTGGGGTATCAGGTGTAGGACACATGTGGCAGCAGCGGATCAGTATTGGGGTATCAGGTGTAGGACACATATAGCAGCAGTGGCTCAGTATTGGGGTATCAGGTGTAGGACACATATGGCAGCAGCGGCTCAGTATTGGGGTATCAGGTGTAGGACACATGTGGCAGCAGCAGCTCAGTATTGGGGTATCAGGTGTAGGACACATATGGCAGCAGAGGCTCAGTATTGGGGTATCAGGTGTAGGACACATATGGCAGCAGCAGCTCAGTATTGGGGTATCTGTTGTGAATTCTGTGATCAAGCTCCCTCCTGTGGTCACGAGTGGTACTGCGGCTTCTGAGTTTCCTTCCTCAGGTGATGAGGTTAAGTCGTTAGGTGCTGCTCTATTTAACTCCACCTAGTGCTTTGATCCTGGCCTCCAGTCAATGTTCTAGTATTGGTTTTGCTTCCTTCTGGATCGTTCCTGTGGCCTGTCTGCTCAGCATAAGGTAAGTTCTGCTTGTGTTACTTTTGTTGCTATATTTTCTGTCCAGCTTGCTTTTTTGGTTTTGCTTGCTTGCTGAAGCTCTGAGATGCAGAGGGTGCACCTCCGTACCGTTAGTCGGTGCGGAGGGCCTTTTTGCCCCTCTGCGTGGTTGTTTGTAGGTTTTTGTGTTGACCGCAAAGCTATCTTTCCTATCCTCGGTCTATTCAGTAAGTCGGGCCTCACTTTGCTAAATCTATTTCATCTCTGTGTTTGTATTTTCATCTTAACTCACAGTCATTATATGTGGGGGGCTGCCTTTTCCTTTGGGGAATTTCTCTGAGGCAAGGTAGGCTTATTTTTCTATCTTCAGGACTAGCTAGTTTCTCAGGCTGTGCCGAGTTGCATAGGGAGCGTTAGGCGCAATCCACGGCTACCTCTAGTGTGGTTTGATAGGTTTAGGGATTGCGGTCAGCAGAGTTTCCACGTCTCAGAGCTCGTCCTATGTTTTGTGGTTTTTGTCTGGTCACTTGTGTGCTCTGAACTTCAAGGTCCATTGTGGTTCTGAATTATCTATTCATAACAGTACTGGAGGCCCAAAGTACTATGCTTCTCAATAGAGGGAAAAAAGAAGTTCTGAGACCATTTTTTTTTCTTTGCACTGTGTTTTGCCTTTTTTTCCCCCTAGACATTTGGGTGGTTCAGGACACAGGTGTGGTGATGGGCATTAAAGGTCTGTCTTCATGTGTGGATCTTCTCACTGCAAGAGTACAAAATATTCAAGACTTTGTGGCTCAGAATTCTATGTTAGAACCAAGAATTCCTATTCCTGATTTGTTTTCTGGAGATAGAGCTAAATTTCTGAGTTTCAAAAATAATTGCAAACTGTTTCTGGCGTTGAAACCTCGCTCCTCTGGTGACCCAGTTCAACAGGTTTTGATTATTATTTCTTTATTACGTGGCGACCCTCAAGACTGGGCATTTTCCCTTGCGCCAGGAGATCCTGCATTATGTAATATTGATGCGTTTTTTCTGGCGCTCGGATTACTGTACGATGAACCTAATTCAGTGGATCAGGCAGAGAAAAATTTGCTGGCTCTGTGTCAGGGTCAGGATGAGATAGAGCTATATTGTCAGAAATTTAGAAAGTGGTCTGTGCTCACTCAATGGAATGAATGTGCTTTGGCAGCAATCTTCAGAAAGGGTCTCTCTGAAGCCCTTAAGGATGTCATGGCGGGATTTCCTATGCCTGCTGGTCTGAATGAGTCTATGTCTTTGGCCATTCAGATCGGTCGACGCTTGCGTGAGCGTAAATCTGTGCACCATTTGGCGGTATTATCTGAGCATAAACCTGAGCCTATGCAGTGCGATAGGACTTTGACCAGAGCTGAAAGGCAAGAACACAGACGTCAGAATGGGCTGTGTTTCTACTGTGGTGATTCCACTCATGCTATCTCCGATTGTCCTAAGCGCACTAAGCGGTTCGCTAAGTCTGCCACCATTGGTACGGTACAGTCGAAATTTCTTTTGTCCGTTACTTTGATCTGCTCTTTGTCTTCCTATTCTGTCATGGCATTTGTGGATTCAGGCGCTGCCCTGAATTTGATGGACTTGGAGTTTGCTAGGCGCTGTGGGTTTGTCTTGGAGCCCTTGCAGTATCCTATTCCATTGAGAGGAATTGATGCTACGCCTTTGGCCAAGAATAAGCCTCAGTATTGGACCCAGCTGACCATGTGCATGGCTCCTGCGCACCAGGAGGATATTCGCTTTCTGGTGTTGCAGAATCTGCATGATGTGGTCGTGTTGGGGTTGCCATGGCTACAAGTCCATAACCCAGTATTAGATTGGAAATCAATGTCTGTGTCCAGCTGGGGTTGTCAGGGGGTACATGGTGATGTCCCATTTCTGACTATTTCATCATCCACCCCTTCTGAGGTCCCAGAGTTCTTGTCTGATTACCGGGATGTATTCGATGAGCCCAAGTCCAATGCCCTACCTCCGCATAGGGATTGTGATTGTGCTATCGAGTTGATTCCTGGTAGTAAGTTTCCTAAGGGTCGACTGTTTAATTTATCTGTACCTGAGCACGCCGCTATGCGGAGTTACGTAAAAGAATCCTTGGAGAAGGGTCATATTCGGCCGTCGTCATCGCCATTGGGAGCAGGGTTCTTTTTTGTGGCCAAGAAGGATGGTTCGCTGAGACCTTGTATTGATTACCGCCTTCTAAATAAAATCACGGTCAAATTTCAGTACCCCTTGCCGCTGTTATCTGATTTGTTTGCTCGGATTAAGGGGGCTAGTTGGTTCACCAAGATAGATCTTCATGGTGCATATAATCTTGTGCGTATTAAATGGGGCGATGAATGGAAAACTGCATTTAATACGCCCGAGGGCCATTTTGAGTACCTGGTTATGCCATTCGGACTTGCCAATGCTCCATCAGTATTTCAGTCCTTTATGCATGACATCTTCCGAGAGTACCTGGATAAATTCCTGATTGTATACTTGGATGATATTTTGGTCTTCTCGGATGATTGGGAGTCTCATGTGAAGCAGGTCAGAATGGTGTTCCAGGTCCTGCGTGCTAATTCTTTGTTTGTGAAGGGATCAAAGTGTCTCTTTGGTGTTCAGAAGGTTTCATTTTTGGGGTTCATTTTTTCCCCTTCTACCATCGAGATGGACCCTGTTAAGGTCCAGGCCATTTATGATTGGACTCAGCCGACATCTCTGAAGAGTCTGCAAAAGTTCCTTGGCTTTGCTAATTTTTATCGTCGCTTCATCTGTAATTTTTCTAGTATTGCTAAACCATTGACCGATTTGACCAAGAAGGGTGCTGATGTGGTCAATTGGTCTTCTGCTGCTGTGGAAGCTTTTCAAGAGTTAAAGCGTCGTTTTTCTTCTGCCCCTGTGTTGTGTCAACCAGATGTTTCGCTCCCGTTCCAGGTCGAGGTTGATGCTTCTGAGATTGGAGCAGGGGCTGTTTTGTCGCAGAGAGGTTCTGGTTGCTCGGTGATGAAGCCATGCGCCTTCTTTTCCAGGAAGTTTTCGCCTGCTGAGCGAAATTATGATGTTGGCAATCGAGAGTTGCTGGCCATGAGGTGGGCATTCGAGGAGTGGTGTCATTGGCTTGAAGGAGCCAAGCATCGCGTGGTGGTCTTGACTGATCACAAGAACTTGACTTATCTCGAGTCTGCCAAACGGTTGAATCCTAGACAGGCTCGTTGGTCGCTGTTTTTCTCCCGTTTTGACTTTGTGGTTTCGTACCTTCCGGGCTCTAAAAATGTGAAGGCGGATGCCCTGTCTAGGAGTTTTGTGCCCGACTCTCCGGGTTTGCCTGAGCCGGCGGGTATTCTCAAATAGGGAGTAATTGTGTCTGCCATCTCCCCTGATTTGCGGCGGGTGCTGCAAAAATTTCAGGCTAATAAACCTGATCGTTGCCCAGCAGAGAAACGGTTTGTCCCTGATAGGTGGACGAATAAAGTTATCTCTGAGGTTCATTGTTCGGTGTTGGCTGGTCATCCTGGAATCTTTGGTACCAGAGATTTGGTGGCTAGATCCTTTTGGTGGCCGTCTCTGTCGCGGGATGTGCGTTCTTTTGTGCAGTCCTGTGGGATTTGTGCTCGGGCTAAGCCCTGCTGTTCTCGTGCCGGTGGGTTGCTTTTGCCCTTGCCGATCCCGAAGAGGCCTTGGACACATATCTCTATGGATTTTATTTCGGATCTCCCCGTCTCTCAAAAAATGTCGGTCATTTGGGTAGTTTGTGATCGCTTCTCTAAGATGATCCATTTGGTACCCTTGTCTAAATTACCTTCCTCCTCTGATTTGGTGCCATTGATCTTCCAGCATGTGGTTCGTTTACATGGCATTCCAGAGAACATCGTTTCTGACAGAGGTTCCCAGTTTGTTTCGAGGTTTTGGCGAGCCTTTTGTGCTAGGATGGGCATTGATTTGTCTTTTTCCTCGGCTTTCCATCCTCAGACTAATGGCCAGACTGAACGAACCAATCAGACCTTGGAAACATATCTGAGATGTTTTGTTTCTGCTGATCAGGATGATTGGGTGTCCTTTTTGCCGTTGGCTGAGTTCGCTCTTAATAATCGGGCCAGCTCGGCTACCTTGGTTTCACCGTTTTTCTGCAATTCTGGGTTCCATCCTTGTTTCTCTTCAGGGCAGGTTGAGTCTTCGGACTGTCCTGGTGTGGATACTGTGGTGGACAGGTTGCAGCGGATTTGGACTCATGTAGTGGACAATTTGACCTTGTCCCAGGAGAAGGCTCAACGTTTCGCTAATCGCAGGCGCTGTGTGGGTCCCCGACTTCGTGTTGGGGATTTGGTTTGGTTGTCATCTCGTTATATTCCTATGAAGGTTTCCTTTCCTAAGTTTAAGCCTCGTTTCTGAGGTTCTTAATCCTGTGTCTTTTCGTTTGACCCTTCCAGATTCTTTTTCCATCCATAACGTATTCCATAGGTCATTGTTGCGGAGATACGTGGCGCCTGTGGTTCCATCTGTTGATCCTCCTGCCCCGGTTTTGGTGGAGGGGGAGTTGGAGTATATAGTGGAGAAGATTTTGGATTCTCGTGTTTCGAGACGGAAACTCCAGTATCTGGTTAAGTGGAAGGGTTATGGTCAGGAAGATAATTCCTGGGTCTTTGCCTCTGATGTCCATGCTGCCGATCTTGTTCGTGCCTTTCATATGGCTCATCCTGGTCGGCCTGGGGGCTCTAGTGAGGGTTCGGTGACCCCTCCTCAAGGGGGGGGTACTGTTGTGAATTCTGTGATCAAGCTCCCTCCTGGAGTCACGAGTGGTACTGCGGCTTCTGAGTTTCCTTCCTCAGGTGATGAGGTTAAGTCGTTAGGTGCTGCTCTATTTAACTCCACCTAATGCTTTGATCCTGGCCTCCAGTCAATGTTCTAGTATTGGTCTTGCTTCCTCCTGGATCGTTCCTGTGGCCTGTCTGCTCAGCATAAGGTAAGTTCTGCTTGTGTTACTTTTGTTGCTATTTTTTCTGTCCAGCTTGCTTTTTTGGTTTTGCTTGCTTGCTGGAAGCTCTGAGACGCAGAGGGAGCACCTCCGTACCGTTAGTCGGTGCGGAGGGTCTTTTTGCCCCTCTGCGTGGTTGTTATCCTCGGTCTATTCAGTAAGTCAGGCCTCACTTTGCTAAATCTATTTCATCTCTGTGTTTGTATTTTCATCTTAACTCACAGTCATTATATGTGGGGGGCTGCCTTTTCCTTTGGGGAATTTCTCTGAGGCAAGGTAGGCTTATTTTTCTATCTTCAGGACTAGCTAGTTTCTCAGGCTGTGCCGAGTTGCATAGGGAGCGTTAGGCGCAATCCACGGCTACCTCTAGTGTGGTTTGATAGGTTTAGGGATTGCGGTCAGCAGAGTTTCCACGTCTCAGAGCTCGTCCTATGTTTTGTGGTTTTTGTCAGGTCACTTGTGTGCTCTGAACTTCAAGGTCCATTGTGGTTCTGAATTATCTATTCATAACAGGTATCAGGTGAAGGACACATATGGCAGCAGCGGCTCAGTATTGGGGTATCAGGTGTAGGACACATATAGCAGCAGTGGCTCAGTATTGGGGTATCAGGTGTAGGACACATATGGCAGCAGCGGCTCAGTATTGGGGTATCAGGTGTAGGACACATATAGCAGCAATGGCTCAGTATTGGGGTATCAGGTGTAGGACACATATGGCAGCAGCAGCTCAGTATTGGGGTATCAGGTGTAGGACACATGTGGCAGCAGCGGATCAGTATTGGGGTATCAGGTGCTGTAGGAAACATATGGCAGCAGAGGCTCAGTATTGGGGTATCAGGTGTAGGACACATATGGCAGCAGCAGCTCAGTATTGAGGTATCAGGTGAAGGACACATATGGCAGCAGCGGCTCAGTATTGGGGTATCAGCAGGATGAGTAATTTCCACAGGTTGGGCATAGATATGGACAGTGCAGGAAATGTGAGAAGTCAGATGTGTTGTAATCTCTGCAGATGAGTCCTGGCAGGAAAAGTCGACGTGTAAAGGTACCGTCACATTTAGCGACGCTGCAGCGATCTAGACAACGATCCCGATCGCTGCAGCGTCGCTGTGTGGTCGCTGGAGACAGACAGCTCTCCAGCGACCAACTATGAGAAGTCCCCTGGTAACCAGGGTAAACATCGGGTTACTAAGCGCAGGGCCGCGCTTAGTAACCCGATGTTTACCCTGGTTACCAGCGTAAACGTGAAAAACAAACAAACACTACATACTAACATTCCGGTGTCTGTCCCCCGGCGCTGTGCTTTCCTGCACTGTCAGCGCCGGCCAGCCGTAAAGCAGAGCGGTGACGTCATCACTCTGCTTTACGGCCAGCCGGCGCTCACAGCCAGTGCAGGAAAGCACAGCGCCGGAGGACAGACACCGGAATGTAAGTATGTAGTGTTTGTTTTTTTTTACGTTTACTCTGGTAACCAGGGTAAACATCGGGTTACTAAGTGCGGCCCTGCGCTTAGTAAGCCGATGTTTACCCTGGTTACCAGTGAAGACATCGCTGGATCAGCGTCACACACGTCGATTCAGCGATGTCTGCAGGAGATCCACGACGAAATAAAGTTCTGGCCTTTCTGCTCCGACCAACGACATCACAGCAGGGGCCTGATCGCTGCTGCGTGTCACACTGGACGATATCGCTAGCCAGGACGCTGCAACGTCACGGATCGCTAGCGATATCGTTGTTAAGTTGGTCAGTGTGGCGGTACCTTTAGTCTGGGCCAGATGGAAAAGACAGGAAAAGTAAACGACTCCATAAGAAGGAACGTCAGCTGTAAGTCACCATCAATAACTGTACTGTGACCTCTTATATGGTTTGCAGGACTTGTATCCACCAATACATGGTCCTCATACAGTAATATCAGTGTTGGTTTTTGTATATAGATGTATTTTCAGTCCCAGCGTGGTCATCTGCTGATGTTCCCCTATACTTACAAATAGGGTGCCCTAAGTAGCTGCAGTCAGGATTACCTGGTTGGGGGCGCACTCAGATTTTTTGCCCCCCTCCCCCCCCCACTGAAACCCTAGCTACGCCTCTGATTACACCCTATACATAACATAAAGATTACAGATAAGACACGCTGCACATTGCACTCCCCTATGTGGATGTTTGGCAGCAGCTTTTGCAGTGTGCAGTGCGGCGCCCTCCCCCTGTATCTGGCCAAGGACACAGGAGGCCAGGGGAAATGGCACCCGGCACCTGCCTGCACCTGCCCAGTGAGTTGATCTCTCCCTGCGGTGCCCTCCTTTGATGTCTGGTGACTGGTGCCCTGTGTGACCACACTGGCTGCATATAGAGAAGGCTGGCCATGGGTGTGAGGGGTTACATGGTGGAAATTGCTCCCCATCGTGGGCACTTAATGTTAGCAATAATGATCCTTTGATCCCTTCTGATTTGCTGCCCCTGACACACGTACTGACCAATAAGACGCGGCCCAGATGCTGACCACCCACTTGCCACACTCTCCTTTTCTGAGTCATTATTCTAATAGTATGTAGTAACTGGAGACTACGCCTGACATCCAGGACAACTCCCACAATGATGCAGGACTGGACCTCTGTACATTGTGTATGACCCACTTATGGATAGAGAAGAGTCACGTTCTTGGCCTCTAATTAGGTCTTTGAGTACTTCAATATTAAGTCTGAGTGCGGCCTCCTGGGTGTTCATGGGTTACATGGTCCATTTTCCTTATGACCAGTTCAGATGCCTATATTATTACTTTGCAACAACTACACCTGCCATGAGCAACATGATAAACTGATCCCATTTATCTGGGACTTCTGTGGGTGCAGTGGTGGGCAGCAGAAATAATCACAATGTCCTGCTTGTCCCCTGCCGCAAGAGCTGCAAGGAAACATCTCCTAGTGAAGGACAAGTGAGGCGGCTGCTGTCCTCATCTTACACCCAAGGAGTAACGTACCTGGGAAACCTCATCCCTGGAGTATGGCGGTCTACTCAGCCTCTGTGCCCTCCTGACAGATCATTACATTTACATCAAGAACCTCCTCCAATGTCAATGTCTCATTTCACCTGGAAATACAGAATGTGCTGGAATCATCATTGTATTCCTGGAGCTTCAAATGAACCGTATAATAGCAAGGCCAAGAAAATGATTACAGCCATTAAAAGTTATCAGCCAAAGAATATGCAAAACAAATAGAATTGTGACCCCATCCCGGAGGATTCCTGATGTCAGACTATCAGTCTTGTGAAGGGGAAGAGCGATTTCTGTCAGACACACAGATCTCATGGATCGGGAGGCAGGAACGCAGCCTAGGCCGACGTGTGATCCTCATCACTTCTCTGTCTTTCTGCCTCACAAGCAACTTGTCAGAATCAAGAGCTCTGCTCGGAGCAACGGGTTAATCTGCTGATATAAATTCCATTTTATTATTAGATTATAAGATTGTAAAAGGTCCAGGGAAGACCATGTCAATGACTAAGGATCACAATGGGGACATAAAGTAAGAGGTCATGACTCCAACTGTATGAGTAAGCAGCACAACCTTAAAGATAAGGCCCCAAAATGAATTCTTTCCCCACCTCTTACCTAAAATAAAGCACCACTGCATGATGTTGGATGTAAAACAGCCACAGCATTAATTAAAATAACAACAACAAATAACATCAAAATCCCAATAATAAATAGTAGAACCCCCTAAGGAAGGAGGGGGACGTGAATGAAAGTTCCAATTTTCCATATTCCAACAACAGCTCCTCCACATCGGCTCGAGGCCACTCTGCTGCATGTTGACCACACCAGA
The DNA here is from genome assembly GCF_032444005.1 of Ranitomeya imitator. NCBI lineage: Eukaryota > Metazoa > Chordata > Amphibia > Anura > Dendrobatidae > Ranitomeya > Ranitomeya imitator. Next base: position 205,062,084 of record NC_091289.1, read on the forward strand.
TGTCCCACTGAGACCAAAGCCCAGTAGGGACCCACTTAAAACATTAGCAATGACATTGCTCCACATGGGGTCACCTGTCCCAGTCCGGGGTTCTCCCCCATCCTTCTGTGCAATCCACCATCTTCCAAGCCCCCCCTCTGTTTCCACCACAGCAAGCAGGCAAGACTCCGTATGCATGCATAAGAGTTTCCTAACACACAGATTGACCATCCGCTGAAAAGTGGCAGGGGCTTACTTCATGCCAAATGGCATCACTGTAGACTTGTACAGTCCATGCCTTGCAGGTCAGGGGAATCTGCTAATATTCCCGTCTTAGATCAATGATGGTCAGTTATTTGGCCTCGGCCAACTGATCAAGCAGGTCATCGATGAGTGACATTGGGTGATTGTGACAGCTTTGAGCCCCCTGTAGTCGATGTGAGCAGGGTTGTCCAGTCCTTCTTTTGAAAGAGGACTACTTGCAAGGCCCAAGCTCTGCTGGATGGTTGGATGACCCCAAGCTTCAGCATCTCATCAAACTCCTGGTGTACAGTTGTGCTCAAAAGTTTACATATCCCGGCAGAATTTTTACTTTCTTGACCTTTTTTCAGAGAATGTGAATGATAACACCAAAACTTTTTCTCCACTCATGTTTACTGGTTGGGTGAAGCCATTTATTGTCAAACTACTGTGTTTTTCTCTCTTTAAATCATAATGACAACCCTAAACATCCAAATGACCCTGATCAAAAGTTTACATACCCTGGTGATTTGGGCCTGATAACATGCACAGAAGGTAACATTCTCACCTGTGACCTGTTTGCTTGTAATCAGTGTGTGTGCATAAAAGCTGAGCGAGTTTCTTGGATCCAGACAGACTCAGGCATCCTTCATCCAGCCACTGATGTTTCTGGATTGTGAGTCATGGGGAAAGCAAAAGAAATGTCAACTGATCTACGGGAAATGGTAGTTGAGCTGTATAAAACAGGAAAGGGACACAAAAAGATACCCAAGGAGTTGATAATGCACTGGCATTCAGCGTTCAAACTGTGATTAACAAATGAAAAATCAGGGGCTCTGTAAAAATAAAACCACTGTCAGGTAGCTCAACAAAAATATTGTCCACAAATGCCATAAAATTTGTTCGGGATGCAAAGAAAAACCCACAAATAACATCAGCTGAAATACTAGACTCTCTGAAAACTAGCAGTCTGAATGCTTCAAGATGCACAATAAGGAGGCACTTGAAGAAAAATGGGCTGCATGGTCGAGTCACCAGAAGAAAGCCATTACTTTGCAAATTCCACATAGTATCTTGCCTACAATACGCAAAGCATCACAGAGACAAGCCTCAAAACTTCTGGAACAAGGTAATTTGGAGTTAAGAGACCAAAATTTACCTTTTTGGCCACAAACATAAACGTTATATTTGGAGAGAGATCAACAAGGCCTATGATGAAAGGAACACCATTCCTACTATATGATAAAGAGATGTGTCGGGAGCACAACCAATATATTAAATATATCCACTAGGGTGCTACACAATGCATGGAGAATGCAAATACTGAACCAAAAAAGAAAAAGACACTGCATAAATGTGTGCACACCTATGTATCACAAAATGAGTAACAACTTTATTATAATACAAAAAAGCATACAAAATATAAAAACATTAAAAACATATCCCATAAGGATCAGAAAACAAACACACCATTCTCCTGTTGTAAAAATACACCAAAGAACCACAGCCCAAATAGATGGAAAATGCTCATATATTCATATGTATAAATGTATAGATAAACATGAATACAATCATATAAATATATAAGGGCCGAACATTTATGACCTAGATAAATATAACCACACAGATCCCGATAACATATGGGCGTCCCCAAAGTTATCAAACCCTGAGCCAAACCCAACCATGTAAAATAATCACTATGTGCATGAAACCCAGTGACTAGAGCTAAATATCTATCACAAGGGAAACAAGGGGCCAAAAAAGTATAAAGGCTGAATCAGCAAGGGGGCACATCAAAGCAAGCCACTATGGATATGTGCACAAAACCCCAGCCACAAAATAAAAAGGCTGAGAACAAGGCTGGAAACTAGCACAGCCAGAAAATGCAATAAGAGCTATATAGCTGTCTCACAACAATAAAGAAAGAGCCACAAAGAAATAATTACACATCTGTGGCTGCCATGAAGAGGACCACAATGCTGACGAAGCTGCCCAGCGCAGCGATACGCGTGGGATTCTCCCACACCTTCTCCTTTACTGCCCACAGATTCGCCAGCATTGTGGTCCTCTTCATGGCAGCCACAGATGTGTAATTATTTCTTTGTGGCTCTTTCTTTATTGTTGTGAGACAGCTATATAGCTCTTATTGCATTTTCTGGCTGTGCTAGTTTCCAGCCTTGTTCTCAGCCTTTTTATTTTGTGGCTGGGGTTTTGTGCACATATCCATAGTGGCTTGCTTTGATGTGCCCCCTTGCTGATTCAGCCTTTATACTTTTTTGGCCCCTTGTTTCCCTTGTGATAGATATTTAGCTCTAGTCACTGGGTTTCATGCACATAGTGATTATTTTACATGGTTGGGTTTGGCTCAGGGTTTGATAACTTTGGGGACGCCCATATGTTATCGGGATCTGTGTGGTTATATTTATCTAGGTCATAAATGTTCGGCCCTTATATATTTATATGATTGTATTCATGTTTATCTATACATTTATACATATGAATATATGAGCATTTTCCATCTATTTGGGCTGTGGTTCTTTGGTGTATTTTTACAACAGGAGAATGGTGTGTTTGTTTTCTGATCCTTATGGGATATGTTTTTAATGTTTTTATATTTTGTATGCTTTTTTGTCTTATAATAAAGTTGTTACTCATTTTGTGATACATAGGTGTGCACACATTTATGCAGTGTCTTTTTCTTTTTTGGTTCAGCATTCCTACTATATAGCACAGAGGTGGATCGCTGATGTTTTGGGGATGTGTGAGCTACAAATGCACTGGAAACTTGGTCAAAGTTGAAGGAAAGATGAATGCAGCACATTATCAGCAAATTCTGGAGGCAAATTTGCAATCATCAGCCCAGAAGCTGCGCATTGGAGGTACTTGGACATTCCAACATGACAACTATCCAAAACACAAGGCCAAGTCGACATGTCATTGGCTACAGCAGAACAAAGTGAAGGTTCTGGAGTGGCCATCTCAGTCTCCTGACCTTAATATCATTGAGCCACTCTGGGGAGATCTCAAGCGCGCAGTTCATGGTAGACAGCCCAGGAATTTACAGGAACTGGAGGCTTTTGCCAAGAAGAGCGGGCAGCTTTACCATCTGCAAAATAAAGAACCTCATACACAACTACCACAAAAGACTTCAAGCTGTCATTGATGTTAGAGGGGGCAATACACGGTATTAAGAAATGGGGTATGTGAACATTTGATCAGGGAAATTTGGATGTTTTGGGTTGTCATTATGATTTTAAAAGAAAAAACATAGTAGTTTGACAATAAATGGCTTCACCCAACCAGTAACCATGAGTGGAGAAAAAGTTTTGATGTTATCATTCATATTCTCTGAAAAAAGGCCAAGAAAGCAAAAATTCTGCCAGGATATGTAAACTTTTGAGCACAACTGTATGTGCTGCTGTGCCTTAAGGGAGATCCAATATGCTGAAAGCCGGATTGGGGGTGATCTTCGGTATCCACGTGATTGACGGCTGACTCTGTCCTTCTGGGCTTATTGCTGAACAAATGCTGGAAGGGGTGTAGGGTTGCTCACAGCTGGGACCATTAGTCTGACAAAAGCTGGTTGAAAACCTCCTCATCTTCCATGGTCCCATCTGCCCTAGTCTAACTGAGTATATCTGGGAGGGTCTCTGCCTCTCCTTCTGCAGGTTGCAGATGGGGAGGGTGCAGGCCTCCTGCTCATGATATGCCTTCATCATGCTCAATTGAAAGGCCTTCCCCCTTCCCAGGTGTGGTCCAGTGTGACCAGGTACATTATGGCGTTGAGCTGCTGGTGCAAGAGTTACGGGCCTTCCCAGGCCACCTAAAGCTTGTCCAGAGATATGGGAAACAGTATCCACGCCTTTTGACCCACCTGATAGGCCCTCTCAAAAGTATTCTGGTCATACCATTGCTTCTTGTTAGGCCTGGGCTCGTGTTATATTATCGTGCACCACCTGCACCAAGGCCTGCATCTTGTCACGGAAGCGCACAACATACTCAATGACAGAAACTCCAGGGGTGGCCAAGTCTCTTTCCCAGACGTCTTTCACCAGAGCCAGGGGCCACACATATGTTGCCCATACAGGAGCTCAAAGGGGGAGAACCCAGTTTAGGCCTGTGGAGCCAGAAGGCAAATAGCTGATGTGAGAGGTACCGCTCCCAGTTGCACCTATGGGAGTAAACCAACATCTTAAGCATCTCCTTAAGGGCACCATTAAACTGTTCATGTAGTCCATTGGTCTGTGGGTGGTACAGGCTGTTCACCAGATGTTGCACCTGTATCTGCTTACAGAGGAACTCCATCAGCTACGACATGAATTGGGTACCCCAGTCGATGAACATTTCCTAGGGAAAACCCACTAGGGAGAAAATGTACAGTAAGGCCTTGTCAACTACCTTGTCAGCCTGAATGGACGACAAGGTTACCGCTTTTGGGTACTGGGTGGCATAGTCTACTACCGTCAGTACGTAGTGTTACCGGGAGCTGCTGGGAGTGGCAATCGTGCCAAGCAAATCTACAGCCAACCTTCTGAAAGGCTCTTGAATGATGGGCAGAGTTACCAGTGGGGGTTTGGAGAGCCACCCACCTTCTCCACCCTCTGACAGGTGTCGCAAGAGCGACAGTAGACAACCACATAGGCCACCATCGTTGTCTAGTTAGTACAAATGCTGGGCTAGCCTGGCCTTTGTCTTAGTGATTATTATTATTATTTATTATTATAGCGCCATTTATTCCATGGCGCTTTACATGTGAGGAAGGGTATACATAATAAAAACAGGTACAATAATCTTGAACAATACAAGTCATAACTAATACAGGAGGAGAGAGGACCCTGCCCGCGAGGGCTCACAGTCTACAAGGGATGGGTGAGGATACAGTAGGTGAGGATAGAGCTGGTCGTGCAGTGGTTTGGTCGATCGGTGGTTACTGCAGGTTGTAGGCTTGCCGGTGATCTCTAGATATTCAGCCATTGGAATCTTGTGTGCAATCCGCAACAATTCCATCCTGAACAGGTAGAGTACCACCAATTATTGGTCCCGAGGCCATGACTCCAGCAAACCCTGCTGGACCATTACCCGGTACAGCCGTCCTTGGTCCCAGACTACCCGCTCGAGGTGTAAGTCAGAGGAAGGCTGTGCCACCTGCTCCTTAAGAGCTTTCAGGCTGTTGTCAGATTCCAATGCCATCTGAAACCCCTATTTGGACGTGGTCAGAAAAGACAAGACCACCACGTCTTCTGTCAGTTCCCCTGGACCTGCCTCCTGGCCTCCGTCTGACCCAGCAGCCGCTTGGTTGGAAAGCCCTGACATTACCACTGCACTTGACAGCGGCAACGGCTGCAGCAACCGTGGGTAGTGCCCGCTTCTCTTCTGCTTCTGACCAAGTCACCGGTCCAGACTGAGTTTCTTGGCCCTTTGACATCTTGGCTTTGGAAGATCCCAGCAATGAGGCCTTACCTTTGAATGCTATCTCCCCCGGGACAATCCTGCCCTCAATTGCATGCTCCCTCTCTACAGCTGTCTGCCCTGTGTCTGTCTCTCTCGTGAAAACCTTACAGGACAACTGGTTCCATCATTCTGGCTGACCACACTCTAAGTATTATTGCAGCTTGCTTGATTGATCCCCCCCCCCCCCCCCGTTGATAGGGACAACAGTACATCAACAACACCCATATCCCCATCAACAGACATGTTAATGACATTGACATCAAGATGGGTGGACATTACATTGGTGTCTGAAGGATCAGGCCTTAAGGGTTCAGTGGCCATATACTGGGACACTCACAGCCTAAAGTCCATCCCAAGCCAAACACTCGCCGGAATATTCGAGGTTACCCACACCTCCCGCACTCCCCTCCTGGTGACCCAGTAAATATACATCTAAGCGATTGGCAGCTCCCGTTCAACACCTCCAATCCCAGATATGGCAAGAGTTTTCCCAGGTATCAAGTTTTTTGGGGACACCAGCTCAGGCTGCACAAGAGTCATCTCAGCGCCTGTGTCACATGGCCATGGCATAGCCTATAACAGTGGTGGCGAACCAATAGCATGCATGACAGGGAGGGCATGTAGAGCCCTCTGGTGGGCACGCGTGCCATCTCCTCAGCACTAGTGCTGCCACCACTCTCTTCAGCCCGCTCACCATCTCCCTCATTACTAGTGCTGCAACTACTCTCGTCTGCACCAGCATGCTCCCATCAGTCTGCTCACATGATGAGGAGGGCGAGGGTGGCAACACCAGTAATGTGGGGGATAGTGCATCCGCTGAGAAGAATGGAGGTGTGCCCACAGGTAGGACTGTGATATATGAAGAGACTAGATCAGCATTGGAATGGGCAGACGTGAGTAGCTTTTTAAAAAAAATATCAGGCCATTATACTATATGGAGCAATATGTGGGCTCATTATACAGTATAGAGCACTGCATATAGCCATTATACAGTATGGAGCACTACATATGACTATTATACAGTATGGAGCATCATATGGGGCCATTATACAGTATGGAGCACTACATATGACTATTATACAGTATGGAGCATCATATGGGGCCATTATACAGTATGCAGCATTATGTATAGCCATTATACTGTATGGAGCACTATGTAGGGTCCATTATACAGTATGGAGCATCATGTGTGGCCTTTACACAGTATGGAGCATCATGTGTGGCCATTATACAGTATGGAGGATCATGTGCGGCCATTATACTGTATGGAGCATCATGTGTGGCCATTATACAGTATGGAGCACTATGTGGGGCCATTATATAGTATGGAGCATCATGTGCGGCCATTATACAGTATGGAACATCATGTGTGGCCATTATACAGTATGGAGCATGATGTGTGGCCATTATACAGTATTGAGCATCATGTGCGGCCATTATACAGTATTGAGCATCATGTGCGGCCATTATACAGTATGGAGCATCATGTGCGGTCATTATACAGTATGGAGCATCATGTGTGGTCATTATACAGTATGGAGCACTATGTGGGGCCATTATATAGTATGGAGCATCATGTGCGGCCATTATACAGTATGGAGCATCATGTGTGGCCTTTACACAGTATTGAGCATCATGTGTGGCCATTATACAGTATGGAGCATCATGTGTGGCCATTATACAGTATGGAGCACTATGTGGGGCCATTATATAGTATGGAGCATCATGTGTGGCCATTATACAGTATGGAGCACTATGTGGGGCCATTATACAGTATGGAGCATCATGTGCGGTCATTATACAGTATGGAGCACCATGTGTGGTCATTATACAGTATGGAGCATCATGTGCGGCCATTATACAGTATGGAGCATCATGTGCGGCCATTATACAGTATGGAGCATCATGTGTGGCCTTTACACAGTATGGAGCATCATGTGTGGCCATTATACAGTATGGAGCACTATGTGGGGCCATTATATAGTATGGAGCATCATGTGTGGCCATTATACAGTATGGAGCACTATGTGGGGCCATTATATAGTATGGAGCATCATGTGTGGCCATTATACAGTATGGAGCATCATGTGTGGTCATTATACAGTATGGAGCATCATGTGTGGCCATTATACAGTATTCAGCTCTATGTTGGCCAATATACATTATGGAGCATCATATAGGGCTTTTATATTGTATTGAGCATCATGCAGCGCCATGATACTGTATTCAGCACTATGTGGGGCCATAATACTGTATGGAGCGTCATGTAGGGCCATTATACTGTATGGAGCATGATGTGGGGCCATTGTACAGTATGGAGCACTGTGTGGCCATTATACTGAATGGAACACCACATGGGGCCTTTACACTGTATGGATCACTATGTGGGGCCATTACTGTATGGAATTCAATACAGGGCCCTGTGATACTGTATGAAGCACTATGTGGGGCCTATTACACTGTATGCAGGACTATGTGGGGCCCATTGTACTGTATGAAGGACTATGTGGATCCATTGTACTGTATGGAGGATTTTTTGTGCCTACTATACTGTATGAAGAGCTGTGTGGGGAGTACAGTTGAAGAATCACACTGTGGTGGGGTCACCATTCTTTGTTGGGGGAATTGAGGGAGGGGTGCAGTAGGGTCATCATACAGTGCGTCTGGAACAATTCACTGTTAGGGTATCATACAGTGTGTGGGAGCACTTTTGTTTCTATCATACTTTATTATCTATCCAACAAAAAGAAATGAAGAAACGGCACCCCCGTGATACTATTTGTATCGTGGATCCGTAAGTTAGACCAACGTGCAGTTTTGCAAAATGTCGGGTAGTAGGTGCTCAGCACAAGTCAATGAGTAAATTAAATGGAAATAGAAGAGAAAATGCGGCACTCACCCTTTTACATTGATATCGTAGTCTTTATTGCACCATAAAAGGTTTAAACTACTGTATATACTCGAGTATAAGCCGAGATTTTCAGCCCATTTTTTGGGGTTGAAAGTCCCTTTCTCGGCTTATACTCGAGTCATACCCAGGGGTCGGCAGGGGAGGGGGAGCGGAGGCTGCCTAATTATACTCACCTACTCCTGTTGCAGTCCCTGCAGGTCCCTGCTTCCCCGACGCCGCAGCTTCTTCCTGTACTGAGCGGTCACATGGTACCGCTCATTACAGTAATGAATATGCAGCTCCACCTCCCATAGGGGTGGAGCCGCATATTCATTACTGTAATGAGCGGTAACGGTGTCCGTTCAATACAGGAAGAAGCTGCGGTGCCGGGGAAGCAGGGACTGCACAGCGCCAGGAGCAGGTGAGTATAATGGGGTGGGGAGCACTGCACTGCACGATATTCACCTGCTCCCCGTTCCGGCGCCGCTCCGTCTTCAGTATCTTCTGCAGTGCTGCTCAGGTCAGGGGGCGCGGTGACGTTAGTGCGCACCCTCTTCCTGAATGTCAGTGCAGAAGACGCTGAAGATGGAGCGGCGCCGGAATGAGGAGCAGGTGAATATTGAAAGTGCCGGGGGCCTGAGCGACGGAAAGGTGAGTATGTGATTTTTTTTTTTATCGCAGCAACAGCAAATGGGGCAAGTGTCTGTATGGAGCATCTTATGGGGCCATAATCAACATTTGTGCAGCATTATATTGTGCAAATGTGTCTATGGAGCATCTTATGGGGCCATTTGTTATGATCTGGTGACCTTGGAGCAGCATGAAAACTTTCACTGGAGTAGGTGGTAACTATACTGACCGCAAACCCTGATCTTAACATCGCAACTAGAAGTAGCTGTGGGGTGTACCTAACAAATCCTAGACACCTCGACACAGCCGGAGGACTAAATTCCCCTATAGATGGAAATAGGAATTCTACCTTGCCTCAGAGCAGAACCCCAAAGGATAGGCAGCCCCCCACAAATATTGGCTGTGAGTAGGAAAGGAAAAGACACACGCAGGCAGAAAACAGGATTTAGCAAAAGAGGCCACTCTAGCTAAAATAGGAAAGGATAGGACAGAATACTAGGCGGTCAGTATTATAATCCTTCCCAAAAATATCCACAGCAGAAAATACAAAAACGCCACCATCTAACTAAAGATGTGGAGCGTATATCTGCAACTCCAGAGAATCCAACAAGACTGAGAAAACACTGATACAGTCTAAGCTGGACAAGAGAAAAACAAATGAATAGCACAAAATATAAGCACACAGCCTGTGTGCCACAGAAAAAGAAACAGACACTTATCTCTGCTGAATTGGCAGCTAAGGAGAAGCCAGAAAGAGATCCAACTCTTCACAAGAAACATTGACAACTGGCAAGGACTAATGAATCCTGCACACCTAAATATCCCAGTCAAAACTGCAATCAGCAGATACACCTGGCCAGGACTGCGACTCAGAGACAACTGCATTCCCACCTACAACCACCAAAGGGAGCCCAAAAGCAGAATTCACAACAGCCATTATTAACCTTTATGCAGGATTGTATGGGGTATATTTTAATATGGAGCATCTTATGGGGTCATCATAAACTGTATGGAGCATTATATGGGGCTCCTGATTCAATATGGATATTCAGAAACACTTAGGCTGGTTTCACACTTGCGTTTTAAAATGCATGCGTTTTTTTAAAAAAACGCATGGTGAAAAAACGCATGTAAACGCGTGCAAACGCCGTTTTTTTGACGCATGCGTTTTTGCACGTGGTGAAAAAAACGTGGCGTTTTAACGCGTTTACATGCGTTTTTTCATGTGTTTGGGTTTTTTCAACGCATGCAGATAAATGTGTGACAGCTGCCAATCATCAAAATAAAGTAAAAAACCCACTATAAACAGAAAGAGCTAGGGTTAGGGGTAGGGTTAGGGGTAGGGATCCTAACCCTAACCCTAAAGGGATCCTAACCCTAACCTAACCCTAAAGGGATCCTAACCCTAACCCTACCCCTACCCCTAACCCTACCCTTAAAGGGATTAGGGTTAGGGGTAGGGTTAGGGGTAGGGTTAGGGGTAGGATCCCTTTATCAATTTTATGGTGGGGGGTGGTTTATCAGTGTGGTTTTTTTTTGTTTTGTTTTTTAAACACATGCATTTACATAGACAGCAATGCATTTTTTTGCCGCAAAAATAACGCATGTTAAATACTACATGTTGCATTTCTGCAACACAATGCATGCAGAAAAAAACGCATGCGTTGCAAAAACGCGTCAAAACGCATCCAAAAAAACGCATGCGTTTTTAATGTTAAATATAGGGGGAAAAACACATGCGTTTTATTGCGTTTTTTACCACAAAAACGCAAAAAAAAAACGCAAATGTGAAACCACCCTAAACCTACTGATGTCTTGGCAGGTTGTTCGAGAGGTGCGGGGAGAAGAAGGTGGACTTCTTCTCCCCGCACCCCTCGAACAACCTGCCGTTCCCATGAACTGAATTAGTTTAAACCTTTTATGGTGCAATAAAGACTACGATATCAATGCAAAAGGGTGAGTGCCTCATTTTCTCTTCTATTTCTATACTTTATTATCTGTTTTATTCAAGATTTTTATCCTTTGCTATTACATATTTAAATTAGGCCATTGGGCCTTTGCTTTTTTACTGCTGTTCCATAACATATTATATTATTCCACTATAATTCCAAAAGTTTATCATTATATTTAATAAGGAAAAACTTCCTCAATTTTTTCATAACATTATGGACATGAAATTACTTGTATTGAAAGGAAACTTCAAATCGCAGAAAGACAGGAGAGTCTGGGAATATAAACTGATGACGACCTTTGACACTCTTAATGCAGGAATGAATGTGTCACATGGATTTATGTCTTTTTACATCAACTAAGGAACTTGCCCCTCAGACCATGAAGGGTCATTACAACAGAGACCCTAATCACAGGACAATAAAACAATCCTTATCTAAGAGCTGGCCCAATATTTATGGACGTAACTGTTTATCACCCATGGTAATTCTGCTTCATGTCACCTGGCTTATCCATGGTTTTTCTTTCCCCTCCTTTTTTTTTTTTTTTTCCCTATACTATGTTGTGCATAAATATGTGATTCTTCAGAATTTGTTTTAGTCTTTGCCTGATGAAGAGACCTGTGTAGTCTCGAAAGCTGCAATTTGTTACCATCTTTTCAGTTAGCCATTAAAAGGTATCAACCACTGAGGACTCTCAATTCTAAATATTTTCCTCAATTTTAGACATTTTTTTTACAAATAGCACAGTTGACATTGTCAGTCCTCTATTCTTCTCAAGAATCGACCTCCAGCACATTCGGTGGCAGGTATATTAGGCTTGGAGTGAAGGGCTGACAAGCTCTTTGCTATAGATCCTGTAGCACGCTAATGTACAAGTTGGTTTTCTAATCTAAAACCTCAGTATTCAGGTAAATTGCCATGTTGGTACTTTACGATAAATAAGTGGGTTTTGGATTGCAGTTTGAGCACTTGGTCTCTAAAAGGTTCACCATCACTGGCCTATGGTGATGGGCAGAAGTTTGTCAAGGGACCTCCCACCACCCCCACCCAGAGACAGAACATTGGATGTGTCACTACACAGCTGTGACCCGAAATCAGGGCATCCTTTCCTGTCCCTGACACTAGGTGGTGCCCTTGCTCGCCCTACTCTCCGGGTTACTTCTGAAGGTGAAGATGCTGGGCCGCCACACTTGCCTTATATCTTGAGTTAGCCCTCTGTCTGGTTTCCTCTCCCACCCAGGGAATAGGGGCACCACCACAGTACACCAACCCGACAAACAAGGCAACACAAACTAGGGTTATCAGAAAACATCAGGCATACAAATATTCACTCATATATAACAGAGGAGTGGAGGATGGGGAAAAAAACTAAGTAGAGGAGGGAAAGGAATTACCACACTTACAAACCATGCAACAGTCACCAATAATTCCACCACAACTCCTTCTCATATGAACTCCTCTCCTCCTAAGCCATGCAGCAAATGCTAGCTTTCACAGGAATTTGAATCAGGAGCCAGATTATAAAGGGAACGGGAGTGGCTAACTGAGCTCAGCTGAGAGCTCAGGGTTTTCCAACATGGCCGATTAACCCCAGTTCTGCCAAAAGGAATAAACACCATTAAATTGGAGGAGAAGTGCTTCTTCTTGTAAGAGGCTCTAAGGACTGGTACTCGCCCCAACCCTTTAAGAACCAACCCGGTTCTCTTTGAAAGATGTGGATGTTTTATAATTACTGATATGTTCATCTGTGCTGCAATGTTGATGCCACTTTATGTGCTGTTGTACAATGTGGATTACTTTGTTATTTGTTATAGGGAAAGAGTAGTACTGTAGTTTAGGGTAAGTGCAGTACCCCAGGGCGGACACTAGATGGGGGTACATTAGTGAACATAGTTAACATGGGAGGAGCTAGCTGTGGGTAAGACAAGAGTATTTCCTGGTTATAGTTCAGTTAAGACAGGGAGTTGGTACAGCTCAGAGAGGCCAGGGAGCCCCAGGCATCCTGAAGGGCTTAAGAACCTGGGACAGTGCAGCAGCACCGCAACATTTGGAGAAAAGGGCCCAGCTATCCAGTGCCAGTGGGTCAGAGAGATAAAGACTGGGAATTGCATCAGGATACATGCGCAGGACTTAGTCCCAAAAGCGTCTGCTTGCCGCTGCCCAGCACTGGCTTCAATGGCAGAAGATGGAAAAGCAGCAGTAACTCTTTGCACAGAGTGAGACCGAGCAAGATGCTAGGACCGATGTCTCCGCTGAGCAGGCTCCACTGCGGCAGGAGAAGAATGGGAGACCGCAGCGGAGATGGCTCGAGATTCCCCCTGTGCAGAGGCAGGATCTCGACCCCCAACACATACCACATACATACCACATACATACAACATACATATTACATACAATTAGTGTTGAGCGATACCTTCCGATACCCAGAAGTATCGGTATCAGATTATATCGGCCGATATCCAAAAAATATCGGATATCGCCGATACCAATACCAATGCAAGTCAATGGGACACAAATATCGGAACGTAAATAAGCCCTTTCTGTCCTTCTATATGCTGTTCTGGAGGGGGGAAGAGTGTGGGCGGTGCGTGGGCGGACACTGTGAGTGTTAGTGTGTGCGGGCCTGCCGGGGATCTGTACGTGCCTAACGGGGCTCTATGTGGTGTGCCAGGGATCTATGCGGGCTGCTCGGGCTCTATACGGGGTGCAGGGGCTCTGTGCGTGTGTGCAGGCATCGTCCGATGGGACTACAAGTCCCATCGGATGATGCCTGCTACACTGACAGTGATTAACACATTAACCAATGATGGGACAGTAGTAGTCCCATCATCCGGCTAATGTGTTGAATGAAAAAAAAAAAAACTCCATATAAAGTACATACATATAGACATACAGTACATTAAACATAGAGTTCATACTCACCATTACTTGTTACTTTGTTTCCCGAAGCAAGTGTCAATCTGTAATAAAGATTAAAATAACAAACAATCAATATACTCCCTCTCCGCAAAAATCCACGAGTGTCCCACGACGATCTCCCGTGGAGAGCAGCAGCATCAAAAGATGCGACCGCTCTCCAGGGGCCCCAGAAACACAATGACTGGAGGAAGGTATTCCTCCGCCGCTGTAAAAAAATAGTCCCTAGTCTCACTTATGGCATTGCTGGGTGAGATATTTTCCAATGCAGCAATTGCCATAAAGTAAGACTTAGAAGTTTACTAACCTCAGTGATGCACTGCAGGAGCCATTGTCTCCTGTCAGTGTGTCACTGAGGGTCCTATAGAGCAGTGACATCACCCGATGTGACTGTTCTATAGGGGAGATCGTCATGGGACCCTCGTTATTAATTGGACTACGGCGGACAGGTAGTATGCGGTTTATTATTTTACATTTTTCGCAGGCTCTGAAGTATGGTAAGTATGGTTAAATGAAGAATATTAAAATACTTTTTTCCTAATGTGTGCATGTTTTATTAACCTGTTTTATTAACCCTTTCTTACTATTGGATTAATAATGGATAGGCGTCTTATTGACGCCTCTCCGTTATTAACCCGGCTTAATGTCATCTTACAATAGCAAGGTGACATTAACCCCTTATTACCCCATATCCCACCGCTACACGGGAGTGGGAAGAGAGGGGCTAAGTGCCGGAGTTGGCGCATCTTACAGATGTACTGCTATGTACTTGCTATTGGGCATGCTGCAGCGAGGGCGATATAACTACTCCCACACAGGCGAGAACAATAATTATCAATGCCGCCGTTGCTATAAAGATTCCCAATTGCACAGAACAAAGTATGCTGCCACCAGCTCAGATTCCACCAAAGGTTAACGGGTCCAGAGCCAACCTAAATCAGTAGCGTAATTCACCTCAGAGGATGCGACAGTTCATTCATAGAGCAGGAAGAGACAGCTAGTAAATTATATATTTTACTCCATAAAATGTTAGGCAGTGTTTACAAAGTATAAAAGTTATTACAAAGAAGACAAAAGCATGTGTACATTGCATGTTACAAAAAATAGAATTAACATTGAAAAGAGATCACTTACAGGTTGTTTAGATCATTTCAGCTTGTGGCTGGCCGTGTGCTATGGAGAAGAAAGGGCTTCCATATATCCAAATGCATGAGCACAGCCATGCCGAGCTGCTGTTAGCTCGCTTCCTGGACCAAAAACTACAAAACTAACTCCCAACTCAGCAGGGGTGAAGATATGCCCTCTGTCGTGACATCACTAAGTGGGCTGAGTAATGATATGCACTCCTGCTTTCTCAGAATTTATGTCTTTGAGTCCCCAGACAAAGGCATTCCTAGGGTTGGTAAGGGGAGGGGAACGAGTGGATTTACAGGATTGGTCGCCTGCAGTTTAAAAGCCACACCCTGCTCACACATTAGTATCAAGTTGCACAGTGTCTCTGCCATAGGACTTTGCTTGTGGTATGAACTAATGCATGGGGGGAGAAAGAGGGGTCGAAGCTGCAGTGTGTGTGTGCATAGAAAGCCATGTAACCTTCTGAACCTAAACTCACAATATGACATTTTTGGCATTATCGTGACACCACCGCTCACACCATTATATCATGGACCGGGGTTATTTGGCCGGCCCCGATTCTTTTCTGAAGGGGATTTATCTGTATCCCATTTCCAAGTTTTGGGTTGGCACTTGCAGCTCTCTGGTGCCCCCTTACCTCCAGGTCAGACAGGGTACTGCACCTCGGATAATTAGTCACCAGGAAGGCTACCTTACTATCTACTGGCTAATGGGCACACTGCAGCGAGGGCAATATATCTACTCCCACTCAGGCGGGAGCAATAATTATCTCTGTCCGTTGCTACCAATTTTCCCAATGGCTCAGAACACTTTCCGCTGCCACAAGCTACTATTCCTGAATTGGTAATGGGTCAGGAGCCAACCCAATTAGTAGCGTAATTTACTTCAGAGGACATGACTGTACGTTATAGAGCAAGGAGAAACAAAGCTAGTAATTTTCTATATTTTACTCCAAAAGGTAGGCAGGGTTTACAAAAGGGTAAAAAGATATTATAAAAGAAGACAAGTATCGTATGTACAGACAATTACAAAAATAACAGGGATTAAAGGTGAAAATCAACTTACAGTTCTTTCATGTCATTTAATTGTATGCCATGCGGTGGCGGGGGAGGGGGACCTTCCCAAAATCATCAGGTCAGATTGCACAGCCTGTTGTCGCTGAATCCACTGGCAAAAGACCCCTTGTCTGCGCCTAAGGGTCTTCCCCCTGGATGACCTTTGCAAGGGCAAAGAAACCGTGTTTTTTTCCATGTGCTTCTACTTTGTTCTTTCAGTTTAGGCCATAAACTACTCAGTGAGGGCTGCTGGCATGCTGGTCTCACATATATATACAGTATATGTATAGCCGGGGAGAGGGAGGGGGGAGTGAAATCGCACACAGGCACATGCAGGCAACTGAGAGCACTGTATGCGTAATTGAAATAATAAGAAATTCTTCATGTTTCCTGACACCAGTATATTGCTGTGCCTCCTCCTTGCACTTTAATTGTTGTGTATTATTTGGATTGATCATTTTGATGGTGTGACCATAACTGGTCTTTTGTATCCCTTGCCTTGCACCTCCCACTTTTTGTGGCACATTTTTGAGATTTTTTTAATATATTAATTACACTGATTGATCACATCACTAGCACTTTTTATCATTAATTTTTGACTATTTTAATATACATCTATGAATTTAATAAATTGTTTGGATTGCACAACTGAGGAATTTTTCTAAATAGGGTAATCGGGTCTGCTGTTTTATATCTGGTTTGTTATATATAATATAATATCTATATATATATGTGTGTGTTGTTCTTTTCATGATACGTGCACAACTTTTTATTTTATTATCTTGCCATTTCTACCTAATAAAGGCATTTTATTACCTACTTCCAGCTTGATATTCTTTTGGCTATCCATGGTTTTTGGCTGGTCTCTTACTTTAGTGGTATCCACTGTCTTTCATAGAACACCGTGGCTATTGATTTAATTTACGTGTATATATTTTTTACATTTTTTTATATATACACATTTTCTTCTAATATTTTGACTATTGTCTCTGGTGTGTCTGTGTTTTAACTTGCCCAATGCTGTGGTTAAACTCCCCATGCGTCTTCCTCTGGTATCATCTCCAATGGATCTAGACAGGGTGTCCTCTCTCTCCCCGGGTGTCTGTCATCTGTATAGAGCGCTTGGCTTCCAAAATAAGGAATAACCCAGATATCCAGGGCATTAAGGTACGGGAGAGAGCGTTCAAGTTGTCTCTATTTGCGGGTCATAGTCTCCTCACCAACCCACTCATTTCCCTCCCAACCTTCAATCTACCTTGACAGAATATGGACGACTCTCAGGGTACAAGGTAACGAATTCAAAGACTGAAGCTCTCCCAATGAACTTACCGGGTGCAATGGTGGATGCACTGAGATCAAAGTTTAAATTTACATGAAAGGACACCACAACTAAATATTTGGGTATTTCCCTGACTGGCTCTTATGACTCCCTTTATAGGCATAATTTCCCAGCTTTCCTTCA
The DNA here is from genome assembly GCF_032444005.1 of Ranitomeya imitator. Classification (NCBI taxonomy): domain Eukaryota; kingdom Metazoa; phylum Chordata; class Amphibia; order Anura; family Dendrobatidae; genus Ranitomeya; species Ranitomeya imitator. The sequence goes on from NC_091289.1 coordinate 205,079,793, forward strand.
AGAGATTAATGGGTTACTTTCTAGATGGTCTAAACTTCCTCTCTCACTTTTTGGTAGAGCAAAATTGTTAAAGATGTCTATTGGTTCTTATTATGGTATAGGATCTACTTGGCACGCTCTAGTGAGTCTGATGCAGCAAGGTGTTTAATACAATACGTAGAGTAGTGGATACCGCGTCTCATTCCTCCTCTCCAGCTTGATCGGCTGGTTATAGGGTTTATACTATATACCCTCCTCCGCTTAGCTTTCGAGCACACTGATGAAGGTCCTTGCAGACCGAAACGTGTTTGAGCATTGTGAATACTGTATGTATTGTATTAAACACTTTGTTGCATCAGACTCACTAGAGTGTACCAAGTATATCCTATGCCATATTCTAAGGTCTGGGCGCCTACTTTTAGGCACCTTCACCCTTGGGCTGTGCTGACTTTACTGTATTGGTTAGTGATGGGCGAGTGTACTCGTTGCTCAGGTTTTCCAGAGCATGCTCAGGTGATCTCCGAGTATTTGTTAGTGCTCGGAGATTAAGTTTTCATCGCCTCAGCATCATGATTTACAGCTATTAGCCAGCTTGATTACATGTGGGGATTCTCTAGCAACCAGGCAACCCCCACATGTACTCAGCCTGGCTAGTAGCTGTAAATCATTCAGCTGCCGCAATGAAAACTTAATCTCCGAACACTAACAAATACTCGGAGGACACCCGAGTGTGCTCAGGAAAACCCGAGCAGCGAGTATACTCGCTCATCACTAGTTCTTACACATGGTGGATGTTTTGCCGGTTCTGATCACACGAGTGGTGTTGAGGAGGTTTCAGACCGTGCTTTTAATTTTTTGGGGGGTCAGAGATGACATCGAATAGCTAAATCAGTCCTGACATCTCCAAACACGCAGGGGGTATTGCCTTTCCAGACGTCTGGAGATATTACTTGGCCGTGCACCTTAGAAGGATGCCAGCTTGGGCCTCCTTGCGGGCTTATAGCAAATGGGGAGAAATGGAGAAACTTTGGATGGCTCCAGTGCATCCCAATTCATTGCTATGGGGAGATGGGAGTACATGCCTCTCGGTGCCTCTGCTGGCCTCTATGGCATTTACTATGACAATTTGGAGCATAAGCAGCAAGGCCTTTCCACTGATCTCCCACAAGTCCCCTATGATCTCCTTCCTTTTTACACCCTCCATACCTGATAGTCTTACTGCAGCTATGATGGAACCATGGCTTCCTATCTGGCAGGTCATATGGTCTAAGGCAATTAAAGCGTCACAATGCCTAATACAAAAGGAAAATCAGTCCAGGATTCTGATGTATTGGTGTCATATGCCGGAGGTTTTCCATAATGTTAACCCTGCCCCATCGGATAGATGCTGGAGGTGTCTGTGGGCTCATTGCCACCTATATTCTGGGATTGCCAGGCTATATTCCCATTCTGGAAGAGAGTACAGGGGACGATTTCTCAAGTGTTGGATCTAGAGGTTCCTCTGGATCCTGTGATTTATCTGCTTAATGTCTCCCCCCCTTATACCTATGAGAAAGGGTCCTGCCAGGCTGCTCCTCCATATCCTAACATCAGCAAAGTGTCTAATAGTCTCCTACTTGAAGAAACGGTCTGCTCCTTCCATGAAAAAACTCCGAAGATTAAAGAAATGAGATGTATGGACAATCTTGCGGCCTATATTAATAATCAACTTGATTTGTTTAATCGCATCTGGGCTCCACGGGATGACTATGGAACTAACCAACTGATGTGACCTGCCTTTTTTCTTTCATGTTTTCCCCTCCCTAACTTTTCTCCTATCCTACCCTTGTATGATAAATTAGATGTTTGACCTCATTTTAGTAGGAGCTGCAGTGCTGCACACTGTGCCACTGGAAGAAACATCTAAAATGTTTTGCATAATTTTGCTACAACAATACTTGTGTTTATGATGTTATTTCTACAAGAAAAAGGAAAATCTTTGAAAACTAAACAGTTTTTTTTTTTTAAAGATATATAAAAGATATGTGCAAAACAGAAAGAAACAAAAACACAAATCAGAAAGAAGGAAGTGAAAATGATGAATGTACAAACTGGAAAGTAGTAAACGGGAAACAAAAAAATATATTATTTACATAGGAAATGGAAAAAAAATAAGAAAAAAGGAAACAAACATATACAGAATAGAAGGAAATGAAAACATGCAAAAAAGAAAAATGAAGGAAACAAAAAACACACAAAAAAGAAGGAAACGATAAACAAATAAAAGGCTACGTGCCCACGGCGACTGCCTGGTAAAGCGCCCCATAAAATAAACATAATGCTCCAAATATAGCATCAACTGATCTTCACTGTCCTATTAAAGGAGTAGAAGAATCCAGGATATCTATAAACAGAAAGATAGTGAGGAAACACTTAGCTATAGCTAACATAAATAAATTCAAGTCTCCAGGTCTATATGAATTACACCCCAAAGAACTGAAGGAGATAACAGAAGAAATTTTTGAACCACTCTCCATAATCTTTGAAAATTCTTGGAGAACAGGAAAAGTCCCAAAAGACTGGAGAAGAGTAAATATCGTTCCTAACTTCAAAAAGGGGCAGAAGGTGGACCCAGGGAACTATAGGCCGGTGAGTCAGATTTCCATACCAGGAAAGATCTTTGAGCAATTTATTAAACAACATGTATGTGCAGCACCCCAGGTAGCCAGTTGCTGCACTGAAGTTTCCTTCCCTTCGGGGAGGATGATGTCACACTTGGAGCCAAGGGGGGTTCTTCCTATCGGGTAAGGCACTTACATTCAACACATCTAAATCTAGGCCAGGAGGGGGAGCTCTGAACCCGGATTTAGGGGAGCTTCCTTACACTTTATGTATCCTGGTCTGGAGGAGGAGCCAGTCAGTCTTTGTGAGTCTGAGGGAGACAGAGGAGGGAGACAGTTGGTCTCCAGGAGCAGAAAGACGCCTGGAACAGATGTAGGGGCTGAGCAGCCATGAGGGAGCTGCTACCCCTAGAAAGCGAGAATTAGAAGGAGAGTAGAATTGTAAAGGAGCTGAGAGGGAAGAAGCACAGTGGAGGAAAGGGCCCAGGAGGGGAACAGTGGAAGGACACCCTAAGAGCCAGAGCATAGAAGCCGGTTACCGGGAGCCCGAGGTCGTGTTGTTCTCCAGGATGCGCAACAGAACAAGAGGGCATAGTACTATATGTCAATTGCCTGTAACAAGTCGGAGGTGAAGCAGTGTCCTTAAGAGCCGGGTCATCTAAGAGATCCTATAAACAGGCTCAAACTGCCTATCATACAGACATCTGTCTTAGGACAAGAGAGAGGGGAACCTGTCAGCAAGCTTTAAGCCGCAGGGACCTCACCATCTAGCATAAGTAGGAAAGGCTTATGGACCTCACCTGAAGTGGGCCCTTATTGCCTCCAAGCCGGCCTGACTACAGCTACCCTACATCTGGTACCCTAGACTGAGGACTGCTACCATCAGGTAAAAGACTTTGCAAACCTGTGTCCTCGTTCTTTGTTCATTCATCGGCTTACACCATCTTGCCATACACCTGAGAAGCCCTGGAGTTCCCACTTCCTCTGTGGGAAGTGTTACCATCTAGCCGCCCTACCATCCCCCCAGAAGACCCCTTAAGCGGTGTCGGTCCCAACTGACCGAACACCACAGGTGGCGCCACAAACAGACATTACAAATCCCCTTAAAGACCTTTCCCTTTAATTGGGCACCCAGTGCCACGGACCGGGTCGCAGCCACCATGACATCCCCTTTAATAGCGACCGGACCCAGTGCCGAGTACCCTGCTGCTCTGGTAGGGTGATCCATGTGTAAGTACCTGGATAAGAATGAAGTTATTAACCAGAGTCAGCATGGGTTTGTAACTAATAAGTCATGTCAGACTAACTTAATTTCCTTCTATGACAGAATCACTGACTTGGTGGATCAGAGAAATGCTGTAGATATAGTATATCTTGACTTCAGCAAAGCATTTAACAAAGTATCTCACACCGTCCTTATTGAAAAATGACTAAGTATGGAATGGACAAGGCAACTGTTAGGTGTATTCATAACTGGCTTAGTGATCGGACCCAAGGAGTGGTCATAAATGGCTGCACATCCATTTGGAAGAATGAATCAAGTGGGGTACCACAGGGCTCTGTCCTGGGCCCTGTATTGTTCAACATATTTATCAGTGATTTAGATGTAGAAATTGAGGGTAAACTGATTAAATTTGCTGATGACACAAAGCTAGGAGGGAGAGCTAATACTAGAGAAGAGAGAGAGCGGATTCAAAAATATATAAATACACTGGAGCAGTGGGCAGCAACTAACAGAATGGTTTTTAACAAGGTAAATGTAAAGTAATACATCAGGGCAATAAAAATGAAAAAAGCATTTACAGAATGGGAGGAATAGGGCTAAGCAACAGCACATGTGAAAAAGATTTGGGCATACTAATAGATCATAAACTGAACATGAGTCAACAGTGTGATGCAGCAGCAAAAGAGGTAAATGCAATTCTGGGATGTATTAATAGAAGCATACAGTCTAGATCACGTGAAGTCATTATCGCCCTCTACTCCTCTTTTGTCAGACCTCATCTGGAATACTGTGTCCAGTGTTGGGCACCATATTTAAAAAAAGAAATCAACAAACTGGAGCAAGTTCAGAGAAGAGCAACCAGAATGGTGACTGGTCTGCAAACCATGTCCTATGAGGAACGGTTACAGGATCTGGGATTGTTTAGCTTGTAAAAAAGAAGACTGAGAAGAGACTTAATAGCTGTCTACAAATAACTCAAGGGTTGTCACATTGTAGAAGGGTCATCTTTATTCTCATTTGCACAAGGAAAGACTAGAAGCAATGGGATGAAACTGAATGGGAGGAGACACAGATTAGATATTAGAAGGGTGACAGTGAGGGTGATCAATGAGTGGAACAGGCTGCCACGAGAGGTGGTGAGTTCTCCTTCCATGGAAGTTTTTAAACAAAGGCTGGACAGACATCTGTCTGGGATAATTTAGTGAATCCTGCTTTGAGCAGGGGTTGGACCAGATGACCCAGGAGGTCCCTTCCAACTCTACCATTCTAAGATTCTATGATTCCACAGCTTCATGTCAACAATGCTCTATGCGTGATCGGTGTTATGTCTCATTTCTTACCAGCCTTAGAGTTCAGAACTCATGATGCGGCTAACAGAAGTGACGTGCTCGCTCTTTGGGCCACAGCTTCCTAGCTCCATACTTATCAGTATAGAATAAAGCCGCCACCATCGAAGAACGACAACATAGTCACAGGCAAAGTCGCTTCAGGAAATCGGCCATCAATGTCTTCCTAAAGCGGCTGCACCTGGGAAAATTCAATGACTGGGCTGGTATCTAAAAAATGCTGTGTACATAACTCAAAAGGGAGAAAACCTTATCTAATAAGTAGAAGAAAAGCACGAATGCAAATAAGAAGTGAGAAGTAGCAACAACTAGCGCCCATAGATCCAGAGATCGCTTATGTTATTATATTGGGGACATTCCAGTTTCCAGAAGTTTCTTGAAGTTTGAGGCTGATGGAAAGCGGTGGCCCCTTCATGGATTGGCTTATCCTTCCCTGATGGTCCTTCCCTGATGACACTTCCCTGGTGGTCCTTTTCTGATGACCCTGGACTGGACGTAGCTTAGATGGGGCTGATTTCTGCACATCTTTGAGTGTGGATTTGCTTTTCTTGGTTGATGTAATTAACTCTGTTCCATCAGTGGGAGGCTCAGAGTCGCTCAGTGCAGAGTCCATTTATCTCTGTGCATATGCTATATGTGTGGGACTTAATGACACGTAGCAGCAATCCATCATGTCGCCTCTTGTCAGACCTTTAATACACAGCAATCTCTTTCTGATTAATGTTGTTACAGTGAGACGGTGATTTCACTTCTTAGAAGATACAATTTGCTGCTGACCCCACAATATCCATGTACTTTTCTTTATGAAGGGGAACAGACTAGATATCACCCCCAGCGTCATTGGAAGATTTACCCTGCATGGGACTAAATACCTCAGAAACTGGGAAAGATCCACGCTGGAGTGGGGGTCCAGACCTCCTTCAGATTACTGAGCTGGGCAGTCTCTCATAAATCTAAAGCCAAAACTGATGGGATAAAATTGTCTGGAAGGTTGGCAGGCGGCGAGGACCACGAGGGGAACTCTATGGTGACAAGCGAGTCACCAGTGGCTGCCATCATATATCGTGACTGTATGGGCATGAAATCATCCAGAACTTGTATGTCCTTACTGGCCTCACACTGGAGTTGCCCTCTCCTGCCTGTGAGATGATGAAGGGGCAGAATTAGCATTGAAAGGCTTTTCGCACATCTAACAAGCAGTAAACAAATCGGCTTGGGGTAATTAATGCAGTCTCAGAAAGGACCATTTGGAGCAAATTAGTGTCCTGTGGAGCTGCATTAGGAAGAACATTGCATGTCAGGGAGAGGATTGTTGAGCTCTGGCTTGTGGCCATCATTGAGCTTTTCTACCTCCAACTCGGCATGCACACTTGATCCCAGCAAGAGATCATTAACTTCCAGTGTAGGATAAACTGGAGTCTCATCTGGGCTTAAGACATTGAAAATCTAGAGACAGGCAGTAGGAGCACAGCTGGGACGCCGCTCAATGCACAGACAGAAATTGGGCAGATCTTGAGCAGCAGGAGGGTGGGGGACAATTACCATGAATGGATTGAGAAAAGAGCATGACAAGTTAAGTGGGATTTGGTCCTCCTCATTATACCTTCCACCCATAAACACGCTCCCCCCTAGAATAAGACACATGACTGCTTGAATTCAATGGCCACAGCAGCATTTTATTAAATATGTGCATAACCAAACAGGAATGCCAGCAACAAATGGCGACCCGACAACAAATAAATACAGTAAACATTTATTAACAATTACATACAGGCACTTTGAAAAGTGACGATCTGTTTCACTCAACCCTACCACACGCGGAACCAAATCCTAAAACCTGCCAAACTGAAAACAGGATAATGTGACAGCTACTTCGTTATTCACCCCAGGCACATGTTTTGTCACCACACACACATTGAGCTCCAAAACATCGCAATACCAATTAGTGCAAGTACACTACCAATGGCAAAGACTTTGCAGATAGAGAATTGACCCGACAGGTTATCACAGTGAAAACACACTTTCTTGTTCTTAAATTGCAACCCCCAAAGTTCCACCACCACTATTATTGGAAAGATTTCCAACAATGACAATTTTTTTTACCAATGCCAAGTCACTGGCCAATGGCCAGCATACCAATGACCCTGAAAAAATGCCCCAAAACTAACTGGCCACATGCCATACCACTTTCTCCATCCACAGAGAGCTTCCATTGTACCTTGTTAAATAAGGATCTCCTACTGCCATGTCAGCTTTTACTTCCTGACCGACTCACAAAATGCCCTGTGGACTTTATTCCCGCTATTGCAACCTCCAAACACCTAAAAAAAATTCGTCCCATGGGCATAATCTGGCAATCAAAATTGAGTTCCCCCAATAGCGACTAAACCTCTCTCAAAAGCACTTTTTTTAGCCAGCTTCAATGCTACAACCGCTAACCTCAGATTAACCTCAGATTATCCTCGGGAAACCTACAGAGGGTGCGGAAAGTATTCAGACCCCTTGAAATTTTTCACTTTTTGTTTCATTGCAGCTATTTGATAAATTCCCAAAAGATAATTTTTCACATTAATGTTACACTCTGCACCTCATCTTGACTTTAAAAAAACAGAAATGTAGATTTTGTTTTGCTAATTTAATAAAAAATAAAACCTGAAATCTCACATGGTTATAAGTCTTCAGACCCTTTGCTCAGACACTCATATGTAAGTCACATGTTGTCCATTTCCTTGTGATCCTCCCTGAGATGGTTCTTCTCCTTCATTGGAGTCCAACTGTGTGTAATTAAACTGATAGGACTTGATTTGGAGCGGCGCACACCTGTCTATATAAGACCTCACAGCTCACAGCGCATGTCAGACCAAACGAGAATCATGAGGCCAAAGGAACTGGCCAAGAAGCTCAGAGACAGAATTGTGGCAAGGCACAGATCTGGCCAAGGTTACAACAGAATTTCTGCAGTACTTAAGGTTCCTAAGAGCACAGTGGTCTCCATAACCCTTAAATGGAAGAAGTATGGAACCACCAGAAGTCTTCCTAGACCTGGTCGTCCAGCCAGACTGAGCAATCGTGGGAGAAGAGCCTTGGTGAGAGAGTTAAAGAAGCACCCCAAGATCACTGTGGCTGAGCTCCAGAGATGCAGTAGGGAGATAGGAGAAAGTTCCACAAAATCAACTATCACTGCAGCCTCCACCAGTCGGGCCTTTATGGCAGAGTGGCCCGACAGAAGCCTCTCCTCAGCGCAAGAGATATGAAAGCCGCATAGAGTTTACTAAAAAAAACACATGAAGGACTCCCAGACTATGAGAAATAAGATTCTCTGGTCTGATGAGATGAAGATAGACATTTTTGGTGATAATTCTAAGCAGTATGTGTGGAGAAAACCAGTCACTGCTCATCACCTGCCCAATACAATCCCCACAGTGAAGCATGGTGGTGGCAGCGTCATGCTATGGGGGTGTTTTTCAGCTGCAGGGACATGACGACTGGTTGTCATAGAAGGAAACATGAATGTGGCCAAGTACAGAGAGATCCTGGATGAAAACCTCTTCTCTGCTCTGGACCTCAGACTTGGTCGAAGGATCACCTTCCAACAAGACAATGACTCTAAGCACACAGCTAAAATAACAAAGGAGCGGCTTCAGAACAACTATGTGACCATTCTTGACCGACCCAGCCAGAGCCCTGACCTAAACCCAATGGAACATCTCTGGAGAGACCTGAAAATGGCGTCCACCAATGTTCACCATCCAACCTGACGGAACTGCAGAGGATCTGCAAGGAAGAATGGCCGAGGATCCCCAAATCCAGGGGTGAAAAACTTGTTGCATCATTCACAAGAAAAGTCATGGCTGTACTAGCTCAAAAGGGGCTTCTACTCAATACTGAGCAAAGGGGCTGAACACTTATGACCATGTGAGATTTCAGTTTCTCTTTTTTAACCCCTTAATCCCATATGACGTACTATCCCGTCGAGGTGGGGTGGGCCTTAATTCCCACCGACGGGATAGTACGTCATAGCGATCGGCCGCGCTCACGGGGGGAGCGCGGCCGATCGCGGCCGGGTGTCAGCTGCCTATCGCAGCTGACATCTGGCACTATGTGCCAGGAGCGGTCACAGACCGCTCCCGGCACATTAACCCCGGTACACCGCCGGCGGTGCAAGGAAGCATCGCGCAGGGAGGGGGCTCCCTGCGGGCTTCCCTGAGACGATCGGTACACGGTGATGTACTCACCGTGTACCGAGCGTCTTCTCCCTGCAGGCCCCAGATCCAAAATGGCCGCGGGGCTGCATCCGGGTCCTGCAGGGAGTACTTCCGGGTCAGGAGCAGGCTGCAGCTGCAGCTCTAATCCTGCCCGGCCTTTTGTCAGATCACCAATCTGACAGAGTGCTGTGCTCACTGTCAGATCAGTGATCTGTGATGTCCCCCCCTGGGACAAAGTGAAAGAGTAAAAAAAAAAATTTCCACACGTGTAAGAAAAAAAAAAAAAACCTAAATAAAGAAGAAAAAAAAAATATTATTCCCATAAATACATTTCTTTATCTAAAAAAAAAAAAAAAAGTACACATATTTAGTATCGCCGCATTCGTAACGACCCGACCTATAAAACTGACCCACTAGTTAACGAGCCAAAAAACAACGCTTTATTATCATACCGCCGAACAAAAAGTGGAATAACACGCGATCAAAAAGACGTATATAAATAAACATGGTACCGCTGAAAACGTCATCTTGTCCCGCAAAAAACGAGCTGCCATATACCATCATAACCAAAAAAATAAAAAAGTTATAGTTCTCAGAATAAAGCGATGCCAAAATAATTATTTTTTTCTATAAAATAGCTTTTATCGTATAAAAGCGCCAAAACATAAAAAAATGATATAAATGAGGTGTCGCTGTAATCGTACTGACCCGAAGAATAAAACTGCTTTATCCATTTTACCAAACGTGGAAAGGTATAAGTGCCTACCCCAAAAGAAATTCATGAATAGCTGGTTTTTGGTCATTCTGCCTCACAAAATATCGGAATAAAAAGCGATCAAAAACTGTCACGTGTCCAAAAATGTTACCAATAAAAACGTCAACTCGTCCCGCAAAAAACAAGACCTCACATGACTCTGTGGACCAAAATATGGAAAAATTATAGGTCTCAAAATGTGGAGACGCAAAAACTTTTTTGCTATAAAAAGCGTCTTTTAGTGTGTGACGGCTGCCAATCATAAAAATCCGATATAAAAAACGCTATAAAAGTAAATCAAACCCCCCTTCATCACCCCCTTAGTTATGCTAGGTTCACATTGCGTTAATGGGTTAACGCTAACGGACAGCGTTGCACGGCAAAAATGTCGCAATTAACGCCGTGCAACGGGTCCGTTAGCGCACCCATTGACAGCAATGTGATTTTCGGGTGTAGCGCATCACTAGAGCGTGCCATTTTCGGCTCGCGCTAGCAAGGTGCCGTTCTTTTGTGGCGCGCCTCGGACGCTGCTTGCAGCATCCGCGGCGCGCTCGAGGTCCGATCCCCGATCTTCCAGAGCGGGGACGTTAACGCAACCACTAAACGCGACACCTAAAAAGACATTGCGTTAGCGCAATCCGCTAGCGCTAAACGGATTGCCCTAACGCAATGTGAACCTAGCCTTAGGGAAAAATTTTAAAAAATGTATTTATTTCCATTTTCCCATTAGGGTTAGGGCTAAAGTTAGGGTTAGGGCTAGGGTTAGGGTTTGCATTACATTTACGGTTGGGATTAGGGTTGGGATTAGAGTTAGGGGTGTGTCAGGGTTAGGTGTGTGGTTAGGGTTACAGTTGGGATTAGGGTTAGGGGTGCGTTTGGATTAGGGTTTCATTTATAATTGGGGGGGTTTCCACTGTTTAGGCACATCAGGAGCTCTCCAAACGCGACATGGCGTCCGATCTCAATTCCAGCCAATTCTGCATTGAAAAAGTAAAACAGTGCTCCTTCACTTCCGAGCTCTCCCGTGCGCCCAAACAGGGGTTTACCCCAACATATGGGGTATCAGCGTACTCGAGACAAATTGGACAATAACTTTTTGGGTCCAAGTTCTCTTGTTATCCTTGGGAAAATAAAAATTTGGGGGGCTAAAAATCATTGTTGTGGGGAAAAAAAAGGATTTTTTTATTTTCACGGCTCTGCGTTGTAAACTGTAGTGAAACACTTGGGGGTTCAAAGTTTTCACAACACATCTAGATAAGTTCCTTGGGAGGTCTAGTTTCCAATATGAGGTCACTTGTGGGGGGTTTGTACTGTTTGGGTACATCAGGGGCTCTGCAAATGCAACGTGACGCCTGCAGACCAATCCATCTAAGTCTGCATTCCAAATGGCACTCCTTCCCTTCTGAGCTCTGCCATGCGCCCAAACAGTGGTTCCCCCCACATATTGGGTATCAGCGTACTCAGGACAAATTGGACAACAACTTTTGAGGTCCAATTTATTCTGTTACCCTTGTGAAAATACTAAAAAATAATTTTGTCGAAAAAAAAACAAAAGTATTTTCACGGCTCTCATTATAAACTGTAGTGAAACACTTGGGGGTTCAAAGCTCTCAAAACACATCTACATAAGTTCCATAGGGGGTCTAGTTTCCAAAATGGTGTCACTTGTGGGGGGTTTTAATGTTTAGGCACATCAGGGGCTCTCCAAACCAACATGGCGTCCCATCTTAATTCCAGTGAATTTTGCATTGAAAAGTCAAATGGCGCTCCTTCCCTTCCGAGCTCTGCTATGCGCCCAAAAAGTGGTTTACCCCCACATATGGGGTATTGTCGCACTCAGGACAAATTGCACAACAACTTTTGTGGTCTAATTTCTTCTCTTACCCTTGGTAAAATAAAAAATTGGGGGCGAAAAGATCATTTTTGTGAAAAAATATGATTTTTTATTTTTACGGCTCTGCATTATAAACTTCTGTGAAGCACTTGTTGGGTCAAAGTGCTCACCACACATCTAGATAAGTTCCTTAAGGGGTCTACTTTCCACAATGGTGTCACTTGTGAGGGGTTCCAATGTTTAGGCACATCAGGGCTCTTTAAACGCAACATGGCGTCCCATCTCAATTCCAGTCAATTTTGCATTGAAAAGTGAAATGGCGCTCCTTTTCTTCCGAGCTCTGCCATGCGCCCAGTGGTTTACCCCCACATATGGGGTATCGTCGCACTCAGGACAAATTGCACAACAACTTTTGTGGTCTAATTTCTTCTCTTACCCTTGGGAAAATAAAAAATTGGGGGCGAAAAGATAATTTTTGTGAAAAAATATGATTTTTTATTTTTACGGCTCTGCATTATAAACTTCTGTGAAGCACTTTTTGGGTCAAAGTGCTCACCACACATCTAGATAAGTTCCTTAAGGGGTCTACTTTCCAAAATGGTGTCACTTGTGGGGGTTTCAATGTTTAGGTACATCAGGGACTCTCCAAACGCAACATGGCATCCTGTTGTGAATTCTGTTGTCAAGCTCCCTCCTGTGGTCATGAATAGTACTTCGGCTGGTTCTGTCCATGGGCTTCCTCTGGTGGGTGTGAGTGGAGCTGCGGCTTCTGAGTTTCCTTCTACAGGTGACTAGGTTAATTCGTTAGCTGGCTGCTCTATTTAACTCCACCTTGATCATTGCTCCATGCCACCTGTCAATGTTCCAGTATTGGTCTAGCTCTCTCCTGGATCGTTCTTGTGACCTGTCTTCCCAGCTGAAGCTAAGTTACTGCTTGTTTTTCTCTGGTTTGCTATTTTTCTGTCCAGCTTGCTATTTTGATTTTGTCTTGCTTGCTGGAAGCTCTGGGACGCAGAGGGAGCGCCTCCGCACCGTGAGTCGGTGCGGAGGGTCTTTTTGCGCCCTCTGCGTGGTCTTTTTGTAGGTTTTTGTGCTGACCGCAAAGTTACCTTTCCTATCCTCTGTCTGTTCAGTAAGTCGGGCCTCACTTTGCTAAATCTATTTCATCTCTGTGTTTGTAATTTTCATCTTTACTCACAGTCATTATATGTGGGGGCTGCCTTTTCCTTTAGGGGAATTTCTCTGAGGCAAGGTAGGCTTTATTTTTCTATCTCTAGGGCTAGCTAGTTTCTTAGGCTGTGTCGAGTTGCATAGGGAGCGTTAGGAGCAATCCACGGCTATTTCTAGTGTGTGTGATAGGATTAGGGATTGCGGTCAGCAGAGTTCCCACGTCTCAGAGCTCGTCCTATGTTATTAGTAACTATCAGGTCATTCCGTGTGCTCTTACCCACTAGGTCCATTATTGTCCTAACCACCAGGTCATAACAGCATCCCATCTCAATTCCAGTCAATTTTGCATTGAAAAGTAAAATGGCGCTCCTTCCCTTCTGAGCTCTGCCATACGCCCAAACAATGGTTTACACCCATATATGGGGTATCAGCGTACTCAGGACAAATTGGACAACAATTTTTGAGGTCCAATTTCTTCTCTTACTCTTGAGAAAATAAAAAATTGGGGGCGAAAAGATCATTTTTGTGAAAAAATATGATTTTTTATTTTTACGGCTCTGCATTATAAACTTCTGTGAAGCACTTGTTGGGTCAAAGTGCTCACCACACATCTAGATAAGTTCCTTAAGGGGTCTACTTTCCACAATGGTGTCACTTGTGAGGGGTTCCAATGTTTAGGCACATCAGGGCTCTTTAAACGCAACATGGCGTCCCATCTCAATTCCAGTCAATTTTGCATTGAAAAGTCAAATGGCGCTCCTTTTCTTCCGAGCTCTGCCATGCGCCCAGTGGTTTACCCCCACATATGGGGTATCGTCGCACTCAGGACAAATTGCACAACAACTTTTGTGGTCTAATTTCTTCTCTTACCCTTGGGAAAATAAAAAATTGGGGGCGAAAAGATAATTTTTGTGAAAAAATATGATTTTTTATTTTTACGGCTCTGCATTATAAACTTCTGTGAAGCACTTTTTGGGTCAAAGTGCTCACCACACATCTAGATAAGTTCCTTAAGGGGTCTACTTTCCAAAATGGTGTCACTTGTGGGGGTTTCAATGTTTAGGTACATCAGGGACTCTCCAAACGCAACATGGCATCCTGTTGTGAATTCTGTTGTCAAGCTCCCTCCTGTGGTCATGAATAGTACTTCGGCTGGTTCTGTCCATGGGCTTCCTCTGGTGGGTGTGAGTGGAGCTGCGGCTTCTGAGTTTCCTTCTACAGGTGACTAGGTTAATTCGTTAGCTGGCTGCTCTATTTAACTCCACCTTGATCATTGCTCCATGCCACCTGTCAATGTTCCAGTATTGGTCTAGCTCTCTCCTGGATCGTTCTTGTGACCTGTCTTCCCAGCTGAAGCTAAGTTACTGCTTGTTTTTCTCTGGTTTGCTATTTTTCTGTCCAGCTTGCTATTTTGATTTTGTCTTGCTTGCTGGAAGCTCTGGGACGCAGAGGGAGCGCCTCCGCACCGTGAGTCGGTGCGGAGGGTCTTTTTGCGCCCTCTGCGTGGTCTTTTTGTAGGTTTTTGTGCTGACCGCAAAGTTACCTTTCCTATCCTCTGTCTGTTCAGTAAGTCGGGCCTCACTTTGCTAAATCTATTTCATCTCTGTGTTTGTAATTTTCATCTTTACTCACAGTCATTATATGTGGGGGCTGCCTTTTCCTTTAGGGGAATTTCTCTGAGGCAAGGTAGGCTTTATTTTTCTATCTCTAGGGCTAGCTAGTTTCTTAGGCTGTGTCGAGTTGCATAGGGAGCGTTAGGAGCAATCCACGGCTATTTCTAGTGTGTGTGATAGGATTAGGGATTGCGGTCAGCAGAGTTCCCACGTCTCAGAGCTCGTCCTATGTTATTAGTAACTATCAGGTCATTCCGTGTGCTCTTACCCACTAGGTCCATTATTGTCCTAACCACCAGGTCATAACAGCATCCCATCTCAATTCCAGTCAATTTTGCATTGAAAAGTAAAATGGCGCTCCTTCCCTTCTGAGCTCTGCCATACGCCCAAACAATGGTTTACACCCATATATGGGGTATCAGCGTACTCAGGACAAATTGGACAACAATTTTTGAGGTCCAATTTCTTCTCTTACTCTTGAGAAAATAAAAAATTGGGGGCAAAAAGATCATTTTTGTGAAAAAAATATGATTTTTTATTTTTACGGCTCTGCATTATAAACTTCTGTGAAGCACTTGGTGGGTCAAAGTGGTCACCACACATCTAAATAAGTTCCTTAGGGTGTCTACTTTCCAAAATGGTGTCACTTGTGGGGGGTTTCAATGTTTAGGCACATGAGGGGCTCTCCAAACGCAACATGGCGTCCCATCTCAATTCCTGTCAATTTTGCATTGAAAAGTCAAATGGTGCTCCTTCCCTTCCGAGCTCTGCCATACGCCCAAACAGTGGTTTACCCCCACTTATGGGGTATCGGCGTACTCAGGACAGATTGTACAACAACTTTTGGCATCCATTTTCTCCTGTTACCCTTGGTAAAATAAAACAAATTGGAGCTGAAATAAATTTTGTGTGAAAAAAAGTTAAATATTCATTTTTATTTAAACATTCCAAAAATTCCTGTGAAACCCCTGAAGGGTTAATAAACTTCTTGAATGTGGTTTTGAGCACCTTGAGGGGTGCAGTTTTTAGAATGGTGTCACACTTGGGTATTTTCTATCATATAGACCCCTCAAAATGACTTCAAATGTGATGTGGTCCCTAAAAAAAAATGGTGTTGTAAAAATGAGAAATTGGTGGTCAACTTTTAACCCTTATAACTCCCTAACAAAAAAAAATTTTGGTTCCAAAATTGTGCTGATGTAAAGTAGACATGTGGGAAATGTTACTTATTAAGTATTTTGCGTGACATATCTCTGTAATTTAAGGGCAAAAAAATTTAAAGTTGGAAAATTGCGAAATTTTCGCCAAATTTCCATTTTTTTCACAAATAAACGCAAGTTATATCGAATAAATTTTACCACTACCATGAAGTACAATATGTCACGAGAAAACAATGTCAGAATCGCCAAGATCCGTTAAAGCATTTCAGAGTTATAACCTCATAAAGGGACAGTGGTCAGAATTGTAAAAATTGGCCCGGTCATTAACGTGCAAACCACGCTTGGGGGTAAAGGGGTTAATAAACTTGCAAAAATTACTATATTTCTGGGTTTTTTTTCAGTCAAGATAGGGTGCAGAGTGTACATTAATGAGAAAAAATTAACTTTTTTGAATTTACCCAATGACTGCAATGACACAAAGAGTGAAAAATGTAAAGGGATATGAATACTTTCCGCACCCACTGTACATTCCATTGCGACTGAACCAATTTTGATTGAAAAAAATGCATCACCATCTAAAGACCCTCAGTCTTTTCCAGTGACAAAGGAATACCAAAAGCTACCGCTACCTTCCCTAATGTAATCAACAAATTAGAACAAACAGCTGACTCCATCAGGCCAACACAAAGGAAATCATCTAAATAATGAATTATGGGGGAAATTCCTGCCTCATCATCCACTACACTTTCAACAAAAGAACTAAATGCCTCAAAATAAGAACAAGAAATTGAACAAACCATTGGTAAAACAACAATCAACATAAAACTCACCATCCCACATACAACCCAACAAGTGAAAACTGTTGGGATGCACTGGAAGCCAATGAGATGCTACCTCCATGCCAGATTGTGCCATCATAGCCCCATTCCCATTTAACCTAACCAATTCCACTGCCTTATTGAATGACACATATGAAACTGAAGACAGTGCCAGATGAATGCCATCATTCACTGACTCCCCCGCTGTCATGAACTGGGGGTGTTTGGTTGCCCCGAGTTCTTCATCAGGGATTTATTTATATCCCACTTCCCGGTTGTGGTTTGGAACTTGCAGCTCTCTGGCGCCCCATTACCCTCGGGTGAGTCAGGGAACTGCACCTAGGATAATTAGTCACCAGAAAGGCTGCCTGCTATGTACTGGCTATTGGGCACGAAGCAGTGAGGGCGATATAACTAGGGTTGAGCGAAACGGATCGGTCAATTTCATAAGTCGCCGACTTTCGGCAAAGTCGGGTTTCGTGAAACCCGAGCCGATCCCAGTGTGGGATCGGCCATGCGGTTGGCGATCTTCGCGCCAAAGTCGCGTTTCGTATGACGCGTTCAGCGCCATTTCTCATCTCATGAAGGTGGACGCAGAGTGTGGGCAGCGTGATGATATAAGTCTCGGTCCCCACCATCTTAGAGAAGGGCATGACAGTGATTGGCTTGCTGTCTGCGGGGTCACAGGGGCTATAAAGGGGCGTGCACGCCGACCGCCATCTTCTGCCGATCGTAGCATAGGGAGTGGTTGCCGCAGCTTCATCAGAAGAAGGGATATAGTTAGGGAGGGAAGATTAACCTCCAAACTGCTTGTGCTGTAGCGATTTCCACTGTCCAGCACCACCTTTTCTTTGCAGGGACAGTGGAGTTTATATTTTTGTGCATCAGCTCTGTAGCTTATTAGGCTGCCCTAGAAGGCTCCCTGATAGCTGCATTGCTGTTTGTACGCCGCTGTGCAAACCAACTGCTTTTCTCAAAGCAAAAATCCTGTTGCTCCTTCTTTTCTGCACAGTTCTCGTTTCTTTGTCCACACTTTTGTGTGCAGCAGTCCTTTTTATTGCTGCCATACTTGTCCTTTGATCATTGTAGGGAGATTGAAATTGTACTACAGCCCTTGTATTTTTTGATATATCTGTCAGCCACTTTCTGCCACTCAAGCTGTGTACTGTTATACATTGGGCCTGATTTTTCCCAGCAGTCTCACACACCTATAAAGGGAGATTTAAACTCACCACAAGTTTACGTACACCTTCTAACTGGTTTTACAGTACCTTATATCGTTTGTTAGTTTGGTTACATTTTTCCAAGAAAGAGGAAGTCTGGTGGAAGAGGTCGTGGCCGTGGGTGGTCGTTGCCAGCTGGTAATGATGGTAGTGGTGGTGGAGCATCAGGTGGTCGTGGGAAAAGCAATATAGCACCTAAGTCTCAAGTTGTTCAGCCACCGTCATCGTCTGACTACACAAGGCCTCGAACGCTCCCTTTTCTGGGAGTAGGAAAACCGCTTTTAAAGCCGGAGCAGCAAGAACAAGTTTTGGCTTTCCTTGCTGACTCAGCCTCTAGCTCTTTCGCCTCCTCTTCTGAAACTGCTAAATGTAAAAGCAGCGCGTCGTTAGTGGATGTTCACAGTCAGGGACAAGTCGCTTCCTTGTCTTCTTCACCAAGAACAACAGAGAAGGATGCGTCAGGCGACACAACGGGTTACTCCATGGAGCTCTTTACACATACCGTTCCTGGGCTAGAAAGTGAAACAGTTAAAAGGCCATGCCCATTACAAGTTGGATCTTACATAGAGTGCACTGATGCACAGCCACAGCCAGATTACTATGCTGTTCCTTTGACTCAGACCAGAACATTGCCCTCGCAGTGTACTGATCCAGAATCTGACCCTGATGAGACTATGGTGCCCCGTCACGAACGCTATACCACCGGCTTACACGGTGACACAGACGAAGTTGCACATGAGATAGAAGAGGAGGTCATAGATGACCCAGTTGTTGACCCCGATTGGCAGCCATTGGGGGAACAGGGTGCAGGCGGCAGTAGCTCTGAAGCGGAGGAGGAGGAGCCGCAGCAGGCATCAACATCGCAACAGCTTTCATCCGGCAGGCCCGTATCTGGCCAAAAACGTGTGTCAAAACCAAAACCAGTTGTAGGACAGCGTGGCCATCTGGTTAAAGTAGCTCAGTCTGCAATGCCTGAAAAGGTATCCGATAGTAGGAAGAGTGCAGTCTGGCATTTTTTTAACCATCATCCAAATGATCAGCGCAAAGTTATCTGTAAGAAATGCTCAAGGACCTTTAGCAGAGGTCAGAATGTGAAAAATCTAAATACAAGTTGCATGCGTAGACATTTAACCACCATACACTTGCAAGCTTGGACTAACTACCAAACGTCCCGTAACGTTGTTGCACCCTCTCACAATGAAGCTAGTCAGCAACGCTACATCCCTTCCCTCACTGTAAGCCCACCGTTTACCACACAACCTGCAGCAAATGTGGAGGTTTCGTCGCAAGGCCAAAGCAGTCAGGGAATAACCAGGTTCTTGGTAGGAAACACTGTATGTAGGCCAACATCAAGAATATCATCATCACCAACCCTCTCTCAGTCTGCCATGTCCACCGGCACCCCCGCTAGTTCCACGATCTGCAGCTCTCCAGTCCAGCTCACCCTACATGAGACTCTCGTTAGGAAAAGGAAGTACTCATCCTCTCATCCGCGTACACAGGGTTTGAACGCCCACATTGCTAGACTAATCTTATTAGAGATGATGCCCTACCGGTTAGTTGAAAGCGAAGCTTTCAAAGCCCTGATGGACTACGCAGTACCACGCTATGACCTACCCAGTCGACACTTCTTTGCGAGAAAAGCCATCCCAGCCCTCCACCAGCATGTAAAAGACCGCATCGTCCATGCACTCAGGCAATCTGTGAGTAGAAAGGTGCACCTGACAACAGATGCATGGACCAGTAGGCATGGCCAGAGACGTTACGTGTCCATCACGGCTCACTGGGTTAATGTGGTGGATGCAGGGTCCACAGGGGACAGCAATATTGGGACAGTTCTGCCTAGGCCACGGTCTAGGAAACAGTTTGCTGTAGGCGTTCGCCCCCCCTCCTCCTCCTCCTCCTCCTGCAGAAGCGAGAGCTCGTCCACAGAGCGCAGTCGCACGACCACTCCATCCGCAGCTGCCACTGTTGCACACGAAGTGTCCCATTATGAAACAGCTAGCGGCAAGCGTCAGCAGGCTGTATTGGCAATGAAGTGTTTGGGCGACAACAGACACACCGTGGAAGTACTGGCCGAGTACTTGCAGCAAGAAACTCAGTCATGGCTGGGCAGTGTACATCTTGAGGCAGGCAAGGTAGTCAGTGATAACGGAACAAATTTTATGGCTGCCATAGCCCTTTCACAACTGAAACACATTCCTTGCCTGGCTCACACCTTAAACCTGGTGGTGCAGCGCTTCCTGAAAAGTTATCCGGGGTTACCTGACCTGCTCCTGAAGGTGCGCAGACTTTGCTCGCACATCAGCTGGTCGCCCGTACTCTCCAGCCGTATGCAGAACCATCAGCGATCGCTGAATCTTCCCCAGCACCGCCTAATAATAGACGTTGCAGCAAGGTGGAACTCCACACTGCACATGCTTCAGAGACTGTGCGAACAGAGGCATACTGTTATGTTTTTGTGGGAGGATACACATACACGGGCAGGCAGTTGGATGGCAGACATGGAGTTGTCAAATGTGCAGTGGTCAAAGGTCCAAGACCTGTGTCAAGTCCTTCAGTGTTTTGAGGAATGCACACGGCTGGTTAGTGCAGACAACGCCATAATAAGCATGAGCATCCCCTAATGCGTCTGCTGATGCAAAGTTTGACGCACATAAAGGAGCAGGTGTCTGCAGCAGAGGAAGAGGGAAGCCTTGATAACAGTCAGCCATTGTCTGGTCAGGGCAGTGTACAGGACGAGGTAGCGGGCGAACAGGAGGAGGAGGAGGACGAGGAGGATGATGGGGATGAATATTTTTTGGATGAGGAAGCTTCTCAGGGGGCAATAGAAACTGCTGGCGTTGCAAGGCCAGGTTCAGGGTTTTTGAGGGAGACAGGTGACGTTGATTTGCCAGAAAGTGCTCCTCAACCCAGCACAAGCGCAGATTGGACAACTGGAACATTGGCCCACATGGCGGATTATGCCTTGCGTATCCTAAAAAGGGACCCATGCATTATAAAAATGATGACCGATGACGATTACTGGTTGGCCTGACCAGGTTGTGGAGTGATTTTGCTATGACCGCAGACAGGACAGGTACTGCTGCATCAATTCAAAGTGACAGGAGACAGCATTTGTCCAGTATGGTTACTAACTATTTTTCATCCCTTATCGATGTTCTCCCTCAACCGTCATTCCCATTTGATTGGCATCCAAAATAGACACCTGGCCAGAATTGGCAGAATATGCATTGCAGGAGCTCGCTTGCCCAGCAGCTAGTGTGCTCTCAGAAAGAGTGTTCAGTGCTGCTGGTTCAATAGTGACCGAAAAAAGGACACGTCTGGCCACCCAAAATGTTGATGATCTAACCTTCATTAAAATGAACCAATCATGGATTTCTAATTATTTTGCCCCACATTTCCCGGCTGACACCTAGATTTCCAATGAAAAGGTCTTGCTTTTGGACTGGTCTTACTGACTCTTCCAATTTCTCCATTTGCAGCTGCTGTATGTCCAGCATACAACATTTTTACACCTCCCTAAATGGGCTAACTCCCCCCACTGGGCCGTGGTCTCGCCACTTGGCGCAAGCACCCGTGAGAGTGCCGTTTGTCTGAAGAGGTGGGTGTTCCCACTTTTGGGCGATGGCACTGGCACAGGGTACCTCATAGTACAATGAAGTGTCTCTGGTGGTGGTGGTGCGCACCCAACGTCAGACACACCGTTGTAACATGAGGGGCCCTGGGCCTGTACCGCCGGCCACAAGAGAGTGTCACCCCCCCCCCCCCAGCTCAAACACTGTTCTACCACTTGCAAAATTATCTCTCACTGCTCCACCACCGTTTAGTCTATGCGGTTAAATCCTTCAATGCCTGGCACTGACAATACCAATGTGTTGACGTATATGATGCTAGTAAAAATATTCAGGGGCCCTGTCCTACATTTACACCAGTTAATACTTTGCGCCAAATACCCCTGTCTGCAAGTCAGCAGAGGTGCCCACCCCTGTACCTAGGTATGCCACCTGTTTATTTGTTAATTTTTTTTTTGCCAGACATTAACCTCAATTTATTATTTTGGCCTACTAACTGTGTCAGACACTCCTTCCAATTGTCCTCCGCTGACCACACCAATGCTGCCTGTGTACCCCTGGGACCTATTTAAAAGTGCATATGCAGCGCCCCAGAGTCCTGGTCATTGCAGTAATGTTGTTCTTCCGCCAGGGGGAGCGATGTTATGTCTGATGGCACCAAAGGAGATCACCCTGCCAGGTATCACAGCCACACACACACTTCACACGCCGGCCACACTTGAGTAAAACTGGGGGTTTGGTTAGGAAGTTAGGGAGAAGCTGACTGGAGGGAGAAGGAGATAGGAGGAAAGGAGAGGAGCAGACTGGGCTCGGCCCAGGAAGGGAAAGAAGGACACGGAGCTGCGCCTGCAATCCTAACCTAAGCAGACAAGGTGGCAACGCGGAGGAGGGGCGACGCTAGGGTCCTTATAAAATAGCCTCAGGCCACCACCGTCATATGGGTTTGTCCTATCCATCTGGGGGACAGAGAGAAGAGTAACAAGAGTGAGGACCCTATTGGAGCTAATGCACGTAGGGACCTACTACATTACTGTGCGCAAGGGGAAGGCTACTGATTTCCACCTGGATAGGGGGACTCTGGAATTGCCATCAGACCGACCAGACTCTGCCTTCCCTGTGATCCGGCACTCTGGACTGTGGATGCTGAAGCTTTCAGTAAAGGTAAAGAGACTGCTCCCATTGTGTCCTCGTTATTCACCGCACCTTGCACCATCCACCATCACCATCTACACTTTTGGGAAGCCCTGGGGATATACTTCACCTGTCGGAAGGTATACCATCTAGCTGCCATTCCATCACCCCAGCGGACCCATAAGCAGTGTTGGTCACCCAGACCGAATACCACAGGTGGCGTCACGAACACTACCGTTATCTACAAACTCAAACCCCCTTTTATTGGGCGTCCCTCATAGGGCCACGGTCCGGGTCGGGCCACCGTGACATCCTCGCTGAGGGAACTGAAGGACACGGTACCGAGTACCCCATTGCCCTTACGTGGGGGCGATCCAAATTCTTGGCGTCACGAACAGGATCTATTTAAGCCTGAGAATTTGGGTCATGTGCACCTAGGAACTGTGTCAGAATCGTATTGGAACTGTGAATTGCTTAAAGACTGTGTAGCGCTGTTTCCCTCCAAAACCGCCACCATTGCAGCACCATGTGGCGTGCTGGAGGAGTGGGGCGTGTCATCGTGGGCGTAGCATGGAAGAACGGCGCGAAAGTCAAGCTGGCCCCTCACAGATGCTACTATGTCTGGGAAATATGCCCGTCAATGAAGAAGATACACCTCCTAGTCTGGGATGGTGGGGGACGAGGAAGGAACCACCCTCCGGAGGAGGAGGAGCAAGAACCGCTGGACGCCATTCGGCAGAACCAGGCTGGCATCATGGCGAGCGGAGGTAGTCCGGAAGAGGGGGAGAACACCCGTCACTGCTCCAGCCAATGGGAGCCGAGTGGAACTCTGCCAGGACGCACAAACCAGGAGGTTCTGGGAGCGGAAGTCAACGAGCTGTGTCGGCAGCTCCAGAACCTGTAAAAGCGTGCAACCGCCGGCCCTGAGAAGCAACCATGCAGTCAAGCGTCCGAGCCCCAGCCTTCGGCAGAGAAGATCGCCACCAAAGACGCCACGGAGGCAGGTAACGACACCGACCCTGCCCCGGTAGCCGAGGGATATCTGCTAATGGACATAGATTCACCCCCACCACCACCTCCCGGCCGGGTGTGTAGTCGCTTAGAGTGGGAGAGGCCATGGGAGACTATGAAGACCTCGGACGTTCTGCTGCAGCCCCTCAGGCAGAAAGTAGACATCCAGGGAGAGGTGATGACTTTTAAGTGGACCCGCGCCACCACCAACCTGATCGGGTTCCCTGGGGGGAACCAGTCAGAGGAGAAAAGTCTGGCAGAGATCGCCCATGAGGAATACCGCCAGCGGTTGCGTCAGCAGGAGGAGGAGTGGGCCAGAAAGAAAGAGCTCCGACGTCAGGCTGACCGTGAGAGGGACCTGAAGGCCAAAGCAAAGGCTAGTCAAATGTCCGAGGAGGATTGGGGCCCCCAGTATTATGGGATCGTGGTGACCTTCCGTATGCAAGGGGGCTGGGGCTTCATAAAGGAGAGCGGCCTCGCCCTCGAAGTCTTTGTGAATCGGCGCGATGTGGAGTCGCACCTCATTGAAGGGCACCCAGGCCGGGATCTGTACCCGGGTGATCGTGTTAAGTACACGCGGCACTGGGGTGATAAGGGGTTGTATGCCCTGCACGTCCGCAAATACAAACCCAAAATCACAGTATTATCGCCCTACTACTCCACACCCTAACAGGTGACCCCTGCACCGGTCACCATGTGCTCAAAGTGCACGCAGACCTCCGTGGCAAGGAGAACTGTGAGCACCCAGACCCCTATCCGGAGTGAAGATGCACTCTATGTAGTACCCAGTGGTAGCCACCAGTGTCCAACAGGGCTACCCCCACCGGTACTACCACCAGAACTCGAGTAAACCTCGAAAACCTGAAAAACTGTACATAGTTAACTGTTCTTTCTTTGCTGCTTTGAACCCGTTCAGGGTTAACATTTACTGGGATCCCTTAGTTTACCCGGGATCCCTATTTTGTTCCAGTTTGCACAAAAGTTCATCATGGTTTTAAAGGAACATTGGAATCATGGACGGTGAATGGTTCCCGAACTGTCCTCTGTAAATAGTTTGCACCTTCTTAAGGGTGCTCTCTACTGGTTTTACAAGCAAGAAGACTTTGTGAAGAAACTGTTCCTGATAACAACGTGAAAGTTTCTATAGTCTTAAAGTTTATAACTGACTTGTTGATTGTTTGCACTACCTCAGAAAAGACTAGTTTCTCTCTTAAAGGGAATGTTCGGTTGTTGCACCTTAATAATGTTTACGTAGCTGATAATATGTATCTAGATAGTGATAGAATGTTAATGACGTACTTTAGATAAAAGTAAGGTTTTAGGAAGAAAAATGCAGTAGACAGATAGTCCTGCATGTTAAGAAGAAGAATAAAGAAAAGGTTAAAATTGCACATTAAGGGTTAATGATAGTATACCCTTAGAGGGTACTTGCACTTAGTAGATAGGATACCTGTATGGGTAATGGTATTTCATAGTAAGTTAGTAATTGTTCTCTTTTATAATATGCATAATGTGAATATGTTTTTGTTTGCAACGTTCAAGTGTTCTCACCTCCCATAAGGCCGGTTTCACACGTCCAGATAATTCCAGTACCATATAAAAAACGGTACTGGAGTTATCCATGTCCGTGTGCTCACGTGGCACATCAGTGTGGCACACGAGCGGCACACGTGTGCCGCCCGTGTGCCCACTGGGTACCACACGCACCGTGCAGGAGACAGCGCTAAAGTTTAACACTGTCCCCTGCATCGTGCTGAATCCACGATTCATATCTTCCCTGCAGCAGCGTTTGCTGCAGAGAAAATATGAATAATCGTGTTTAAAATAAAGATCTATGTGTCCCCCGCCCCCCCACCCCCTGTGCGCCCCCCCATCCCCTGTGTGCCCCCCCCCCGCTGTTCTGAAAATACTCACCCGCCTCCCTCATTGGCTGTAGCTGCTTCCTGGTCTGGCCGCATCTTCTCCTGTATGCGGTCACGTGGGGCCGCCGATTACAGTAATGAATATGCGGCTCCACCCCTATGGGAGGTGGAGCCACATATTCATTACTGTAAATGAGTAATGAATATGCGGCTCCACCTCCCATAGGAGTAATGTCCTCGTTATTCACGGCGCCTTGCACCATCCACCATCACCATCTACACTTTTGGGAAGCCCTGGGGATATACTTCACCTGTGGGAAGGTATACCATCTAGCTACTATTCCATCACCCCAGCGGACCCCTAAGCAGCGTCGGTCACCCTGACCGAATACCACAGGTGGCGTCACGAACACTACCGTTATTTACAAACTTTCCCCTTTTATTGGGCGCCCCTCATAGGGCCACGGTCCGGGTCGGGCCACCATGACATCCCAGCTAAGGGAACTGAAGGACCCGGTACCGACTACCCCATTGCCCTTACGTGGGGGCAATTCAGATAGAGCCTACTTTTTTTATTTTAGGCCTAGTAAGTCTGTCTGCGGTCCCTCCTCCCAATTGTCCTCCACTGACCACACCAATGCTGCCTGTGTACCCCTGGAACCTATTTAAAAGTGCATAGAGCCTACTTTTTTATTTTAGGCCTAGTAAGTCTGTCTGCGGTCCCTCCTTCCAATTGTCCTCCACTGACCACACCAATGCTGCCTGTGTACCCCTGGAATCTATTTAAAAATGCATAGAGCCTACTTTTTTATTTTAGGCCTAGTAAGTCTGTCTGCGGTCCTTCCTATCAATTGTCCTCCACTGACCACACCAATGCTGCCTGTGTACCCCTGGAACCTATTTAAAAGTGCATAGAGCCTACTTTTTTGATTTTAGGCCTAGTAAGTCTGTCTGCGGTCCCTCCTTCCAATTGTCCTCAATACAGCTGTCCTCCTCTTAAAAAAGCTGAGCTTCAATTGTCAGGTTTTCAGCCTATCGGAATTTTGAAAACTGCATTGGGACTACTAGTTTGGTTGGGGCCTACTAACGGTGTCTGCCGCTCCTTGGTGTTCTCCTGGTTTTTTTTTCATTAGCTTCAATCTTCAGGCTTTCATCCTATGTTTTTTAAAATATTAAACTGCATTTGGCCTACTACTTTGGTTGGGGCCTACTAACGGTGTCTGCCGCTCCTAGGTGTTCTCGTGGTTTACTTTCCTGAGCTTCAATCTTCAGGCTTTCGTTAAGTAGGTTTAATATTGAACTGCATTTGGCTTACTACTTTGGTTGGGGCCTACTAACGGTGTCTGCCGCTCCTAGGTGTTCTCCTGGTTTACTTTCCCGAGCTTCAATCTTCAGGCTTTCGTTAAGTAGTTTTAATATTGAACTGCATTTGGCCTACTACTTTGGTTGGGGCCTACTAATGGTGTCTGCCGCTCCTAGGTGTTCTCCTGGTTTACTTTCCCAAGCTTCAATCTTCAGGCTTTCGTTAAGTAGTTTTAATATTGAATTGCATTTGGCCTACTACTTTGGTTGGGGCCTACTAACGGTGTCTGTCGCTTCTAGGTGTTCTCCTGGTTTACTTTCTCGAGCTTCAATCTTCAGGCTTTCGTTAAGTAGTTTTAATATTGAACTGCATTTGGCCTACTGCTTTGGTTGGGGCCTACTAACGGTGTCTGCCGCTCCAAGGTGTTTTCCTGGTTTACTTTCCAGAGCTTCTATCTTCAGGCTTTCATTAAGTAGTTTTAATAATATAAAGCATGCGGCCTACTAGTTTGGTTGGGGCCTACTAACGGTGTCTGCCGCTCCAAGGTTTTCTCCTGGTTTCCATTCCTGAGCTTCTATCTTCAGGCTTTCATTAAGTAGTTTTAATAATACACTGCATTTAGCCTACTAGTTTGGTTCGGGCCTACTAACGGTGTCTGCCGCTCCTTGATGTTCTCCTCCACTGAACAAAGCAGTGCCGCCTGTTTACTACTGTTACCAATTTTGAACTGCATTTAGCCTACTTACTGACTTGGGCCTACTCACTGTGTCAGCCTCTCATTACAGTTGTCCTCCACTGAACAAAGCAATGCCGCCTGGTTAGACCTGTTACCAATTTTGAACTGCTTTTAGCCTACTTTATTATTTGGGCCTATATCGGTGTTTCCTCCTCATCCTGCCCATTGCCCAGCCAGTGCTAGATGAGTCTGCTGGTACATTGACCCAGACCACTACATTCCCGTGCACGCTACACAGCCAGAATCTGACCCTGCTGAAAGTCAGGTTACCCTTCCCGCATACCATGCCACCTTACACGGGGACAAAGAGGAAGGTGCAGATGAAAGTCCAGGTTCCTTCATTAGGTGAGGGGGAATACTCGTTGGCGATGTCACTGGCACAGGGCCCCTCATAGTATGCAAAAGTGTTGCTGCTGGTGGGAGGCGCCCCCGCCGTGCAAACACACCGCCGTACTTTGAGGGGCCCTGTGCCAGTGCCAATGCGAACGAGTGGGCCACCCCTGCTTGCTCAGGATCACAGCACTTGCAAAGTTGAAATACTTACCTCTCCCTGCTCCACTGCCGTGACATGGTCCACGTTTCCTGGGCCCACTAAATACTTGAACCAGCCATACCCCCTACAACTTTAGCCAAATGACTGCCAATTTTCAATGACTATCTATTATTATAAGGTAAATTAAGATTGACAAGTTAGGATTGATTCATCCTAACCAGGATGAAAATTGAAGCTCAGCTTTGTTCAGTGGAGGAGAAAGGCAAGGAGCGGCAGACACCGTTAGTAGGCGTAACCAAACCAGTAGACCAAATGCAGTGTAATATCCTAACCAGGATGAAAATTGAAGCTCAGCTTTGTACAGTTGAAGGAGAACAAGTAGCGGCAGACACCGTTAGTAGGCATAACCAAACCAGTAGGCCAAATGCAGTGTAATATCAGACACCGGATTAAAATTGAGGCTCAGCTTTATTCAGTGGAGAACACCAAGAAGCGGCACACACCATTTGTAGGCCCCACCAAAGAAGTAGGCCAAGTGCAGTTTAAAATCTGACACTGGATGAAAATTGAGGCTCAGCTTTGTTCAGTGGAGGACAACTGTAATGGGAGGCAGACACAGTTAGTAGGCCTAAATAAGTAAGTAGGCACAATGCAGTTCAAAATTGGTAAGTGGAGTACACAGGCGGCATAGCTTTGTTCAGTGGAGGACAACTGTAATAAGTGGCTCAGACAGACAGAGTAGGCCTAAAATAAAAAAAGGTGGCTAATTGCAGTTCAAAATTTGTAAGAGGAGTACACAGGTGGCATAGCGTGGTTCAGCGGAGGAGGACAAGTGTAATTAGTGGCTCTGACACACTGAGTAGTCCTAAAATAAAAAAGAAGGCTATATTCAGTTCACAATTGATAAGAGGAGTGCACAGGCGGCATAGCTGGGATCAGCGGGGGAGGACAACTGTTGTGAGAGTCTGACACAGTTACTAGGCCCAAATAAGTAAGTAGGCTAAATGCTGTTCTAATTTGGTAAGAGGAGTACACAGGCGGCATAGCTTGGTTCAGCGGAGGACAACTGTAATAAGTGGCTCAGACAGACAGAGTAGGCCTAAAATATAAAAAGTAGGCTAATGTCAGTTCAAAATTTGTTTGAGTAGTACACAGGCGGCATAGCTTTGTTCAGCGGAGGACAGTTGTACTGTGTGGCGCAGACAGACAGACAGACAGACAGAGGCCTAACATAAAAAAAGGTGGCTAAATGCAGTTCAAAACTGCTAGCAGGAATAACCAGGCGGCTTAGCTTGGTTCAGCATGGGAGGACAACTGTTATGAGAGGCTGACACAGTTACTAGGCACAAATAAGTAAGTAGGCTAAATGCAGTTCACAATCGGTAACAGGAGTACACAGGTCGCATAGCTTTGTTCAGTGGAGGGCAACTGTAATAAGTGGCTGACACAGTTAGTAGGCCAAAATACTAAAGTGGGCTAAATGTCTGCCAAGGAATTGTTCATAAATAAACTGGTGGCATAGCGAGGTACAGGGGTGGGCTCCTCTGCAGAGTTGCAGACAGTGGTAGTTGGCGCAAAGTATTAAGGGGTCTAAATGGAGGCCAGGGCCCCTGTATATTTTTACTATCATCTATCATTGCAACAAATTTGTATTGGCAGTGCCATTGAAGGATTTAACAGCACAGACTACACAGTGGTGGAGCAGGGAGAGGTAAGTAGTGCAAGTGGAAGAGCACTGTTCGAGCTGGGGGGGAACACTCTCTCGTGGGCGGCGGTATTGGCACAGGGCCCCTCATATTACGACGGTGTCTCACGTTATTTGTGCACCACCACCATCAGAGTCACTTCATTGTACTATGAGGGAACCTGTGCCAGTGGCGTTGCCCCAGAGTGGGCGCACCCTCCTGTCCAGGCAAACGGCACTCGCACGGGTGCTTGCGCCAAGTTGTGACCACGGCCCTGAGGGGGAGTCAGCCCATTTAGGGAGGTATACAAATGGCCTATGGTGGACATTAGGCACCTGCAAATGGCGGAATTGGAGCAGTCAGTAAGAGGAGGCCAAAAACAAGACCTTGCAATGCCACCAGTTTCTATTGCCCCCCGAGAAGCATCCTCCCCGCATAAATATTCATCCACATCATCCTCCTCCTCCTCCTCCTCTTCGTCCGCCACCTCGTCCAGGAGACTTCCCTGACCAGACAATGGCTGACTGTCATCAAGGCTTCCCTCCTCCTCGGCCGCAGACGCCTGCTCCTTGATGTGCATAAAACTTTGCATCAGCAGACGCATTAGGGGGATGCTCATGCTTATGATGGCGTCGTCTGCACTGACCAGCCGTGTGCATTCCTCAAAAACACTGAAGGACTTGACAGAGGTCTTGTAGCTTCGACCACTGCACACCAGACAACTCCATGTCTGCCATCCAACTGCCTGCCCGTGTATGTGTATCCTCCCACAAATACATAACAGCACGCCTTTGTTCGCACAGTCTCTAAAGCATGTGCCCAGTGGAGTTCCACCTTGTTGCAATGTCGATTATTAGGCGGTGCTGGGGAAGATTCAGCGATCGCTGATGGTTCAGCATACGGCTGGAGTGTACGGGCGACCGGCGGATGTGCAAGCAAAGTCTTCGCACCTTCAGGAGCAGGGCTGGTAACTCCGGATAATTTTTCAGGAAGCACTGCACCACCAGGTTCAAGGTGTGAGCCAGGCAAGGTATGTGTTTCATTTCGGAAAGGGCTATGGCAGCCATAAAATTCCTTCCGTTATCACTGACTACCTTGCATGCCTCGAGATGTACACTGCCCAGCCATGACTGAGTTTCTTGCTGCAAGTACTCGGCCAGTATTTCCGCGGTGTGTCTGTTGTCGCCCAAACACTTCATTTGCAGCACAGCCTGCTGACGCTTACCACAAGCTGTTCAATAATGGGACACCTCGGGTGCAACACTGGCTGCAGCGGATGGAGTGGTCGTGCGACTGCGCTCTGTGGACGATCTTTCGCTTCTGGAGAAGGAGGAGGGGGGCTAACGCCTACAGCCAACTGTTTCCTAGACCGTGGGCTAGGCAGAACTGTCCCACTATGGCTGTCCCCTGTGGACCCTGCATCCACCACATTAACCCAGTGCGCCGTGATGGACACGTAACGTCCCTGGCCATGCCTACTGGTCCATGCATCTGTTGTGAGGTGCACCTTTCTACTGACTGATTTTGTGACGCCCAGGAGACCGGGGTACCCAGCACCGGACCAATGGGGTCTGTCTCTTGAGGGAGATGTCACGGGTGGCTTGACCCGGTGCTGTGGCCTCAGGCAATGCACAGTGTAAGGGGTATCATGAGGGAACAGGCACTTACTTGATCAGCAGCAGGTTCTCTCAACGGTGATGATCCTGATCCTGGATAGATAGCTATTGTCCAAATGAAAGTCTGAGGCACTGAAACGTTTAAGCAGTTTACTTCAACATAAAGGGATTTACAACCAGTCCTGTCACCGGAGTCTGTATGGGAACTCTGAGTTACTTTGACCCTGCCGGGGAACAGGCACTTACTTGATCAGCAGCAGGTTCTCTCAACGGTGATGATCCTGATCCTGGATAGATAGCTATTGTCCAAATGAAAGTCTGAGGCACTGAAACGTTTAAGCAGTTTACTTCAACATAAAGGGATTTACAACCAGTCCTGTCACCGGAGTCTGTATGGGAACTCTGAGTTACTTTGACCCTGCCGGGGTCTTCGCCTCTTATTGTACGCAGTTTCTGTGTGGCCCTGCTGCTGTATGTGAACTGGCTGCCGGCCCAATCTGTCCCCTCCGGGTCCTGGTTCGACGGGCAACCCGAGTCCTTTTATCGGCTTACCCCCTCCGGGAGTACCGCTGAACTCTGTGTCTGTTGCTGCGTCCGGCCCTAGTGAAGCTGATATCACCTCACGTTTTTCCGGTTGCTGTATTATATATAATGAATACAGCCACGGATCCGGTATCCGTCTTTGCGCCTGTTCTGGGTAGTGATTAATGCTACCCGGTTCTCACAATGTCCTTTTTCTCTGTCCCTTTTCTCCTCAGGCCGGTGATTTGGGCCTGGAAACCGTCATAGGGCTGTTAGAAATTTAGCTGTATGACCTCTCACTTTCAGCTCCTTAGCCCAACTGCCAGTTCTTTACTCAGACCAGAATGGATCAAGGGGAGTCTCTGGAGCTCCCCCTTCTGGCCGGAGGTGGTAGTGCAGTCTTGCTATTTTAGTATTTGTATTTAGTGTCAGTAACTATTTTTGTGGCAAATACCCCTAGGGGTGCCACATTCCCCCTTAGTTAAGAACAGTCCTCCGGGACTGTGGGACGATAACATTTTGAAATAACAATTAATATGTACAGAGTCTTAAAAATGAAAAGTTACAAAAACCACTCAAGGAAACAAAAATAGAGTTCTGTAAAAAGTCACTTCAAATAGCGTCCATTAATACAGTTCTATCCTTGAAGGTACTAGGAAAGGCACTGCACTTTGTGTCCAAGAATTTAGTTCCATTTTTCCAACGGAGTTACCAATATAAAGTCTAAAGAAAGTTCAAAAAGAGCAAAAAGCAAAGTTCAAAAAGCAGTCTTTCCGGAGCTTTGATTTAGTGCCTCCGGGCTGATAACAAGTTCAAGAATATGCAAGAAGTTCATACAGACAAGTCTCTGTAGGTACTGGGCTTAAACATTGCAGAATGATAACAATGACTATAGTTTTATAGTTGGTAATCCGCATACCTGGCCGGTAATTGACCCTGGGTACTACGCTGTGATCTACGTAATAGCGGTGTCTCTTCATGTGGTGTACTACTGTCTACTGCGGATGTAGTATCTGCCCGCTCTGCTAAAGATAATTCCACGACTATGGAGTTGGCAAGTCCACCGTGAATGGGATTACTCTGATCAGGAATCTGTTCTTCCTGGCCTGGAACCTCCCGTAGTACGGGGTCAGCCTCTTCCTGCCTTGGGACTTCTGGTATTGGGTTTGGTGTTGGGTAAAAGGCCACCATGGGAACCACTACTGCACCATGGTATGTTAGTAGGGTTTTGGGAAAGTCTCCTATACAGGTGTGATACATTTCCTCTTCTTTTTCCTTTACTGGTTGGACCTGCATGGGTTGAATAACTTCTGGTTCTGGCTGGACAACTTCTGGCTCTTTCAATGCTTCCGGACATAATTTAAGATTGTCTCTTGACACTAGTACAGATGTTAAGCCTCCGTTTTTGCTAATGAGACACATTTTAGGATTATCCATTCTTGTTGGTAAAACTGTGTAGGGTACGGCTTCCCACTGATTGTCTAGTTTATTGGTTCGACGATTTCTCTTGAGCACTTGGTCACCCGGTCTTAATGGGGTCGCTAGAGCATTCTGGTTGAAAGTTCGCTCTTGTCTTTCTCTAGTTTGCTGAAGGCTTCTTTCCACACTCTCTTGCACTTGGTGATACTGCTTTTGCCGTATGATATCCCAATTGGAGTTTTGATCTTCTGCGTCTGGTTTCAGAATTCCCATTTCTAGATCGATTGGTAATTGGCCGGGTCTTGCACGCATAAGGTAAGCTGGGGTGCAATTGGTGGAGCTCACCGGGACATGATTATACAGATCCACCAAGTCAGGCAATTTCTCTGGCCATTGATTCCTTTCTGTCTCAGGTAAAGTCTTTAGTAGGTCTATTACAATATGGTTCATCTTCTCGCATAAGCCGTTTGTTTGTGGATGATAGGCCGTCGTCCGGATCTTTTTGCAACCATACATATTACAGAATTCTCTGAAGATCTCTGATTCAAAGGCTGTACCTTGGTCGGTGAGAACCTGTTCCGGATATCTATGGGGTCTACAAAAGTACATTTGGAACGCTTTGGCTGCTGTTTTTGCTGTCAGATCTTTTACGGGTACTACTACCAAGAAGCGTGAATAATGGTCCACGATGGTCAAGGCATAGACATAGCCGGACCGGCTTGGTGTCAACTTCACGTGGTCTATGGCTACAAGTTCAAGTGGTTGTTTGGTGATAATGGGCTGCAGTGGTGCTCTTTGGTTCTTTTGATCGTTTCTTCTGAGGTTGCACGGGCCACAGTTTCTGCACCACTGTTCGATTGATTTTCTCATCCCGACCCAATAAAATCTTTCTCTTAGAAGTACTTCTAACTTTTTCCAACCGAAGTGACCAGCACCATTATGGTAAGCTTCGAGGACCATCTTCACATCTTGTTTAGGCACAATAATCTGCCAAACCAATTCATGTGTTTTCGGATTGGTGTACCTTCTACAGAGCTTCCCTTGATACAGGAACATTTTGCCTCTCTCTTTCCAGAGTTGATGCGTCTCTTCTGGGGCATCCTCATCGGGATATGCACTTTGCTCAGTCAGCAGTTCCTTCACCAACTTCACAGCCGGATTGCTGTCTTGGGTGTCAGCCCATCTATGGTGTGCTAACGGATTAAAATTCACCTCTTGTTGTTTCTGATAGGTACTTGACTGATGAGGTTTTGCCTTGGGATGATGGAAGGCTGGTAGTTCTATTTCTTCAAGCTCCCCCGTTTCTTCTTCCACATCTCTCAAGTGTGGCATCCAGGATAGGGCATCGGCATTTCCATTCTTGCGACCTGCTCGATACTTGATTATGAAGTTGTAATTAGATAACCGGCTATCCATCGCTGTTCTAACGCACCTAATTTGGCTGTGTCCAGATGGGTCAATGGATTGTTGTCAGTATAGACAATAAATTCTGCAGCGGCCAGATAGTGTTTGAAACGCTCCGTCACAGCCCAAACTACTGCCAGTAGTTCCAATTTGAAGGAGCTGTAATTTTCTGAATTTCTTTCAGTTGGCCGGAGCTTTCTACTTGCAAAGGCGATGACTTTCTCCCGACCTTCTTGCTTTTGTGACAGCACCGCTCCTAGTCCCACATTACTGGCATCGGTGTAGAGGATGAAAGGTTGATGGTAATCTGGGTATGCCAGAACCTCTTCTCCGGTTAGTGCCTTCTTTAGTTGTTCAAAGGAGTCTTCCCTTTCGTCATTCCACTGAAAAGGAGGGTTTCGGTTTGAAGGTTTCTTCGTCTGCCCTACCAAGGCGTCTTGCAAGGGTGCTGCCAACTTGGTAAATCCTTTTATAAATCTTCGATAGTAACCCACCAATCCCAGGAATTGCCTCACTTCTTTTGCGTTGGTAGGTCTTGGCCAATCCCTTATGGCGCTTATTTTCTCGGGATCCGGTGCTACTCCCTCCAAACTCACGATGTGTCCCAGGTACTGTACCTTTGGCTTGAGAAGGTGACATTTGGATGGCTTGATTTTCATGCCATACCTGGATAAGGCTTCGAACACTTCAGCCAGGTCTTTTAAGTGTTGTTCGTAAGTCTTTGAGTAGACGATCACATCATCTAGGTACAGGAGGATGGTCTCGAAGTTCTTGTGTCCGAGGCAGCATTCCATCAGCCGCTGGAAGGTACCGGATGCGTTGCTGAGTCCGAATGGCATGCGATTAAATTCACATAGACCCATTGGCGTGGTGAATGCCGTCTTTTCCTTATCTCTCTCAGCCACAGGGACTTGCCAATACCCGCTTGTTAAGTCTAAGGTGGAAAAATAATTAGCAGATTTCAAAGCAGTCAAGGACTCTTCTATCCTAGGCAAGGGGTAGGCATCTTTATGGGTGATGTTATTAATCTTCCGGTAGTCTACGCACATTCTCATGGTTCCGTCCTTTTTTTGACAATCACTAGAGGGGCCGCCCAGGGGCTACAGCTGTCTCTTATTACCCCGGCCTGTTTCATCTCCCTCAGCATATCTTTTGCACATTGATAGTGAGCGGGCGGTATGGGTCTATATCTTTCTTTTATTGGGGGATGGTCACCGGTGGGGATTGTGTGTTCTACCCCTTCTATCCGTCCGAAGTCCAATGGGTGTTTACTGAAGACTTGTTCATATTCCGTCACTAGCCTATACACCCCTTGTTTTTGATGGGTAGGTGTTGAATTTATGCCCACGTGTAGCTGTTGGCACCAATCCTCCAATACTCCATCTGAGCCGTTGACTTCCACCTGACAGGTTGGTTCTAAGGGCTCAATGGTTGTGATGGCATTGTTGTCAACAGTATATAGATTTGCCACTGTAGCATACCTTGGCAAAGTGACCTCTTCCTCTCCACAGTTCAAAAGTCGTACCGGCACTCGTCCCCGGTGTACCTCGACTACCCCTCGTGCTGTGAGTATAGTGGGCCTGCTGTCGGTGTACACTGGTTCTATTAAGGCTTGATAATCTCGTCCCTTAGTACCAATGGCTGCTCTACACCATACCAGCATTTCTGTTTTTGGTGGGATTACAATAGACGTTGGATCACTTACCCTCACACTGCCGATTTCTCCACCTGCAACTTCTACCTGTTGCCTTAACATCAATACTTTTATTTCCCTCCGGAGAACTCTCTGCTGGCAGGATTGGGCAGTTTCAGCAATTTGCTGTAAGACAGAAATAACTTCGGCAAAGCAGTTCTCTAACACATTCATTCCTATCAATACAGTTGGTTCACAGTTCCGCCGGTCAACATCAACAACAATTATACCCTGTTTCTTCAATTCTACTTTACCAATCTTTATGGTCATCTCCCTGAATCCTAGTTTCGGTACCAACTTGCCATTACTGGCCCATATATCTAGTTCAACATCAGAGGGCCCTTTATCAATATCTGCATCAGCCCAGTACCTCTTATAAAGGATATACGGTATAGATGAAATCTAGGAACCTGTGTCCAGCAAAGCGTTGAGGGGAATTCCGTCCAGCACGATAGGGATAATGGGTCGTCCTCCGATGTACCTGTCGTGCCAGGGTGTTGGGCCTTGAAAGTTCATTCCTGTGAAGCGGCCTGCATTCCCAGGGGATTCCCGTTTAAATCACAATCTCGTGCAAAGTGGCCTGGCTGCTGGCAACGGCGGCAAATGGGCTGTCCATCTGGTTGGTAGCGGTCGCGGGGTCGTCCTCTCCATGTCGGGTATCTCTGGGGTCTCATCCATGGAACATCTTCTCTACGGTTTGCCAACTCCATCTTGGGTCCTCTCATCTCCTGCATGGTTTTAGCCATTGAAGCAACAACATCAGTTAAAGAGTCAAGCTTTTGTTGAAGAGCCTCATTAGTACTGGGCCCCAGGGGATTAGCAATGGCCCCGGACATAGCTGATGTCACTTGCACTCCCTGTTGTTGAGGTGCCTCTGCCATGGGTTGCGCAGGATCCTGATCCCGAGGTGCCTCTGCCAGCTGGAGACGTATAGCGCTCTCCTTTAATTGGGCAAATGTCAATTCAGGGTTCTTAAAAACAAGTATACTCACATGCCCCCGGTGAGAAGGGGTGTAGAGTCCCTCAATAAATTGATCTCTTAGCAGTTTATCCGCTCCGGTGTTAAAAATGGGTTCAGCCAGTGTAAGTGGCATGGCCACTTAGCTGCATCATCAGGAGACTAACACGCTGAACTTCACCCACGGGGAACATGTCAAAATGGGCCAGCATCTTTTCTCTGAAATCGTCAAGGGTATTAGGCTCACCTTCATACATTGGAAGCCACGGGCCACCCGGGGTATATGGCATCAGCACCGGCATGATGGGCGCCACTCCTTGCACCGCTGCGCTACCGGACTCTCTATCGACACTCTGTCTTTCATCTGCATTAGTGTCGCTGGGTGCTGCGGCGTCTCCGTGCTGCGACATACTGTGCCCCCTTAGTTAATCCGGACCCTTCCGGTCCTCCGCTTCCGTCGGGATAGTGTAGATTCGTTCCGCTGTGCAGCAGGATTGGTTTTCCCCTTGCTCTGATGTCAGAGCGCTCAGCTTGGTGCCGCCCACAATGACATGCCCCCTGCTGCTCTCGCCCGCCGCGCGCTCTGTAATGGTGGATTCTGAAGTTTTTCAGTCAGACTGGGGCTCGGGTAATGGCGTAGCTCAATTAACAGTCTCGTACCTAACGGTTATGAGGTGATTACCTCGGGGGATGGCGGCCATCTTTACTCCATTATAACCAATGGGGAAAAGTCACTTTCAATAGTTTTTAATGGGAAATGGAATTTTCTTTAATAAAGTCAATTTTCAAGATTTTTCATCCAAGTTTTCACAGTTTTGGGCTCCAATCACGGGACACAATACCCGGTATACGGGCTGGCTGAATCCTGTTCGTGATGCCAATTGTGACGCCCAGGAGACCGGGGTACCCAGCACCGGACCAATGGGGTCTGTCTCTTGAGGGAGATGTCACGGGTGGCTTGACCCGGTGCTGTGGCCTCAGGCAATGCACAGTGTAAGGGGTATCGTGAGGGGACAGGCACTTACTTGATCAGAAGCAGGTTCTCTCAACGGTGATGATCCTGATCCTGGATAGATAGCTATTGTCCAAATGAAAGACTGAGGCACTGAAACGTTTAAGCAGTTTACTTCAACATAAAGGGATTTACAACCAGTCCTGTCACCGGAGTCTGTATGGGAACTCTGAGTTACTTTGACCCTGCCGGAGTCTTCGCCTCTTATTGTACGCAGTTTCTGTGTGGCCCTGCTGCTGTATGTGAACTGGCTGCTGGCCCAATCTGTCCCCTCCGGGTCCTGGTTCGACGGGCAACCCGAGTCCTTTTATTGGCTTACCCCCTCCGGGAGTACCGCTGAACTCTGTGTCTGTTGCTGCGTCCGGCCCTAGTGAAGCTGATATCACCTCACGTTTTTCCAGTTGCTGTATTATATATAATGAATACAGCCACGGATCCGGTATCCGTCTTTGCGCCTGTTCTGGGTAGTGATTAATGCTACCCGGTTCTCACAATGTCCTTTTCTCTGTCCCTTTTCTCCTCAGGCCGGTGATTTGGGCCTGGAAACCGTCATAGGGCTGTTAGAAATTTAGCTGTATGACCTCTCACTTTCAGCTCCTTAGCCCAACTGCCAGTTCTTCTCTCAGACCAGAATGGATCAAGGGGAGTCTCTGGAGCTCCCCCTTCTGGCCGGAGGTGGTAGTGCAGTCTTGCTATTTTAGTATTTGTATTTAGTGTCAGTAACTGTTTTTGTGGCAAATACCCCTAGGGGTGCCACAATTGCCTCAGCGCATGGACAATGCGGTCTTTGACATGCTGGTGGAGGGCTGGGATGGCTTTTCTCGCAAAGAAGTGTTGACTGGGTAGGTCATAGCGTGGTACAGCGTAGTCCATCAGGGCTTTGAAAGCTTCGCTTTCAACCAACCGGTAGGGCATCATCTCTAATGAGATTAGTCTAGCAATGTGGGCTGTTATGTAGGCAATCCAGTGACACAGTGTGCCAGCAATCAGAGCACATACAGTGATCTGACAATAACCCAAAAAACAATAGAACGAGCTCTGAGACGTGGAATCTCTGTAGACCGCAATACCTGAACCTATCCTAAACACAACTAAAGGCAGCTGTGGATTGCGCCTGTCACTACCTATGCAACTCGGCACAGCCTGAGGAGCTGACTAGCCTGAAGATAGAAAAACAAGCCTGACTTGCCTCAGAGAAATACCCCAAAGGAAAAGGCAGCCCCCCACATATAATGACTGTTAGCAAGATGAAAAGACAAACGTAGGGATGAAATAGATTCAGCAAAGTGAGGCCCGATATTCTAAATAGAGCGAGGATAGCAAAGAGAACTTTGCAGTCTACAAAAAACCCTAAAGCAAAAAACCACGCAAAGGGGGCAAAAAGACCCACCGTGCCGAACTAACGGCACGGCGGTACACCCTTTGCGTCTCAGAGCTTCCAGCAAAACGAATTAACAAGCTGGACAGAAAAAGTAGCAACAAAAGCAAAGAAGCACTTATCTAAGCAGAGCAGCAGGCCACAGGAAAGATCCAGAAGCTCAGATCCAACACTGGAACATTGACAAGGAGCAAGGAAGACAGAATCAGGTGGAGTTAAATAACAAAGCAGCCAACGAGCTCACCAGAACACCTGAGGGAGGAAGCTCAGAAGCTGCAGTACCACTTGTGACCACAGGAGTGAATTCAGCCACAGAATTCACAACAGTACCCCTTCCTTGAGGAGGGGTCACCGAACCCTCACCAGAGCCCCCAGGCCGACCCGGATGAGCCACATGAAAGGCACGAACAAGATCTGGAGCATGGACATCAGAGGCAAAAACCCAGGAATTATCTTCCTGAGCATAACCCTTCCATTTAACCAGATACTGGAGTTTCCGTCTAGAAACACGAGAATCCAAAATTTTCTCCACAATATACTCCAATTCCCCCTCCACCAAAACCGGGGCAGGAGGCTCAACAGATGGAACCATAGGTGCCACGTATCTCCGCAACAACGACCTATGGAATACATTATGTATGGAAAAGGAGTCTGGGAGGGTCAGACGAAAAGACACAGGATTGAGAATCTCAGAAATCCTATACGGACCAATAAAACGAGGTTTAAATTTAGGAGAGGAAACCTTCATAGGAATATGACGAGAAGATAACCAAACCAGATCCCCAACACGAAGTCGGGGACCCACACGGCGTCTGCGATTAGCGAAAAGTTGAGCCTTCTCCTGGGACAAGGTCAAATTGTCCACTACCTGAGTCCAGATCTGCTGCAACCTGTCCACCACAGAATCCACACCAGGACAGTCCGAAGACTCAACCTGTCCTGAAGAGAAACGAGGATGGAACCCAGAATTGCAGAAAAATGGAGAGACCAAGGTAGCCGAGCTGGCCCGATTATTAAGGGCGAACTCAGCCAACGGCAAAAAGGACACCCAATCATCCTGGTCTGCAGAAACAAAACATCTCAGATATGTTTCCAAGGTCTGATTGGTTCGTTCGGTCTGGCCATTAGTCTGAGGATGGAAAGCCGAGGAAAAGGATAGGTCAATGCCCATCCTACCACAAAAGGCTCGCCAAAACCTCGAAACAAACTGGGAACCCCTGTCAGAAACAATATTCTCAGGAATGCCATGCAAACGAACCACATGCTGGAAGAACAAAGGCACCAAATCAGAGGAGGAAGGCAATTTAACCAAGGGCACCAGATGGACCATTTTAGAAAAGCGATCACAGACCACCCAAATGACTGACATCTTTTGAGAAACGGGAAGGTCAGAAATGAAATCCATCGAAATATGTGTCCAAGGCCTCTTTGGGACCGGCAAGGGCAAAAGCAACCCACTGGCACGTGAACAGCAGGGCTTAGCCCTAGCACAAATCCCACAGGACTGCACAAAAGTACGTACATCCCGTGACAGAGATGGCCACCAGAAGGATCTAGCCACTAACTCTCTGGTACCAAAGATTCCAGGATGACCAGCCAACACCGAACAATGAAGTTCAGAGATAACTTTACTAGTCCACCTATCAGGGACGAACAGTTTCTCCGCCGGACAACGATCAGGTTTATTCGCCTGAAATTTTTGCAACACTCGCCGCAAATCAGGGGAGATGGCAGACACAATGACTCCTTCCTTGAGGATACTCGCCGGCTCAGATGAACCCGGAGAGTCGGGCACAAAACTCCTAGACAGAGCATCCGCCTTCACATTTTTAGAGCCCGGAAGGTACGAAATCACAAAATCGAAGCGGGCAAAAAATAACGACCAACGGGCCTGTCTAGGATTCAAGCGCTTGGCAGACTCGAGATAAGTAAGGTTCTTATGATCAGTCAATACCACCACGCGATGCTTAGCTCCTTCAAGCCAATGACGCCATTCCTCGAATGCCCACTTCATGGCCAGCAACTCTCGGTTGCCCACATCATAATTACGCTCAGCAGCCGAAAACTTCCTGGAAAAGAAAGCACATGGTTTCAACACTGAGCAACCAGAACCTCTCTGTGACAAAACCGCCCCTGCTCCAATCTCAGAAGCATCAACCTCGACCTGGAACGGAAGAGAAACATCTGGTTGACACAACACAGGGGCAGAACAAAAACGACGCTTCAACTCCTGAAAAGCTTCCACAGCAGCAGAAGACCAATTAACCAAATCAGCACCCTTCTTGGTCAAATCGGTCAATGGTTTGGCAATGCTAGAAAAATTACAGATGAAGCGACGATAAAAATTAGCAAAGCCCAGGAACTTTTGCAGACTTTTCAGAGATGTCGGCTGAGTCCAATCCTGGATGGCTTGGACCTTA
This sequence comes from Ranitomeya imitator, assembly GCF_032444005.1. Taxonomy (NCBI): domain Eukaryota; kingdom Metazoa; phylum Chordata; class Amphibia; order Anura; family Dendrobatidae; genus Ranitomeya; species Ranitomeya imitator. The sequence continues at coordinate 205,121,938 of NC_091289.1, forward strand.
ACCGGATCCATCTCGATAGTGGAAGGGGAAAAGATGAACCCCAAAAATGAAACTTTCTGCACACCGAAGAGACACTTTGATCCCTTCACAAACAAAGAATTAGCACGCAGGACCTGGAAAACCGTTCTGACCTGCTTCACATGAGAGTCCCAATCATCTGAGAAGATCAAAATGTCATCCAAGTAAACAATCAGGAATTTATCCAGATACTCACGGAAGATGTCATGCATAAAAGACTGAAACACAGATGGAGCATTGGCAAGTCCGAACGGCATCACTAGATACTCAAAATGACCCTCGGGCGTATTAAATGCAGTTTTCCATTCATCTCCTTGCCTGATTCTCACCAGATTATACGCACCATGAAGATCTATCTTAGTGAACCAACTAGCCCCCTTAATCCGAGCAAACAAGTCAGATAACAATGGCAAGGGATACTGAAATTTAACAGTGATTTTATTAAGAAGGCGGTAATCAATACACGGTCTCAGCGAACCATCCTTCTTGGCTACAAAAAAGAACCCTGCTCCCAGTGGTGATGACGATGGGCGAATATGTCCCTTCTCCAGGGATTCCTTCACATAACTGCGCATAGCGGCGTGTTCGGGCACGGATAAATTAAATAATCGACCTTTAGGGAATTTACTACCAGGAATCAAATTGATAGCACAATCACAATCCCTATGCGGAGGTAGGGCATCGGACTTGGGCTCTTCAAATACATCCTGATAATCAGACAAGAACTCTGGGACCTCAGAAGGAGTGGATGACGAAATAGACAAAAATGGAACATCACCATGTACCCCCTGACAACCCCAGCTGAATACCGACATAGAGTTCCAATCCAATACTGGATTATGGGTTTGCAGCCATGGCAACCCCAACACGACCACATCATGCAGATTATGTAGCACCAGAAAGCGAATAACTTCCTGATGTGCAGGAGCCATACACATGGTCAGCTGGGTCCAGTACTGAGGTTTATTCTTGGCCAAAGGTGTAGCATCAATTCCTCTCAACGGAATAGGACACCGCAAAGGCTCCAAGAAAAACCCACAACGTTTAGCATAATCCAAATCCATCAGATTCAGGGCAGCGCCTGAATCCACAAACGCCATGACAGAATACGATGACAAAGAGCAGATCAAGGTAATGGACAGAAGGAATTTGGATTGTACAGTACCAATGACGGCAGACCTAGCGGACCGCTTAGTGCGCTTAGGACAATCAGAAATAGCATGAGTGGAATCACCACAGTAGAAACACAGACCATTCAGACGTCTGTGTTCTTGCCGTTCAACTCTGGTCATAGTCTTATCGCACTGCATAGGCTCAGGTTTAATCTTAGACAATACCGCCAAATGGTGCACAGATTTACGCTCGCGCAAGCGTCGACCGATCTGAATGGCCAAAGACATAGACTCATTCAAACCAGCAGGCATAGGAAAACCCACCATGACATCCTTAAGAGCCTCAGAGAGACCCTTTCTGAACAAAGTTGCCAGCGCAGATTCATTCCACAGAGTGAGTACTGACCACTTCCTAAATTTCTGACAATATACTTCTATATCATCCTGGCCCTGGCACAAAGCCAGCAAATTTTTCTCAGCCTGATCCACTGAATTAGGCTCATCGTAAAGTAATCCGAGCGCCAGGAAAAACGCATTGACATTACTCAATGCAGGGTCTCCTGGCGCAAGAGAAAATGCCCAGTCCTGAGGGTCGCCGCGCAAAAAAGAAATAATAATCAAAACCTGTTGAATAGGATTACCAGAAGAATGAGGTTTCAAGGCCAGAAATAGCTTACAATTATTTTTGAAATTAAGAAACTTAGTTCTATCACCAAAAAACAAATCAGGAATAGGAATTCTTGGTTCTAACATAGATTTCTGATCAATAGTATCTTGAATCCTTTGTACATTTGTAACGAGATTATCCATTGAAGAGCACAGACCCTGAATATCCATGTCCACACCTGTGTCCTGAAACACCCAAATGTCTAGGGGAAAAAAAATACTGAACACAGAGCTGAGAAAAAAAAATGATGTCAGAACTTCTTTTTTCCCTCTATTGAGAATCATTAGGTTGGCTCCTTGTACTGTTATGTAGGCAATCCAGTGACACAGTGTGCCAGCAATCAGAGCACATACAGTGATCTGACAATAACCCAAAAAACAATAGAACGAGCTCTGAGACGTGGAATCTCTGTAGACCGCAATACCTGAACCTATCCTAAACACAACTAAAGGCAGCTGTGGATTGCGCCTGACACTACCTATGCAACTCGGCACAGCCTGAGGAGCTGACTAGCCTGAAGATAGAAAAACAAGCCTGACTTGCCTCAGAGAAATACCCCAAAGGAAAAGGCAGCCCCCCACATATAATGACTGTTAGCAAGATGAAAAGACAAACGTAGGGATGAAATAGATTCAGTAAAGTGAGGCCCGATATTCTAGATAGAGCGAGGATAGCAAAGAGAACTTTGCAGTCTACAAAAAACCCTAAAGCAAAAAACCACGCAAAGGGGGCAAAAAGACCCACCGTGCCGAACTAACGGCACGGCGGTACACCTTTTGCGTCTCAGAGCTTCCAGCAAAACGAATTAACAAGCTGGACAGAAAAAGTAGCAACAAAAGCAAAGAAGCACTTATCTAAGCAGAGCAGCAGGCCACAGGAAAGATCCAGAAGCTCAGATCCAACACTGGAACATTGACAAGGAGCAAGGAAGACAGAATCAGGTGGAGTTAAATAACAAAGCAGCCAACGAGCTCACCAGAACACCTGAGGGAGGAAGCTCAGAAGCTGCAGTACCACTTGTGACCACAGGAGTGAATTCAGCCACAGAATTCACAACAGTGGGCGTTCAAACCCTGTGTACGCAGATGAGAGGATGAGTACTTCCTTTTCCTAACGAGAGTCTCTTGTAGGGTGAGCTGGACTGGAGAGCTGCAGATGGTGGAACTAGCAGGGGTGCCGGTGGACATGGCAGATTGAGAGAGGGTTGGTGATGGTATTCTTGATGTTGGCCTACATACAGTGTTTCCTACCACGAACCTGGTGATTCCCTGACTGCTTTGGCCTTGCGACGAAACCTCCACATTTGCTGCTGGTGGTGTCATAACCGGTTGGCTTACAGTGAGGGAAGCAATGTTGCGTTGCTGACTAGCTTCAATATGAGCAGGTGCACCAACGGTACAGGACGTTTGGTAGTTAGTCCATGCTTCCAAGTGCATGCTGGTTAAATGCCTACGCATGCACGTTGTATTTAAATTTTGGACATTCTTCCCTCTGCTAAAGGTCTTTGAGAACTTCTTACACATAACTTTAGACTGATCATTCGGATCTTGGTTAAAAAATTCCCACACTGCACTCATCCTACTATGGAATACCTTTTCAGGCATTGCACGCTGTGCTACTGTCACCGGATGGCCACGCTGTCCTACACCTGTTGTGGTTTTTGACAAACATTTTGGCCAGATACGGGCCTGCCAGATGACAGCTTTTGCGATGTAGATGGCTGCTGCGGCTCCTCCTCCTCCGCTTCTGAGCTCCAGGCTGCGGCACCCTCTTCCCCCAATGGCTGCCAATCTGGGTCAACAACTGGGTCATCTATCACCTCCTCTTCAATGTCATGTGCACCTTCCTCTGTGTCACCGTGTAAGGTGCTATAGCGTTCGTGACGGGGCACCATAGTCTCAGCAGGGTCAGATTCTGGCTCAGTACACTGCGAGGGCTTAACACCTTCAGCCTTAGGTGCTATTTTGCTTTTCCCACTACCACCAGATGCTCCACTACCACTACCATCAGTACCAGCTGGCAACGACCGCCCACGGCCTCTTCCACCAGACTCCCTCATTTTTGGGGAAATGTTATCAAAATAACAACCGTTATATGGTACTGTAAAACAAGGTAGAAGGTGTATATAATCTTGTGGGCAATTTAAATCTCCCTTTTGGGGGGGGAGACTGCACCAAAACTCAGGCCCAGTGTATTACACTACACAATGTCAGTGACAGAACGTGGCTGGAAGATATATAAAAAAATACAAGGGCTGTAGTAGAAATTCAATCTCCCTACAATGATCTGAGGACAAGTAAGGCAGCAATAAAAAGGACTGCTGCACACAAAAGTGTGGACAAAGAAACGAGAACTGTGCAGAAAGGAGCAACAGGATTTTTGCTAAAGCAGTTGGTTTGCACAGCGGCGTACAAACAGCAATGCAGCTATCAGGGAGCCTAATAAGGCAGTCTAATAAGCTACAGAGCTGAGGGAAAAAAAAACTCCACTGTCCCTGCAAAGAAAAGGTGGTGTTGGACAGTGGAAATCGCTACAGCACAAGCAGTTTTGGGGCTTAATCTTCCCTCCCTAACTATATCCCTTCTTCTGACGAAGCGGCAGCAACCTCTCCCTATACTCAGATCAGCAGCAGTAAGATGGCGGTCGGCGGGAACTCCCCTTTATAGCCCCTGTGATGCCGCAGACAGCAAGCCAATCACTGCCATGCCCTTCTCTAAGATGGTGGGGACCAGGACCTATGTCATCACGCTGCCCACACTCTGCGTCCACCTTCATTGAATGAGAAATGGCGCTGAACGCGTCATACGAAACGCGACTTTGGCGTGAAGATCGCCGACCTCATGGCCGATCCCACACGAGGATCGGGTCGGGTTTCACGAAACCTGACTTTGCCGAAAGTCGGCGACTTATGAAATTGTCCGATCTGTTTCGCTCAACCCTACTTTTCTCCTATTGTGTCCTCCCATTTCCTTGTAGATTGTAATCTTGCGAGCAGGGACCTCACTCCTAATGTCACTGGTTACATTGTCTTAACTCGTACCGAATTTATTGTCTGTACATGTCCCCGCTAATTGTAAAGTGCTGCGGAATATGTTGGCGCTATATAAATAAAAATTATTATTATTATTACATAGTTCCCCCACACGGTGTGATGTCTTGCATAGACCCTACACACATTGTGATATTTATTTACACAGTGTGACAGTCTGATATTTCACAGCCCATCTCACAAGGTGTGATGGATTCCACAGTGTCCAGCACAGTATGATGCCTCTAAATATGAGCTGGAAATGGAGACTGGTCCAGTGCTGTGGAGAGGGTGGTTATGGTGGTAAACAGACGTGATGAAGGACATAGGGGTCAGAGCAGCACTGTGGAGAGGACAGATATCATTACAGCAGAAATGTGAGGAGGACATGTTGGGTGGTGCAGCACTGTGGAGAGGACGGGTACGGTGATTATAGAGCGGAGGGAGTAAAGGGTCAGTGAAGCATTGCTGAGAGTATACTGTAGGTATGGTGGTAGACAGACATGAGGAGGACATGTTGGGTGGTGCAGCACTGTGGAGAGGACGGGTACGGTGATTATAGAGCGGAGGGAGCAAAGGGCCAGTGATGCATTGCTGAGAGTATACTGTAGGTATGGTGGTAGACAGACATGAGGAGGACATGTTGGGTGGTGCAGCACTGTGGAGAGGACGGGTACGGTGATTATAGAGCGGAGGGAGCAAAGGGCCAGTGATCCATTGCTGAGAGTATACTGTAGGTATGGTGGTAGACAGACATGAGGAGGACATGTTGGGTGGTGCAGCACTGTGGAGAGGACGGGTACGGTGATTATAGAGCGGAGGGAGTAAAGGGTCAGTGATGCATTGCTGAGAGTATACTGTAGGTATGGTGGTAGACAGACATGAGGAGGACATGTTGGGTGGTGCAGCACTGTGGAGAGGACGGGTACGGTGATTATAGAGCGGAGGGAGTAAAGGGTCAGTGAAGCATTGCTGAGAGTATACTGTAGGTATGGTGGTAGACAGACATGAGGAGGACATGTTGGGTGGTGCAGCACTGTGGAGAGGACGGGTACGGTGATTATAGAGCGGAGGGAGCAAAGGGCCAGTGATGCATAGCTGAGAGTATACTGTAGGTATGGTGGTAGACAGACATGAGGAGGACATGTTGGGTGGTGCAGCACTGTGGAGAGGACGGGTACGGTGATTATAGAGCGGAGGGAGTAAAGGGTCAGTGATGCATTGCTGAGAGTATACTGTAGGTATGGTGGTAGACAGACATGAGGAGGACATGTTGGGTGGTGCAGCACTGTGGAGAGGACGGGTACGGTGATTATAGAGCGGAGGGAGTAAAGGGTCAGTGAAGCATTGCTGAGAGTATACTGTAGGTATGGTGGTAGACAGACATGAGGAGGACATGTTGGGTGGTGCAGCACTGTGGAGAGGACGGGTACGGTGATTATAGAGCGGAGGGAGCAAAGGGCCAGTGATGCATAGCTGAGAGTATACTGTAGGTATGGTGGTAGACAGACATGAGGAGGACATGTTGGGTGGTGCAGCACTGTGGAGAGGACTGGTAGGGTGATTATAGAGCGGAGGGAGTAAAGGGTCAGTGATGCATTGCTGAGAGTATACTGTAGGTATGGTGGTAGACAGACATGAGGAGGACATGTTGGGTGGTGCAGCACTGAGGAGAGGACTGGTAGGGTGATTATAGAGCGGAGGGAGTAAAGAGTCAGTGATGCATTGCTGAGAGTATACTGTAGGTATGGTGGTAGACAGACATGAGGAGGACATGTTGGGTGGTGTAGCACTGTGGAGAGGACTGGTAGGGTGATTATAGAGCGGAGGGTGTAAAGGGTCAGTGATGCATAGCTGAGAGTATACTGTAGGTATGGTGGTAGACAGACATGAGGAGGACATGTTGGGTGGTGCAGCACTGTGGAGAGGACTGGTAGGGTGATTATAGAGCGGAGGGAGTAAAGGGCCAGTGATGCATAGCTGAGAGTATACTGTAGGTATGGTGGTAGACAGACATGAGGAGGACATGTTGGGTGGTGCAGCACTGTGGAGAGGACTGGTAGGGTGATTATAGAGCGGAGGGAGCAAAGGGTCAGTGATGCACTGCTGAGAGTATACTGTAGGTATGGTGGTAGACAGACATGAGGAGGACATGTTGGGTGGTGTAGCACTGTGGAGAGGACTGGTTGGGTGATTATAGAGCGGAGGAAGTAAAGGGTCAGTGATGCATTGCTGAGAGTATACTGTAGGTATGGTGGTAGACAGACATGAGGAGGACATGTTGGGTGGTGCAGCACTGTGGAGAGGACTGGTAGGGTGATTATAGAGCGGAGGGAGTAAAGGGCCAGTGATGCATTGCTGAGAGTATACTGTAGGTATGGTGGTAGACAGACATGAGGAGGACATGTTGGGTGGTGCAGCACTGTGGAGAGGACTGGTAGGGTGATTATAGAGCGGAGGGAGTAAAGGGCCAGTGATGCACTGCTGAGAGTATACTGTAGGTATGGTGGTAGACAGACATGAGGAGGACATGTTGGGTGGTGCAGCACTGTGGAGAGGACGGGTACGGTGATTATAGAGCGGAGGGAGTAAAGGGCCAGTGATGCATAGCTGAGAGTATACTGTAGGTATGGTGGTAGACAGACATGAGGAGGACATGATGGGTGGTGCAGCACTGTGGAGAGGACGGGTACGGTGATTATAGAGCGGAGGGAGCAAAGGGCCAGTGATGCATTGCTGAGAGTATACTGTAGGTATGGTGGTAGACAGACATGAGGACATGTTGGGTGGTGTAGCACTGTGGAGAGGACTGGTAGGGTGATTATAGAGCGGAGGGAACAAAGGGTCAGTGATGCACTGCTGAGAGTATACTGTAGGTATGGTGGTAGACAGACATGAGGAGAACATGTTGGGTGGTGCAGCACTGTGGAGAGGACGGGTACGGTGATTATAGAGCGGAGGGAGCAAAGGGCCAGTGATGCATTGCTGAGAGTATACTGTAGGTATGGTGGTAGACAGACATGAGGAGGACATGTTGGGTGGTGCAGCACTGTGGAGAGGACTGGTAGGGTGATTATAGAGCGGAGGGAGTAAAGGGCCAGTGATGCACAGCTGAGAGTATACTGTAGGTATGGTGGTAGACAGACATGAGGAGGACATGTTGGGTGGTGCAGCACTGAGGAGAGGACTGGTAGGGTGATTATAGAGCGGAGGGAGTAAAGGGTCAGTGATGCACTGCTGAGAGTGTACTGTAGGTATGGTGGTAGACAGACATGAGGAGGACATGTTGGGTGGTGCAGCACTGAGGAGAGGACTGGTAGGGTGATTATAGAGCGGAGGGAGTAAAGGGTCAGTGATGCACTGCTGAGAGTATACTGTAGGTATGGTGGTAGACAGACATGAGGAGGACATGTTGGGTGGTGCAGCACTGTGGAGAGGACTGGTAGGGTGATTATAGAGCGGAGGGAGCAAAGGGCCAGTGATGCATTGCTGAGAGTATACTGTAGGTATGGTGGTAGACAGACATGAGGAGGACATGTTGGGTGGTGCAGCACTGTGGAGAGGACTGGTAGGGTGATTATAGAGCGGAGGGAGCAAAGGGCCAGTGATGCACTGCTGAGAGTATACTGTAGGTATGGTGGTAGACAGACATGAGGAGGACATGTTGGGTGGTGCAGCACTGTGGAGAGGACTGGTAGGGTGATTATAGAGCGGAGGGAGTAAAGGGCCAGTGATGCATTGCTGAGAGTATACTGTAGGTATGGTGGTAGACAGACATGAGGAGGAAGTGTTGGGTGGTGCAGCACTGTGGAGAGGACTGGTAGGGTGATTATAGAGCGGAGGGAGTAAAGGGTCAGTGATGCACTGCTGAGAGTATACTGTAGGTATGGTGGTAGACAGACATGAGGAGGACATGTTGGGTGGTGCAGGACTGTGGAGAGGACGGGTACGGTGATTATAGAGCGGAGGGAGTAAAGGGTCAGTGATGCACTGCTGAGAGTATACTGTAGGTATGGTGGTAGACAGACATGAGGAGGACATGTTGGGTGGTGCAGCACTGTGGAGAGGACTGGTAGGGTGATTATAGAGCGGAGGGAGTAAAGGGCCAGTGATGCATTGCTGAGAGTATACTGTAGGTATGGTGGTAGACAGACATGTGGAGGACATGTTGGGTGGTGCAGCACTGTGGAGAGGACTGGTAGGGTGATTATAGAGCGGAGGGAGTAAAGGGTCAGTGATGCATTGCTGAGAGTATACTGTAGGTATGGTGGTAGACAGACATGAGGAGGACATGTTGGGTGGTGCAGGACTGTGGAGAGGACTGGTAGGGTGATTATAGAGCGGAGGGAGCAAAGGGTCAGTGATGCACTGCTGAGAGTATACTGTAGGTATGGTGGTAGACAGACATGAGGAGGACATGTTGGGTGGTGCAGCACTGTGGAGAGGACTGGTAGGGTGATTATAGAGCGGAGGGAGCAAAGGGCCAGTGATGCACTGCTGAGAGTATACTGTAGGTATGGTGGTAGACAGACATGAGGAGGACATGTTGGGTGGTGCAGCACTGTGGAGAGGACTGGTAGGGTGATTATAGAGCGGAGGGAGTAAAGGGTCAGTGATGCACTGCTGAGAGTATACTGTAGGTATGGTGGTAGACAGACATGAGGAGGACATGTTGGGTGGTGCAGCACTGTGGAGAGGACTGGTAGGGTGATTATAGAGCGGAGGGAGTAAAGGGTCAGTGATGCACTGCTGAGAGTATACTGTAGGTATGGTGGTAGACAGACATGAGGAGGACATGTTGGGTGGTGCAGGACTGTGGAGAGGACTGGTAGGGTGATTATAGAGCGGAGGGAGTAAAGGGCCAGTGATGCATTGCTGAGAGTATACTGTAGGTATGGTGGTAGACAGACATGAGGAGGACATGTTGGGTGGTGCAGCACTGTGGAGAGGACTGAGAGTATACTGTAGGTATGGTTGTAGACAGACATGAGAAGGACATGTTGGGTGGTGCAGCACTGAGGAGAGGACTTGGTAGCGTGGTAGACAGAGTTGATGGAGGAGATGGTGGGCAGTGCAGCACTGTGGAGAGGATGAGTTCAGTGGTAGAGAGACAGGGACATGTACCACGGTGCAGCGAGTGGGAAGAGTGGGTAGGCCATCAGTCATTGCTGCACTGTCCTACATCTCCTTTTCATCTCTACCCGCCCACAGTGACAGCTGCCATCTAGACGTTTGTCTGCAGCTCGGTGTCGTTCTGTGGTTGGCACTTGTTTGCTGTTAATATTTGTGTATCATCATTTCTTTTGGTGTTGATGTAATATTTGAATCCGTGCAGTACAGAGATTGTGGAGAAATAATATTTTACAATCATCTTCTCAATTCTATGATTTCTCCTGTGACTAGGCTTCATCATCAGATTCTCGATTGTCTCACTGAACATCTGGCAGTGCCGCCAGTGCAGCCATTCAGCTGGGCTGTGAAATCAGGACTTTGTGAGGACAAAGCTTTTCCAAGGCCTCAAGTCTGGTCTCTGTGGAATAAATGTCGTTTATTTACAATAAGCCCCATAATGAATTCTTCATTAAGTCTTTGAGGAGGAATGATGTCTTGTTATCTCATTATGTCTCTAATTAACCCATTGTCAGGCTGCTGAAGGAGCACCTTGGGGCAGGCAGGCGGGTTGTTTGGCTTTCATGCTGAGATTTATCAATGGTCCCTCAGAGATACTTTTGTATCAGTAACTGAGATTGATGGCAGAGGATGATGGGACTCCCTGCAGATAGTAGCTGCCACACAACTCTTCAAGTCTTTGTTTTCCTCTGGCTTCAATTTCCCAAGGACAGATCTGGCTCAGCATCATAAATATTCACGATCCAAGAAGATGATTGGGCTCATTATAGTAATGAAGAAAGCAGGAAAATACGATTATTGACCTGTTGAGCCTACGCCGTGTATTCCCTGGATGGAAGACAACAAATCTGTAACAATCAGGACGAGAAAGCCCCATGGAGCAGGAGACCTCAACCATCTCCTTACTTTGAGGAACTCTGGAGCGATGGTGGGGCCTGGACATGTGCAGGAATCTGCTTCACCATCTTTGTGGTTGGAGAGCGTGATTTCTACCATCATACCGTGATGAGCGAGCACTAAAATTCTCAAGTGTCGAACCCTTGGATGTGCTCGACTTCAGTAATGAGTATACTGGAAGTCAATATGAAAACTGAGCATTTTTCCAGAAGACCCTCCCAGCTGGAAAATGGCTGACATGGATGGAAACAGTGGTCAGATGTCAAGGGATCAGCATGGGGAAGACGCCTGGAAGCATCTCTGAATCCCAGGTGGCTGCTGGGAGTAATGGTGTCAGAGTATCACGCCACTTCTACAGACTGACAATAAAACAGAATATAAAATGGATTTTACAGGGAAAAAATGTTAAGGAACATTTTGTGCAGGATAATGACTTGTATATAGCACAAAATTAAAGGGGTTGTCCACTACTTTTAATTAACCCCCCAATGTATCCCCGGGGCCCCTAATGAATTGTGTAAATACCTTATGTTGCCGTTTTCGCCTGTGAGCGGCGCTAATACGGCGGCTGAGTCTGGGTCACGTGACCCCCAGGCTGCAGCCACCGCTTATTTCCGCCGACGTCACGTCAATTTCCAGACTCTGGAAATTGACGTGACGTCAGCAGCAGGCGTGACCAGCCGCCACAGTCAGCGGTCACTCATCAAGAGCGACTGGGCTGTGGGCGGGGCTGTGCAGGGATGATTGTGCGGACGCCGGGGGTCTGCGTGCCAGCACCGGTATGTGCGTGCCGGCACCGGGGGTCTGCTGCGGGGGGTTGTTGGGGTGTGTGTGTGTGCAGGCAGGCACAGGACGATGGCCACACTGAGACACCCCGCACAGAGACACGCTGCACTCCGCAGAGACACCCCGCATGCCCCGCAGAGACCCCGCCCACCGCACAGAGACCACGCCTGCCGCAGAGACACCCCGCAAGCCACACAGAGACACCACACGCCGCAGAGAGCCCCACGGTCACGCACAGACACCGCCCGCACACACACACACCCAGTCTCCGCCCACACACCGCCCACATTTCATTATACTGCATAATTGCACTATAGGAACTTCCGATTCCGATTTCACAAAAATATCAGAACTCTGTATCGGAATTCCGATACAGCGAATAGCGGCCGATACCCGATATTTGCAGTATCGGAATGCTCAACACTAGTGATGACGCAACAATCTGAAGCAGCAGTACACAAGCCTCCCGAAGAAGCAATATTGCGAAACGTGCGTTGGAGCTACGTACTCAGCGGGCACCATACCCACATGAGTAAGCACCATATGTATCACCTTATTAGCAGTATGCACATTATCACAGCGTTAACACAGGTTTCTGCCTAGTATTTTGCCATTTTGTTTTCAACTGGGAAACGCTGCGTGAATAAGATTTACTAGATGTTGGCCAGATTGTAACGCATCGAGTACTCTAGAATATGTATGTAGTATATAATACAGCCCACGTAGTATATAACAAAGCCCACGTAGTATATTGCAATGTGGGCACCATATCCCTGTTAAAAAAAATAAATAAATAAAATAAAAAATAGTTATATACTCACCTTCCGGCGTCCCCCGCATCCAGGCCATGTCGTGACGTTCCGTTGCCAGTAAAGCCTGGCGGCCATAACACGTGATGATGTAGCGGTCTCGTGAGAACGCTACGCCATGTTCGGGCACTGCCGCAATGCATTATTTGGTCCGGATCGTCGCGAGTAGTGTGAAAGGCTGGCGCGGAAGGTGAGAATATAATGTAATTTTTTTTTGTATCACTTTTAACATAAGATGTTTTTATTATTGATGCTGCATAGTAAAAAATTGGGCACACTTAGACGACTAATGACAGCGTTAAAGGACTGCGTTACACCGCGTTATGCCGCTGAGAAACGCAGTCCTAAAACGCTATGTGGGCGCTGACTGGAGGGGAGTACGGAGGGGGCACTGACTGGACGGAAGTAGTGGGGGCCAATCTGCGGCCGGACTGTGCCTGTATATGAGCACAAATAGTGTAAAATAAGAACACATATAATATATACATGCACACACGTGTATGTAGATGGACATATATACCCACACATGTACTGTGTCATTTACATATCTAAGACATATACGCAGTGAGATCTCGTTACAGGATATCATATATGTACTAAACTATACGATGAAATAGATGAGAAGCTTGATCCCATGGTTGTGCAGTGCTCGGTGCTGCTGCTTTACAGCTCCTGACCAAGATGTGACCTCTCCTCATCAGCCTGAACACAGAGGAGGGAGGGGTGTGGGTGATCTGGGGTGCGTGCGCCAGGTGCAGAGTTACAGGCGAGTGCAAAGCATCATGGAACTTGTAGTATTAAACCACAATAACTCAGGAGAAAGGAAGTTGTCGATTAACCCCATGAGAGCTGGATCCAGCACTGAAGATGTGCTGCTACAGCATGATAACAGGAAATATTGCTAAAATAAACACAGTAGATGTTTTCAGTGGCACATAATAGCAAGATTTATGAAAAAAAAAACAAAAAAAAACTTTATAGTAGTGGACAACTTCTTTAAAAAGAGAAAAAAAAGCGCCTCCTCCACCCCTTAGGCTTTGTTCACACGTGACGTTTTTGCACTTCCTTATTGCAGTCAATAGTTAAAAAACAACTGGTAAATGTCATTTTAATATTTTACTCCCGAATCTGGGCAGTGATGTGTGCGACATAGTCAGACACACGGTTTAAGACATGAAAGCCGAACACTGAAACTCACCAAGTCTATGGGGACATTGAAAGAACTGCCAAAAAAAAAGAAGGAAGAAGGAGCCGATATATATTGTGTATATATATTGTGAGGCAGTGACTCGTGTCACAGGTAGGAGTCGCTGTGTGTTCTCCCCAGGTTGTGCATGGAGACGCATGAAGTCCATAGGTAACATAGTAACATGGTTATTAAGGTTGAAGGAAGACTTTAAGTCCATCTAGTTCACCCCATAGCCTAACCTAACATGCCCTAACATGTTGATCCAGAGGAAGGCAAAAAAAAAACCATGTGGCAAAGAGTAAGCTCCACATTGGGGAAAAAAATTCCTTCCCGACTCCACATACGTTAATCAGACTAGTTCCCTGGATCAATGCCCTATCAAGGAATCTAGTGTATATACCCTGTAACATTATACTTTTCCAGAAATGTATCCAGTCCCCTCTTAAATTTTAGTAATGAATCACTCATTACAACATCATACGGCAGAGAGTTCCATAGTCTCACTGCTCTTACAGTAAAGAACCCGCTGTCACGATATTGTATGAAATATAATATGATGTTGCAGCTTTGCCCTTCAGCCCATGCTGTGGGCTAACCCTCCCCCCCCCCCCCCCTTCTCTCTCTGGCTCTCTTTGCTTCTCTGTGTGCTTCGGAATGTATGGTAGAAGGGGGTTTTATTGCCCTGGTCATAAATTCAAGGCTCGAAGCAAGTTACTCGTCCCCCTCCCAACTGCACTAGCTGAATCTGGTATAGATGGCTCCAAAATCCATGAGAGTCTTTGTTTTAATATCATAAGATTCTGGGCCAACGACTTGGGCTAAGAGAATAATAAATACATATTGCTAACGTCCATCGGCGCATTTATCCATCACTGTAAGCAGGAGTCTCCAAGTCCAACAGGGACAGAGTACGGATTACGCTGGAATGGAGTGTCCCTACTAGCCTGAGCTTAGTATCTATAGAGAGCAAATCTTAATACAAGATGAATGCTGGGTGTGTTATGATCCTGACATGTTCTGTAGTGGAGATACAGGCATTAGACAAACTTGTGTGAAATTTACTAAGGCTGAAGTGATAGGAGGGTCTGGGTAAGCCAGCCCTGTTGGTGATGTCACAGGCTGCGGTTTATAAGTTTTGCCAGACCCCAGCAGTTGAGTTTTCTACCTGGGAAGCCCTGACTGCTAGCCTGATGCACTGGGACAGATGGAAACTCCACCAACTAGCCTGGTTGCCTGCAATGCTCTGAACATATGTAAGTGTTGATTTCTCATGTAATCCCTGTTTTTTTTATAATTACCTTTGTATATATTTTCAATTGTCTCATATTGTAACATCTTTATATAACTATTTATAACCACTGCCTTATCTTTCGGAGTAAAAATATTTAAAGTACTAGTTCGTTCTTCCTGTTCTAAAACATACCCTAAGTCTTCTGAATGGAATTACGCTACTGTTTTGGGTTAGCTTCAGACCCGTTTAATCAAAGCTGGTGGCAGCATACGTTTGGACTGGGTAGTTGGGAGTTGTTGTAGCGACCGCGGCGTTGATAATTATTGTTCCTGCCTGAGTGGGAGTAGTTTATCGCGTCACTGCAGCGTGCCCAATAGCCAGTACATAGCAGGCAGCCTTTCTGGGGACTAATTACCCCAGGTGCAGTACCTAATCTGACCTGAGAGTAAGGGGGCGCCAGAGAGCTGCAAGTTTCAAGTGGAACTGTAAGTGGGATATACATAAATCCCTGCAGTTCGTGGTATATTGCAGAGCAGTGGGATACCTAAAATAAGCCCCTGCTGTAAACTACAGTAAGAGGTCAATAGCCTTGTGTGAGTTTTTTCATCACATTGTGGAGTGGAGGGATAACTAAGATAAGCCCCCTGCACATGTGATAGCCGTCTGTTGGCCTAAAGTCACCCCGATCCGTGACGTGGGGTCCTGAGACAATTGTGTGTACTGGTAATTATCCCTTCCATTTCTCTTTGTTTTTCTTGTCCTATCTTTTATTTGGCAACCATGGTTGGGCTGGGAGAAACCTTTTATGAGCAGCAGACCAGAGACACCCTACTGCCTTATGCAAGTCACAGCACATTGACTTTGCAGGCAAAAATAAAGCCCAACTGGTCGCAGATCTGGTGCAATGGGAAGCTGCTCTAGACAACTCTCAGAGCCCAGTGGCCACAGAAGCCAGCACCAGCGAACATGGTGCTGCAGCAGAGGTCCAACTGAATTTGGGCCTGACTAGCAACCAGGGCGAAATTGGACCCCACCTGCTGGCGGCCTTGAAAGAATTCCCCACTGACAACCATGAGGGACGTCGGCAGCTGAGTCAGCAATACCGGCAGGAGGCCGAGGCCCGAGTCGAGTGAGAGGCCCAGCGAGCGGAGCGAGAGGCCCAGCGAGCCGAACGGGAGGCTGAGAGAGCCGAGTGGCAAACGGAGCGGGAGTACCAGCTTCAGATAGCCCGACTGCCAATGCAGGGGTCGTTCCAGTCCAGCCGTGAGCCCAGCAGCGCTCAGATACCGAAGCCCCGGCTCAATCACTTTCCTGTTATGGAAAAGGACAGGGACTTGAACACTTTTCTGCGGGCCTTTGAGAAAGCCTGCAGACAGTACTGGCTGGCTACAGATGAATGGGCCCAATACCTGACCCCAGGGCTGAGAGGCAAAGCTCTGTAGGCGTTTGCTGCCCTCCCTCAACAACAAGATGGTGACTATGGGGCCATCAAGCAGGCCCTGATAGCAAAGTACCAGCTTACACCCGAGGTTTACCGTAGAAAGTTCCAGAACCTCCAACGTAGCCCACACGACAGTTACAGTGATGTGGCACATGGACTGGGGACCCACTTTGACCATTGGACCGAAGGACTGTCAGTGAACAGTTTTGCACAGCTGCAAGTCCTGATGATCAAAGACCAGTTCTTACATCTTTGCCCAGCTGAGGTGCGACAGTTCGTGATGGACAGATAACCCAAAGACGTGGCAAAAGCAGCACAGATTGCCGATGCCTATGAGGCCAACCATAGATCGGAAGTGCGGAAGCCAGTCACCACCAGCTGGAGAGGGGGTAAGCCTGCAACCAACCCCAGTACCCCTGTCAGCCAACACACCAGAGGTCCTGTCCCCGTGGCCAACAACACCAGACCTACCACCCAACCTCGCCAGTGTTTCCACTGCAAGCAGACTGGCCATATCAGTCCCTACTGCCCAGACAAGCCAATAAAAACCCCAGCCAAGGCCCCAGGGCCTAATGCAGCAGATTTTTTGGTGGGTGGTGTGGTTGGGAGGTTGTGTGACAACGTACAGCACGCCACTGTGGGAGGCCATGTTGCTACAGGCCTCAAGGACACCGGTAGGGTTGAGCGACTTTTAGTTTTTTAGGGTCGAGTCGGGTTTCGCGAAACCCGACTATCTCAAAAGTCGAGTCAAGTGGAATCGGCCGATTATCGCGAAAAGTCGGGGATCGACCGAAACACGAAACCCAATGCAAGTCAATGGGGGAGCATAGTCGGCAGTGAGTGGAGGCCAGGAAAACATGTACAGTGCCCATTTTAAAAGAAAAAACATCCATTCTTGTTACTGAAGCTTGTCAATCTTAATTTACCTTATAATAATAGTAAGGCATTGGAAATTGGGGGTCATTTGGCTAAAGTTGTGGGGGGTAGGGCTGGTTCAAGTATTCAGTGGGCCCAGGAAATCTGGACCACGTCACGGCAGTTGAGCAGGGAGAGGTAAGTATTTCAACTTTGCAAGTGCTGTGATCCTGAGCAAGCAGGGGGGGCCCACTCGTTGGCATTGACACTGGCACAGGGCCCCTCAAAGTACGGCGGAGTGATTGCACGGTGGGAGCGCCTCCCACCGGCAGCGACACTTTTGCGTACTATGAGGGGCCCTGTGCCAGTGACGTTGCCAACGAGTATGCCCCCCACCTGATGAAGGAACCTGCAATTTCATCTGCACCTTCCTCTTTGTCCCCGTGTAAGGTGGTATGGTATGCGGGAAGGGGAACCTGACTTTCAGCAGGGTCACATTCTGGCTGTGTAGCGTGCACGGGGAATGTAGTGGTCTGGGTCAATGTACCAGCAGACTCATCTATCACTGGCTGGGCAATGGGCAGGATGAGGAGGAAACACAGATATAGGCCCAAATAATAAAGTGGGCTAAATGCAGTTCAAAATTGGTAACAGGACTAACCAGGGGGCATTGCTTTGTTCAGTTGAGGACAACTGTAATGAGAGGCTGACACAGTGAGTAGGCCCAAATCAGTAAGTAGTCTAAATGCAGTTCAAAATTGGCAACAGTAGTAAACAGGCGGCACAGCTTTGTTCACTGTAGGAGAACAGCAAGGAGCGGCAGACACCGTTAGTAGGGCCAACAAAACAAGTAGGCCAAATGCAGTGTTATATTAAAAACAATTTAACGAGAGCCTGAAGATAGAAGCTAGGGAAAGGCAACCTGGAGAACACCTTGGAGCGGAAGACACCGTTTGTAGAACCCAGACCCAACTTGTAGGCCTAATGCAGTGTTCTTTCAACAACTACTTAACAAGAGCTTCAAAGATAGAAGCTAGGGAGAGGCAACCTGGAGAACACCTTGGAGCGGCAGACACCGTCCCTACAACCCAGACCCAACTTTTAGGCCAAATGCAGTGTTGTTTCAACAACTACTTAACAAGAGCTTGAAGATAGAAGCTAGGGAGCGGCAACCTGGAGAACACCTTGGAGCAGCAGACACCGTCCCTACAACCCAGACCCAACTTGTAGGCCAAATGCAGTGTTGTTTCAACAACTACTTAACAAGAGCTTGAAAATAGAAGCTAGGGAGAGGCAACCTGGAGAACACCTTGGAGCGGCAGACACCGTCTCTACAACACAGACCCAACTTGTAGGCGTAATGCAGTGTTGTTTCAACAACTACTTAACGAGAGCCTGAAAATGGAATGTCAGGACAGGAAACCTGGAGAACAGCACGGAGCGGCATACACCGTTAGTAGGCCCCAACCAAACTAGTAGCCCCACTGCAGTTGTTCGATTAAAAAACTATTTAACAAGAGCCTGAAGATTGAAGCTCAGGAAAGGCAACCAGGAGAACACCTTGGAGCGGCAGACACTGTTAGTAGGCCCCAACCAAACTAGTAGCCCCACTGAAGTTGTTTGATTAAAAAACTATTTAACAAGAGCCTGAAGATTGAAGCTCAGGAAAGGCAACCAGGAGAACACCTTGGAGCGGCAGACACTGTTAGTAGGCCCCAACCAAACTAGTAGCCCCACTGAAGTTGTTCGATTAAAAAACTATTTAACAAGAGCCTGAAGATTGAAGCTCAGGAAAGGCAACCAGGAGAACACCTTGGAGCGGCAGACACTGTTAGTAGGCCCCAACCAAACTATAGCCCCACTGCAGTTGTTCGATTAAAAAACTATTTAACAAGAGCCTGAAGATTGAAGCTCAGGAAAGGCAACCAGGAGAACACCTTGGAGCGGCAGACACTGTTAGTAGGCCCCAACCCAACTAGTAGCCCCACTGCAGTTGTTCGATTAAAAAACTATTTAACAAGAGCCTGAAGATTGAAGCTCAGGAAAGGCAACCAGGAGAACACCTTGGAGCGGCAAACACTGTTAGTAGGCCCCAACCAAACTAGTAGCCCCACTGCAGTTGTTCGATTAAAAAATTATTTAACAAGAGCCTGAAGATTGAAGCTCAGGAAAGGCAACCAGGAGAACACCTTGAAGCGGCAGACACTGTTAGTAAGCCCCAACTAAACTAGTAGCCCCACTGCAGTTGTTCGATTAAAAAACTATTTAACAAGAGCCTGAAGATTGAAGCTCAGGAAAGGCAACCAGGAGAACACCTTGGAGCGGCAGACACCGTTAGTAGGCCCCAACCAAACTAGTAGCCCCACTGCAGTTGTTCGATTAAAAAACTATTTAACACGAGCCTGAAGATTGAAGATCAGGAAAGGCCACCTGGAGAACACCTTGGAGCGGCAGACACCATCTCTACAATCCAGACCCAACTTGTAGGCCTAATGCAGTGTTGTTTCAACAACTACTTAACAAGAGCTTCAAGATAGAAGCGAGAGAGAGGCAACAGAGAGAACTTGTGGCCCCAATGCAGTTTTATAATTCTGACAAGCTGAAAATCAGCCTTTTTTTTTTTTTTAGAGGAGGACAGCTGTATTAAGTGGCACAGACAGACACTGTTAGTAGGCCTTACACCACAAAGTAGGCTCACTGCAGGATGAAAAAAAGTTACATGGGTACACGGTCGGCATTGGTGTGTTCAGCGGAGGACAAATGGAAGGAGGGACCGCAGACAGACTTAGTAGGCCTAAAATTTTTAAAAATAGGCTCAAAGCAGTTTGAATTATCTTGCAGGGGTACACAGGCAGCATTGGTGTGGTCAGCGGAGGACAATTGGAAGGAGTGTCTGACACAGTTAGTACTCCCAAAATATAAATAGATGTTAATGTCTCGCAAAGCAACAAAACCAAAAAACAAAAGGGTGGCATACTTAGGTACAGGGGTGGGCTCCCCTGCTGAGTTTCAGACATAGTAATTTGGCGCTAAGTATTTACTGGTGTCAATATAGGACACTGACCCTGACTATTTTAAGTAGCATCATACATGTCAACAAATTGGTATTGTCAGTGCCAGGCATTGAAGGATGTCAGCGCATAGACTAAACATTGTTGGAGCTGTGAGAGATAATTTTTCAAGTGGTAGAACAGTGTTTGAGCTGGGGGGGGACCTCTCTTGTGGCCGGCGGTACAGGCCCAGGGCCCCTCATGTTACAACGGTGTGTCTGACCACCACCGCCAGAGACACTTTATTGTACTATGAGGGACCCAGTGGCAGTGCCGCCAACCAAAAGCGGGCACACCCACCTCTTTAGACAAACGGCACTCTCACGGGTGCTTGCGCCAAGTGGTGAGACCACGGCCCCGTGGGGGGAGTTAGCCCATTTAGGGAGGTGTAAACATGTCGTATGCTGGACAAACAGTTGCTGCAAATTAAGAGATTGGAACAGTCAGTAAGACCAGTCCACAAGCGAGACCTTTTTATAGGAAAGCTAGGTGTCTGCCGGGAAAGGTGGGGCAAAATAATTCGAAATCCATGAGTGGTTCATTTTAATGAAGGTTAGATCATCAACATTTTGGGGAGCCAGACGAGTCCTTGTTTCGGTCAATATTGAACCAGCAGCACTGAATACTCTTTCTGATAGCACACTAGCTGCTGGGCAAGCGAGCTCCTGCAATGCATATTCTGCCAATTCAGGCCAGGTGTCTATTTTGGATGCCCAGTAATCAAATGGGAATGACGGTTGAGGGAGAACATCGATAAGGGATGAAAAATAGTTAGTAACCATACTGGACAAATGTTGTCTCCTGTCACTTTGAATTGATGCTGCAGTACCTGTCCTGTCTGCGGTCATTGCGAAATCACTCCACAACCTGGTCAGAAAACCCCTCTGTCCAACGCCACTTCTGATTTGTGCAACTCTAACACCTCTGCCCTGCTGCCCCCTGCAGCTCGTGTGAGAACCATCACCGGCGCTGTGTGCTGGGAATGCCTGAATCAAACGGTCTACAAGAGTTGCTTGTTTGGTTGCTAATATTTGTTCGAGGTTCTCATGTGGCATGACATTTTGCAATTTGCCTTTATAGCGAGGATCAAGGAGGCAGGCCAACCAGTAATCGTCATCGGTCATCATTTTAATAATGCGTGGGTCCCTTTTGAGGATACGTAAGGCATAATCCGCCATGTGGGCCAAAGTTCCAGTTGTCAAATATGCGGTTGTGCTGGGTTGAGGGGCAGTTTCAGGCAAATCTTCGTCACTTGTCTCCCTCAAAAAACCTGAACCTGGCCTTGCAACGCCACCAGTTTCTATTGGCCCCGGAAAAGCTTCCTCATTCAAAAAATACTCATCCCCATCATCCTCCTCCTCCTCCTTCTCTTCGCCCGCTACCTCGTCCTGTCGACTGCCCTGACCAGACAATGGCTGACTGTCATCAAGGCTTTCCTCTTCCTCGGCTGCAGACGCCTGCTCCTTTATGTGCGTCAAACTTTGCATCAGCAGATGCATTAAGGGGATGCTCATGCTTATTATGGCGTTGTCTGCACTAAGCAGACATGTGCATTCCTCAAAACACTGAAGGACATGACACAGGTCTTGTACCTTCGACCACTGCACACCTGACAACTCCATGTCTGCCATCCAACTGCCTGCCCGTGTATGTGTATCCTCCCACAAATACATAACAGCATGCCTCTGTTCGCACAGTCTCTGAAGCATGTGCAGTGTGGAGTTCCACCTTGTTGCAACGTCGATGATTAGGTGATGCTGGGGAAGGTTCAAAGATCGCTGATGGTTCTGCATACGGCTGGAGTGTACGGGCGAACGGCGGATATGCGTGCAAAGTCTGCGCACTTTGAGGAGCAGGTCGGGTAACCCTGGATAACTTTTCAGGAAGCACTGCACCACCAGGTTTAAGGTGTGAGCCAGGCAAGGAATGTGTTTCAGTTGTGAAAGGGCTATGGCAGGCATAAAATTCCTTCAGTTATCACTTACTACCTTGCCTGCCTCAAGATGTACAGTGCCTAGCCATGACTGAGTTTCTTTCTGCAAGAACTCGGACAGTACGTCCGCGGTGTGTCTGTTGTCGCCCAAACACTTCATTGCCAATACAGCCTGCTGACGCTTGCCACTAGCTGTCCCATAATGGGACACCTCGTGT
Source organism: Ranitomeya imitator (assembly GCF_032444005.1). NCBI lineage: Eukaryota > Metazoa > Chordata > Amphibia > Anura > Dendrobatidae > Ranitomeya > Ranitomeya imitator. The sequence goes on from NC_091289.1 coordinate 205,144,302, forward strand.
GCAACAGTGGCAGCTGCAGATGGAGTGCTCGTGAGACTGCGGTCTGTGGACGAGCTCTCGCTTCTGCAGGAGGAGGAGGAGGAGGAGGGGGGGCGAACGCCTACAGCCAACTGTTTCCTAGACCGTGGGCTAGGCAAAACTGCCCCAATATTGCTGTCCCCTGTGAACCCTGCATCCACCACATTAACCCAGTGTGCCGTGATGGACACGTAACGTCCCTGGCCATGCCTGCTGGTCCATGCATCTGTTGTCAGGTGCAACTTTGTACTCACGGATTGCCTGAGTGCATGGACGATGCGGTCTTTTACATGCTGGTGGAGGGCTGGGATGGCTTTTCTCGAAAAGAAGTGTCAACTGGGTAGCTCGTAGCATGGTCCAGCGTAGTCCATCAGGGCTTTGAAAGCTTCACTTTCAACTAACCGGTAGGGCATCATCTCTAATGAGATTAGTCTAGCAATGTGGGCGCTCAAACCCTGTGTACGTGGATGCGAGGATGAGTACTTCCTTTTCCTAACGAGAGTCTCATGTAGGGTGAGCTGGACTGGAGAGCTGCAGATCGTGGAACTAGCGGGGGTGCCGGTGGACATGGCAGACTGAGAGAGGGTTGGAGATGGTATTCTTGCTGGTGCCCTACATGCAGTGTTTCCTACTATGAAACTGGTGATTCCCTGACTGCTTTGGCCTGGCAACGAAACCTGCACAGATACTGCAGGTGGTGCGGGAAATGGTGGGCTTACAGTGAGGGAAGGGATGTAGCGTTGCTGACTAGCTTCATTGGCCGAGGGTGCTACAACCTTAAGGGACGTTTGGTAGTTAGTCCAGGCTTGCAAATGCATGGTGGTTAATTGTCTACGCATGCAACTTGTATTTAGACTTTTAAGATTCTGACCTCTGCTTAAGGTAGTTGAACATTTTTGACAGATGACTTTGCGCTGATCATTTGGATGTTGTTTAAAAAAATGCCAGACTGCACTCTTTCTACTATCGGATACCTTTTCAGGCATTGCAGACTGAGCTTCTGTAACCGGATGGCCACGCTGTCCTACAACTGGTTTTGGTTTTGCCACGCGTTTTTGGCCAGATACGAGCCTGGCAGATGGAACCTGTTGCGATGTTGATGCCTTCTGTGGCTCCTCCTCCTCCGCTTCAGAGCTACTGCCGCCTGCACCCTGTTCCCCCAATGGCTGCCAATCGGGGTCAACAACTGGGTCATCTATGACCTCCTCTTCTATCTCGTGTGCAACTTCGTCTGTGTCACCGTGTAAGTCGGTGGTATAGCGTTCGTGACGGGGTACCATAGTCTCAGGGTCAGATTCTGGATCAGTACACTGCGAGGGCAATGTTCTGGTCTGAGTCAAAGGACCAGCATAGTAGTCTGGCTGTGGCTGTGCATCAGTGCACTCTATGTAAGATCCAACTTGTAATGGGCATGGCCTGTTAACTGTTTCACTTTCTAACCCAGGAACGGTATGTGTAAAGAGCTCCATGGAGTAACCCATTGTGTCGCCTGACGCATCCTTCTCTGTTGTTCTTGGTGAAGAAGACAAGGAAGCGACTTGTCCCTGACTGTGAACATCCACTAACGACGCGCTGCTTTTACATTTAGCAGTTTCAGAAGAGGAGGCGAAAGAGCTAGAGGCTGAGTCAGCAAGGAAAGCCAAAACTTGTTCTTGCTGCTCCGGCTTTAAAAGCGGTTTTCCTACTCCCAGAAAAGGGAGCGTTCGAGGCCTTGTGTAGCCAGACGACGAACCTGGCTCCACAACTCGAGACTTAGGTGCTATATTGCTTTTCCCATGACCACCTGATACTCCACCACCACTACCATCATTACCAGCTGGCAATGAACGCCCACGGCCACGACCTCTTCCACCAGACTTCCTCATTGTTTGAAAAACGTAACCCAACTAACGGTATTTGTTACTGTAAAACCAGTTACAAGGTGAACTCAAACTTCTGTTGGATTTATATATCCCTTTATGGGTATGTTCACACGTTCCTGATTTCCATCCTTTTTTTTTCAGGACTGTTTTTTAAAAAACTGCAGCTCTTGGCAGAAAACGCAGGTCCTTTTTTTGGTCCTTTTTTTGTCCTTTTTTGATCCTTTTTTTGATCCTTTTTTTGATCCTTTTTTTTATGCAGTTTTCTATGCAGTTAAAATGGCTGAAAATACCCTAACCCTACCCCTAACCCTACCCCTAACCCTAACCCTACCCCTACCCCTAACCCTACCCCTAACCCTACCCCTAACCCTACCCCTAACCCTACCCCTACCCCTAACCCTAACCCTACCCCTAACCCTACCCCTAACCCTACCCCTAACCCTAACCCTACCCCTAACCCTACCCCTAACCCTACCCCTAACCCTAACCCGACCCCTAACCCTACCCCTAACCCTATTCTAACCTTAGTGGAAAAAAAAAATTCTTAATTTTTTTTTATTGTCCCTACCTATGGGGGTGACAAAGGGGGGGGGTGTCATTTACTATTTTTTTTTATTTTGATCACTGAGATAGGTTATATCTCAGTGATCAAAATGCACTTTGGAACGAATCTGCCAGCCGGCAGATTCGGCGGGCGCACTGCGCATGCGCCCGCCATTTTGCAAGATGGCGGCGCCCAGGGAGAAGACGGCCGGACGGACACCGGGACGCCGGGTAAGTATAAGGGGGGGAGATTAGGGCACGGGGGGGGGGCATCGGAGCACTGGGGAGGGGCATCGGAGCACGGGGCGGTGGGATTGGAGCACGGGGGGGCGGGATCGGAGCACGGGGGGGCAGCCACACTCCGCCCACGCACTTCCGCCCGCTTCCCCGCACCTCCTGCTGCAGCGGTTCGGCACCACAAACCGCAGTAAAACCCGCAGATATTTTTTTCATCTGCGGGTTTTACTGCGGGTTTGACCTCACAATGGAGGTCAATGGGTGCAGAACCGCTGCGGCTCCGAAAAAAGAAGTGACATGGTACTTCTTTTTTACCGCGGCTATTCAGCGCGGCTTTTTTTCCCGATTCCCGCATCATGTGCACAGTGGTTCCTGTTTTCCATAGGGTACAGTACACTGTACCCTGCATGGAAAACAGCTGCGGAACCGCAGCAGCAAAAACGCTGCGGTTCCGCAGAAAAAAACGCACTGTGTGAACATATAGGTGGGTGAGACTGCAGGGAAAATCAGGCCCAATGTATAACAGTACACAGCTTCAGTGGCAGACAGATATGCCACTAACAGGACTGACGCTGATGCAGACACTACCAATAAAAATCTCCCCCTTTTTATTTTTTCTGGGAGAATATTGAAGAAATGTGGCCCACTCTTCTACAGTATATGTTCTGTGGCACAAAATTAGAGACAGATGCCACACACAGCACTGGCAATTAGGCAGAATTGCCAATCTTAATCTCCCACTATTTTTTTTGTCAGGGAGAATTGAAAAGAAATCTGGCCCAGTATTACACACTAGGTTTAACGTGGCACAAAATTTGAGACAGGTGGCACACTGTTATGACCTGGTGGTTAAGAGGCCACACTGAGATGACCTGGTGGCTAAAACGCAACATGGAGCGAACTCTGAGAAGGTGGTATCTCTACTGACCGCAGTCCCTAATCCTAACAACACAACTAGAAATAGCCGTGGGATGTTCCTGACACTCCCTAGACACCTCGTCACAGCCTCAGATATAGCTTCCCCTAAAGAAGGAAATAGAAAGCTATCTTGCCTCAGAGAAACCCCCAAAATGAAAGATAGCCCCCCACAAATATTGACTGTGAAAGGAGAGGGAAATGTTGAACACAGAAATGAAATTAGATTTCAGCAAAGGGAGGCCAAAACTAAACTAGATAGACAGAGAGCAAAGGATACTGTGCAGTCAGTATTAAAAACTACAAAATCCACGCAGAGTTTGCAAAAATGAACTCCACACCGACTCACGGTGTGGAGGGGCAAATCTGCTTTCCCAGAGCTTCCAGCTAGCCTGAATAAGACATAGTGACAAGCTGGACAAAAGAGACAAAATGCAAAGCAATAGAGTCCAAACAAATGGACAAACAAAACTAGCAAAACTTATCTTTTGCAGACAAGGACTGGCCATATGAGAAATCCAAGGGAAGAATCAAATCCAACCAAGAACATTGACAGCAGGCATGGACTAAAGCCCAGAGCAGGTTTAAATAACAAACCCAGGCAAGGCGATTAGTGAAGGCAGCTGCTACAACTACCAAACAGAGCAGCAGTTCCACTTGAAACCACCAGAGGGAGCCCAAGGGCAGAACTCGCAAAAATACCATTAGCAACCACAGGAGGGAGCTCCAGAACGGAACTCACAACACCACACACAGCACTGGCACCGAAGCCGAAATGCCAATCTTAATCTCCCACTAATTTTTTTTTCAGGGAGAATTTAAAAGAAATCTGGCCCAGTATTACACACTAGGTTTAATGTGGCACAAAATTTGAGACAGGTGGCACACACAGGAGTGGCACTGAAGCAGAAATGCCAATCTTAACCTCCCACAATTTTTTTTTTCAGGGAGAATTTAAAAGAAATCTGGCCCAGTATTACACACTAGGTTTAATGTGGCACAAAATTTGAGACAGATGCCACACACAGCACTGGCACTGAGGCAGAAATGCCAATCTTAATCTCCCACTATTTTTGTTTTCAGGGAGAATTTAAAAGAAATCTGGCCCAGTATTACACACTAGGTTTAATGTGGCACAAAATTAGAGACAGATGCCACACACAGCACTGGCAATGAGGCAGAATTGCCAACCTTAATCTCCCACTATTTTTGTTTTTTCAGGGAGAATTTAAAAGAAATCTGGCCCAGTATTACACACTAGGTTTAATGTGGCACAAAATTTGAGACAGGTGGCACACACAGGAGTGGCACTGAAGCAGAAATGCCAATCTTAATCTCCCACAATTTTTTTTTTCAGGGAGAATTTAAAAGAAATCTGGCCCAGTATTACACACTAGGTTTTCTGTGGCACAAAATTTGAGACAGGTGGCACACACAGGAGTGGCACTGAAGCAGAAATGCCAATCTTAACCTCCCACAATTTTTTTTTTCAGGGAGAATTTAAAAGAAATCTGGCCCAGTATTACACACTAGGTTAAATGTGGCACAAAATTTGAGACAGGTGGCACATACAGGACTGGCACTGAAGCAGAAATGCCAATCTTAATCTCCCACTATTTTTTTTTTCAGGGAGAATTTAAAAGAAATCTGGCCCAGTATTACACACTAGGTTTTCTGTGGCACAAAATTAGAGACAGATGCCACACACAGCACTGGCACTGAGGCAGAAATGCCAATCTTAATCTCCCACTATTTTTTTTTTCAGGGAGAATTTAAAAGAAATCTGGCCCAGTATTACACACTAGGTTTTCTGTGGCACAAAATTAGAGACAGATGCCACACACAGCACTGGCACTGAGGCAAAATTGCCAATCTTAATCTCCCACTATTTTTTTTTTTTATTTATGGGAGAATTGGCAAGAAATCAGGCCCACTGTTAGACTCTATGTTTTCTGTGCCAGAAAATGAGACACAGATGCCACACACAGTACTGCCACTGATACAGATTTGCCAATTTTAATCTGCACCCTTTTTTTTTCTTCAGGGAGACTAGTGAATAAATCTGGGCCACTGTATTAGAGTATATTTTCTGTGGCAGAAAGTGGCTTGAAGAGATATAACGAAACACCAAAAAAAAGGGACTGTCCTACAATTACTATCTCCCTGCAGTAATCTCAGCAATGTATGGCAGGCAGCAATAACAAGGAGTGGACTGCTGCACAAAAAAGTCAAAAGTGTGGACAAACAAACAAGATAGCTGTGCAGAAAGGAAGGAGCAACAGGATTTGTGCTTTGAAAAAAGCAGTTGGTTTGCACAGCGGCGTACACACAGCAATGCAGCTATCAGGGAGCCTTCTAGGGCAGCCCAATGAGCTACAGCGCTGAGAAAAAAAAGATGTAGCTTCCACTGTCCCTGCAAACAAAAGGTGGTGTTGGGCAGTGGAAATCGCTACAGCACAAGCGGTTTGGTGGTTAATGGACCCTGCCTAACGCTATCCCTGCTTCTGACGAAGCGGCAGCAACCTCTCCCTATGCTCAGATCAGCAGCAGTAAGATGGCGGTCGGCGAGAACGCCCCTTTATAGCCCCTGTGACGCCGCAGACAGCAAGCCAATCACTGCAATGCCCTTCTCTAAGATGGTGGGGACCAGGACCTATGTCATCACGCTGCCCACACTCTGCGTCCACCTTCATTGGCTGAGAAATGGCGATTGTCGCGGCATTGAAATGCGACTTTGGCGCGAAATTCGCGTACCGCATGGCCGACCCCACACAGGGATCGGGTCGGGTTTCATGAAACCCGATGGTGCCAAAAGTCGGCGACTTATGAAAATGACCGACCCGTTTCGCTGAACCCTACTGCTGAGGTCAGACACTGTAATGAAGTCATTATGGCCATGTAACATTGTGCACACTTTACTACTTCCCTTTAGCCCAAGTTGAAATGATAATTGTCTTGATGAGATTTTCTGATAGTAAATGTGATTTTGGAAAGATAAAGCTTTGTCTCCCGTCTGATAATTGTGTGGGACCGGAGTGGCCCTGTCTTCAGCTCCATTCACAGAAAACCTGTGAAATATCATGGTCGAGTTGAAAGCAGACGATTTAGTTTCATAGGCAATTGTGTAAAAAGAGTACAATGAAGCGAGCGGATTAGGCTCCATTATTGCCTCTTCTGTAACTGCTTATTAACCACAGTAACAGGTCATTTACAGGAGCACAATAGGTAAGAATATCCGCCGCGCGCTTCACAATTGTAAAAGATCAGGTTTACAACATGGCAAAGATCGGAAAATGCCGAAACCATCCGAGAAACCAGAATTACCAGAAAGTAGAGGGTTCATTGAGACAATGGGCAACGACCAGACACAAGGCACAGATTCCCCAGAACCAGGTACTGGCCTGAAATAACCAGAACAAGACACTGGGACACAATTAAGTAGAACCTGATACTGGGTCATGATTAAAGACTGTCAGGAAAAACTTTGCTTTTAGTCATGAACTTGCAGCTTTTTGGCACCCCCTTAGGCTATGTGCACACGTTGCGGATTTTGCTGCGGATCAGCAGCTGCGGGTCTGCAGCAGTGTTCCATGAGTTTACAGTACCATGTAAACCTATGGAAAACAGAAACCGCTGTGCACATGCTGCGGAAAAAAACACACGGAAACAAAGCGGTTCACATTCCGCAGCATGTCAATTCTTTGTGTAGATTCCGCAGTGGTTTACCTCTGCTCCATAATAGGAATCAGCAGGTGTAAAACCGCAGGTGGAATCCGCACAAAATCCGCATAAAATCCGCGGTAAATCAGCAGGTAAAACGCAGTGCCTTTTACCTGCAGATTTCTCAAATCTGCTGCAGAAAAATCCGCAGACCTCAAAAATATGTGTGCACATAGCCTTACACTGCTGGCCAATAAGGATATTGACAGAGGATAAGAAAGGGCGCAGCTGCTCTAATTTATGTTCTGTTTATATTGTGGCACGTGATGTGTATATATACCACCGGTTCCTGATAGGAACATATATATCTCGATCCAGTCATCACCAAGTCCCCAACACCACATAAATACAAAAACTATGCTGCCACCACTGACCTCTTATAGGTGGATCGGACATCTGTTTGGTAACGTGAATTTACGCACAGTACGTGGCGGATCACTCATAGAGCAATAAGATCGAAGCTAGCAAATTTATAATTTTACTCCAGAAAAATTCGGCAGTGTTTACAGATGATATTACAAAAGAGACAAAATACAAGTATGTACAGACAGTTAGGAAATAAAAGGGATGAAAATATGAAACTTACTAAATCTTAGTCACAGGTATGACGTGTCGATAAAGGAGAGGAGAAATCCAAAAGAAATTATACAGTACCACAGCATGGTGTATCAGCTGCCTCTCCTGGCTCTGAATAATTGCCAAAGATGGACGTTCCTGTATTATGCTTCGGCCATAAAATTAGGAACTCCCACTTAGCTTGCAAAGTTATGGATAAATCCTTTTCTTCATATCTTTGGCCTGGAAGCTCACAGGCCAAAGATATTGCCATTATTTTTCCCCTGCGATTTTGCCATTCTTTAGAGTCCAAACACGATATGTCTGTCTGTGATTTGCTGGTGGACAGAAATTCATTTCCCAGGTTCTGATGGCCCTAAATGCTGCAAAACGCTGCCATGCATAACCCCAAGTGCCCATATCCTGAAAATCTAATTTTCATCTTTCTGGGATTAATCTGTCTTATTGAATTTGCCTTTGACTATTTTGCTTATTAGACAAAGGGATTTTTGGAGGGAAAACACATTCAGCTCTGCTAGTCCTAGTAGGCAATAAAACTCGCATTCCGCACTGACAATTTGTCTGAAAGGAGGGAAAGTGGAAATTCATAGAGGGGGAGAGGGGTTGCATGAAGGATTTGGTCCTACAGAAACCAATTATGGGAGTAGTAGAAAGTCACTTCTGCTTGTGTTTTCCCAGAACAATGGAAAATAATTAATATCTTCCTGAAACTTCCCCCTTTTTTGACTGCGCTATAGAGGCAGGACCTCTCGAAACTCCTCCATGCGCATCTCTGCAGGCTTTCATGCCGTGATAACCCATCGGCATTGCCATGCTCACTGCCCTTTATGTGTTGAATGGTATAGCCGTACTGCTGGAGGGAGAGGCTCCAGCATAGCAACCTTACGTTGGTACTGGACACAGTGTGCAACCAACTCAGGGGGTTGTGGTCGGTCACAATGGTGAAGGTGCGCCCACACAAATAGGGCTGCAAGTGTTGCAGGCCCCAAACAATAGCAAGACGCTTCTTCTCTATAGTGGAATAGGCAACTTATCTCAGCAGGAGCTTCTGCCTTAGGTACAACACGGGGTGCTCTTCATTCCCCGAGTCAACCTGGCTAAGCACAACAATGAGGCCAAACTCGCTGGTGTCGGTCTGTACTAAGAATAGCTGACTGCAGTCAAGTGCCCTTAGCACAGGGGAGCTGCTCAGGGCAGTCTTCAAAGCCCGAAAGGCCACCTCACAGTCATTTGTCCAATCTACTGTATGGGGTAGGTTCCTCTTTGTGAGGTCCATCAAGGGCTTCACACGGCTACTATAGTTTTGTACAAAGTGCTTATAGTACCCTGCAGTGCCCAAGAAGGACATCACCTGCTAATTGGTCCCGGGGGTGGGCAAAGTTGTGATAGTGTCCACTTCCCCAGGTTCTGGCTTCAGAGTACCCCCACTTACCCAGTGTTCCAGGTAGTGGGCCTCGCTCATGCCCATCTGGCATTTTCTGGGCTTGATGGTCAAGCCTGCTTGGTGAATGCGCATGAGCACCTGCTGCAGATGCTCGAGTTGATCCTCTCAGTTGGGACAGAAGATGGCATTGTCATCCAGGTACGCACCCATGTACCTCTCCTGTCCCTGGAACAGGTAGTTGACCATCCACTGGAATATGGCAGGGGCATTCTTCATGCCAAATTATCCCCACCCTGGTCCCACAATCCATCTCTTCTGATCCAGCAGTCTGGACTATAAATTTAGAACCATCCTTAAGGGTGCACGCATGTGGGGGTGCATGCAAACGTCCCAGAAGCAAAGCGTCACGGAACTAAGCGTCGTGATACAGCAGTTATTTCATGGCAGTTAGTCAGGGCAGGAGTCAGGTAACCAACACTCTACTCTCCCATCTATCCATGTGCTTTATTCCTATTCTCCTATGTTCCCTTGCAATCCACATACACTGCCCAATCCCCCCTCCATCAAGATTCATATACATCAGCTCCTCATTCCTTCCCTCTCCCATGTACAGCTCCCATGCACTTCTCACCTTCCTGAAAAACCTCAGTCCATTTTGCCCAAACACACTGCACAAAAAAACTTCATACACTTCCAAAAACTACTTGCTTTTTATCTTCTTACTCCTACTTATTTCGGGGGACATCTCCCCCAACCCTGGTCCCCCATCCCCCAACCTCAACCGCTACCCTACCTCATATCAAAACCATACTAACCTTATTAATATTACTTGCACTCCCTCATCTCTCTCTTTCAATTGTGCCCTTTGGAATCCACGGTCTGTATGTAACAAGCTTCCTTTCCTGCACAACTACTTTGTGAACAACTCTCTGAATCTGTTGGCCCTCACTGAAACCTGGATCCAGGAATCTGACACTGTCTCCCCTGCTGCCATTTCCCATGGTGGCTTACATTTCTCCCATTCCCCGAGACCCACAAACAGACCTGGTGGTGGAGTCAGCATACTCTTGTCCCCACAATGCATGTTCCAGGTTATACCCCCAGTTCCATCACTCTCATTCCCTTCTTTTGAGGTCCACACCATCAGGCTCTTTCATCCCCTCTCCCTCAGAGTGACTGTCATATGCCGGCCCCCAGGCTCACCCACCCACTTCCTGGACCATTTCTCTGTCTGGCTGCCGCACTTCATGTCCTCAGAACTACCAACCCTTATCCTAGGAGACTTCAACATCCCCATTAACAGCCCCACTTCCACCTCTGCATCCCAGCTTCTATCACTAACCACTTCTCTAGGCCTCTCACATCTCTCAACCACTGAAACACGCAAAGACGGTAACACCCTGGACCTGGTCTTTGTCCGGCTCTGTTCAATCTCCTACCTAGATAACTCACCGCTTCCCCTCTCTGACCACAACATTCTATCCTTCACACTCACAATTCCTCGTCGACCCCAACACTCTCCTACCTACCACACATTCAGAAATCTACATGCCATTAACCATCATACATTTTCAGACTCCCTACACTCATCATTGTCCCCAATCTCCTCTTTTTCCTGTCCTGATCTGGCTGTACATCACTACAATGACACTCTTAGAAGCATCCTAGACCAAGTAGCTCCCCTCACCCTCAGAACCTCCAAACAGAGTAAAATTGCCCTGGCTCACATCGCAAACCCGATTTCTCCAGCGATGCTCTGGGAGTGCTGAACGCTTATGGAGAAAAACTCACACAACAGAAGACTTCATACACTTCAAATTTATGTTAAGGACCTATAACTCTGCCCTTCACCTCGCCAAACAGTCCTACTACACCACCCTGATCTCCTCACTAACCAACAACCCCAAGAAACTTTTTAACACCTTTCACTCCCTCCTCAGGCCAAAAGCACAAGACCCTATCACAGACATTTGTGCTGATGACCTGGCTTCCCACTTTATAGAGAAAATAGACAATATCCGTCAGGAAATCCGCTCCCAATCGCCAAGTTCAGTGACTCCCAACCCTCCCTGCATCTCCCCTGGCTCACTCTACGCATTTGATCCCATCACAGAAGAAGAAGTCTCCAGGCTCCTCTCTTCTTCTCGTCCGACTACATGCACTACCGACCCCATTCCCTCTCATCTCCTCCAGTCTCTCACTCCAGTCATCACTACTCACCTTACTACAATCTTTAATCTCTCACTCTCCTCGGGCATTTTCCCATCCTCCTTCAAACACTCTATCATTACTCCGTTACTAAAGAAACCCACCCTCGACCCATCCTGCACAAACAATTACAGACCGGTCTCCAATCTCACCTTCATCTCTAAACTCTTGAAGCGCCTAGCCTACTCCCGCCTTACCTGTTACCTCTCCATTCACTCCCTCCTAGACCCTTCACAGTCCGGCTTCTGCCCCTTTCACTCGACAGAAACTGCACTCATCAAAGTGACCAACGACCTTCTGACAGCAAAATGTAACGGTGACCACTCTCTGCTCATTCTTCTTGATCTTTCTGCAGCTTTCGACACCGTTGACCACCCTCTCCTACTCTCTAGGCTCCAGTCACTAGGCATTAAGGACACTGCTCTCTCCTGGTTTTCCTCCTATCTTTCTGACCGCTCCTTAAGTGTTCTGTTCTCTGGCTCCACTTCATCTCCCCTTCCTCTCACTGTCGGGGTACCTCAGGGCTCAGTCCTTGGCCCCCTTCTCTTCTCCCCCTACACGGCCCCAATTGGACAGACCATCAACAGATTTGGCTTTCAGTACCATCTTTATGCCGACGACACACAACTATACACGTCATCCCCTGACCTTACCCCTGCTGTACTACAGAACGCCACTGACTGTCCTCAGTCTCCAACATCGTGTCCGCTCTCTATCTGAAACTCAACCTCTCCAAAACTGAACTTCTTCTGCTCCCGCTATCTAGTAACCTCCCTAAATCTGACATTACCCTCTCCGTGGGTGGCACCATAATAACACCCCGACAGCAGGCGCGCTGTCTGGTGTTATGTTTGACTCTGATCTCTCCTTCACCTCCCATATACAATCTCTTGCCTGGTTGTGCTGCTTACACCTAAAGAACATCTCTAGAATCCGCCCTTTTCTCACCATGGAAACAACAAAAACCCTCACTGTCGCCCTGATCCACTCCCGCCTGGACTACTGCAATGCTCTATTAATTGGCCTCCCTCTCACTCAACTTTCCCCTCTCCAGTCCATCCTTAATGCAGCAGCCAGGGTCGTCCATCTGGCTAATCGTTACTCAAACGCGTCTGCTCTTCGCCAGTCATTACACTGGCTGCCCATTCATTACAGGATACAATTCAAGGTACTTGTTCTCACCCACAAAGCTCTCCACAGTGCGGCACCCCCTTACATCTCCTCCCTCATTTCTGTCTATCGGCCTAACCAACCTCTGTGCTCTGAAAATGACTTTCGACTAACCTCTGCACTAATCCGTACCTCCCACTCTCGACTCCAAGACTTCTCCCGCGCTGCGCCAATACTCTGGAATACTCTACCCCAAGCAATTATTAGGACCATCCACAATTTGCTAGTTTTAGGCGCTCCCTCAAAACACATTTGTTCAGAGCGGCCTATCATGTTCCCTAATCAGTTATTTTGTTTGTGTGTAACCCATTCACTACTTCCATCTATCCCCCACCCCCTGAAGATGGCCGGACCATCATTGTAAATACACACCTGTACTTTGTATTTCCCCACCTCATTGTAGATTGTAAGCTCTCACGAGCAGGGGCGGCTTATTGTGCTTTAATTATTGTATTGTTAACGTTGTTACTTATGACTGTTGTGATTGAAGCTGTTAATCTGTAAAGCGCTGCGGAATATGTTGGCGCTATATAAAGATTATTATTATTATTATTATTATTAAAGGCATGACCGTGGACTTGTACAGTCCAAAGGGGTGATAAAGGCAAACGTCTTCTGTGCCTCGGGGCTCAGAAGAATCTGCCAATATCCCCGGGTCAGATCCAAAATGGATAGATAGCTCGCTCCAGCTAATCGCTCAAGCAGCTACTCGATCCGTGACATTAGGTGTGCATCGGAGGCCGTTATGACATTGAGCCCCCTGTAGTCCACACAGGACCAGGTGGTCCAATCCTTCTTTGGCACGAGGACTACAGGTGAGACCCACATGCTCTTAGACCGTTTACTCACCCCCCAACTTCAGCATCTCATCGATCTCCTGGCGCATAACCTGCTGCACCTCGTCCAAGATTCAATAGGATGTCCACCTGATTGGGGTATGATTCCCGGTATCCACTTTGTGGACTGCTACCTCAGTCCTTCCAGGCATGTGGGTAAACACAGCCTGGAAGGATTTTAGCATTGCTTACAGCTGAGACCGCTGGTGGGCGGATAGCAGTGCGCTTATCTCCACATTCTTTATGGACCCACCAGCCTTCACTTGGGCCAGCATGTCCAGGAGGGGGGTCTTCCTCCCCATCCTCAGGCAGGTTTCAGACCAGTAGGATGCAGGCTCCACGTTCTTGATGAGCCTTCATCATATTAATGTGGAAGGCCTTTCTCCCACCCCGAGCGTGGTCAAGAGTGACTACGTAGGTGACCAGGTTGAGCTGTTGGTGTATGATGTATGGGCCTTCCCAGGCCACCTGAAGCTTTTCTTTTGGTACGGGAACCAGCACCCACACCTTCTGACCCACCTAGTAGGTGCGTTCTCGGGTATTCTGGGCGTACTGTCATGATCTGGTAATTCAGTACCACAATGGACATAGGAGTCAGAGCACATACAGTGACCTGACAATAACCCAAAAACATAGAACGAGCTCTGAGACGTGGAAACTCTGCTGACCGCAATCCCTAATCCTCTCCAACACAACTAGAGGCAGCCGTGGATTGCGCCTAACGCTCCCTATGCAACTCGGCACAGCCTGAGAAACTAGCTAGCCTGAAGATAGAAAATAAGCCTACCTTGCGTCAGAGAAATACCCCAAAGGAAAAGGCAGCCCCCACATATAATGACTGTGAGTTAAGATGAAAAGACAAACGTAGAGATGAAATAGATTTAGCAAAGTGAGGCCCGACTTTCTGAACAGAGCGAGGATAGGAAAGGTAACTTTGCGGTCAACACAAAACCCTACAAACAACCACGCAAAGGGGGCAAAAAGACCCTCCGTACCGAACTAACGGCACGGAGGTACACCCTCTGCGTCCCAGAGCTTCCAGCAAGCACGAGAAAACAAATAAGCAAGCTGGACAGAAAAAAACAGAAAACAAAAAGCAAAAGCGGAACTTAGCTATGCAGAGCAGCAGGCCACAGGAACGATCCAGGAGGAAACAGGTCCAATACTAGAACATTGACTGGAAGCCAGGATCAAAGCACCAGGTGGAGTCAAATAGAGCAGCACCTAATGACTTCAACACATCACCTGAGGAAGGAAACTCAGAAGCCGCAGTACCACTTTCCTCCACCAACGGAAGCTCACAGAGAGAATCAGCCGAAGTACCACTTGTGACCACAGGAGGGAGCTCTGCCACAGAATTCACAACAGCGTACCAATGCTTCTGGTCAGCCTGGGCCTGTGCCATGTTGTCATGCACAAACTGCATCAAGGTCTGCATCTTGTCATGGAAGTTAATGACATACTCTACGATGGTCACCCTGGTGGGCTAGGCTCTTCTTCCCAGGGTTCACTTACCAACCCAAGGGGCCCCCGGACTCACCTGCTGTACAGGAGCTAGAAGGGGAGAATCTCGTCGAGGCCTGCGGAACCTCTCGGTAAGCAAATAGCAGGTGTCACAGGTACCACTCCCAGTCGCATCCCTGGGACTCAACCAGCATTTTTAGCTGTATATGAAATATATGTGATTTTACCATTTTTTAGAGTCCATACACTGTATGTCTGTGATTAGCTGATGGGCATAAATTCACTTCCCAGGTTTCTGATAGTCCTAAATGCTGCAAAACGCTGCCTTGCGTAACCTCAAGTGCCTGGATCATAGAAAACTAATTTTCATGTTTCTGGGATTAGTGTGCATTACTGAGTTTGACTTTGAGTGTTAAGCCTAGAAGACAAAGAGATTTTTGGAGGGAAAACACATTCAGCTCTGCTAGTCCTGGAAGGCAATAACACTCTACATTCCAAGGGAGGGGAGTGGAAATTTATAGAGCAAGAAATGGGCTATGTAGGATTTGGTCCTACAGAAACCAATGGTGGGAAGAGTGGTAGGCCAGCTTCTGGTTGTGTCCCCAGAATAATGGAAAATAATTCATATTTTCCTGACTTATGAGCCCTGGATATGATCCAGTATAGTGTGTGCAGCATAGCCCTGCACTGTATATGACCTCGATACCATGTGCAGCATAGCGTTGTCTGGAGTAGCATGTATTATATGAGCAGTCTTAGCCTACACTCAGGGGTGCAGAGGTTCTAGTGGGACCCTGGAGTCTAAGGGCAGCCCAAAGGGAAAAATTACAAAGCACAACTGGAAACTTACCAACATTGAAAATGATAAATTTGGGACATGGAGTGTGAACACTGCCCCCAGGAATGCCTCCTCATCAGCTAAGTTTTGTGCCTGGTGGTACTTGTGCCCTGTGGTAAATTTTGTGCCAGGTTGTTGGTTTTGTACCTGGTGGCAGTTGTGCCCAGTAGTTGGTTTTATGCCTGGTGGTAGTTGTGTCCAGTGGTTGATTTTGTGCCAGGTTGCTGATTATGTGCCTGGTGGTAGTTGTGCCTGGTGGTTGGTTTTGTGCCCGGTTGTAGGTTTCTGTGCCCGGTGGTAGGTTTTGTGCCTGGTGCTAGTTGTGTTTGGTTTTGTGCCTGGTCGTAGTTGTGCCCGTTGGTAGGTTTTGTGCCAGGTTGCAGGTTTTGTGTCTGGTGGTTTTTCTTCCCTGCGGTAGGTTATGTGTTACGTATGTTTTGTGCCTGGTGGTACTTGTGCCCTGTGGTAGATTTTGTGCCAGGTTGTAGGTTTCTGTGTCCAGTGGTTGATTTTGTGCCAGGTTGCTGATTATGTGCCTGGTGGTAGTTGTGCCCAGGGGTTAGTTTTGTGCCCGGTGATAGGTTTTGTACTTGGTGGTAGTTGTGCCCGGTAGTTGATTTTGTGCCTGGTGGTAGGTTTTGTGCCTGGTGGTAGTTGTGCCCGGTGGTTGGTTTTGTGCCCGGTGGTTGGTTTTGTGACCAGTTGTAGGTTTTTGTACCAGATTGTAGGTGTTGTGCCTGGTGGTTGGTTTTGTGCCCGGTTGTAGGTTTCTGTGCCCAGTGGTAGGTTTTGTTCCTGGTGCTAGTTGTGTTTGGTTTTGTGCCTGGTCGTAGTTGTGCCCGGTGGTAGGTTTTGTTGCAGGTTAAAGGTTTTGTGTCTGGTGGTAGTTGTTCCCTGCGGTAGGTTTTGTGTCACATTGTACAGTATGTTTTGTGCCTGGTGCTAGTTGTGCCTGCCCGGTGTTTGGTTTTGTGCCTGGTCGTAGTTGTGCCCTGTGGTAGGTTTTGTGCCCGTTTGTAAATTTTGTGCTCCGTGGTTGGCTTTTTGCCCACAGGTTGGTTTTGTGCCTTGTGGTAGGTTTTATGCCAAGTGGTTGGTTTTGTGCCCGGTGGTTGGTTTTGTGCCTTGTTGTTGGTTTTGTGCCCTGTGGTAGGTTTTGTGCCCATATGTAGGTTTTGTGCCTTGTGGTATGTATTGTGCCCAGTGGTTGGTTTTGTGCCCGGTGGTTGGTTTTGTGCCCGGTGGTAGGCTTTATGCCTTGCTCTATGCATTATGTCACGGTAGATAATGACAGCTGCACTGGTTACATGTGTACCGGGCGCCTCTGACTTAGCTGTTATGAAGGTTAATGTTTTTGCTCCTGCTCCTCCATCTTTACAGCTCTAGCTGGTTGTAAAGTGGGATCCTGAAATTCGCCTTCGGCTGCAGCTTTTTATGCTCGTTCTGAGTGATGATAAATACTTGGACCTACAAGGAACAGAAATGACGTCCATAAATTCCTGCTCACAAGTGATTTTCATACAAACCATCCACTGTCCGCCAGGAAAACTGCATGTGATTAAGTGTCGGGAGAGCTGACATTTCTCTGTGAAGGCAACGTCTTCACCTCCTCTCTATCTGGGGACAGAGACATTTATATCCCACTATCAGACCAGCCAAACGGCCTTCTGTACGTTCAGGACATGTCATGTCTCCCCAGGTCAGCACAGAAGGAGATTCTATGGTGTACACAGGAACAGGGGATAGCCTTTACAGAAATAGAGGAAAGAATTCTCTATAGTAAGAGCATCACAGTGTGAACTCGTAGGCCTAGTAATTGACAGGGGTGCTGTTCGAGATGGCGGCATTTCTCCAAGATTCCTGTCCACGGACTCCGCTACAGGAAGAATATGTTTCATGGTTATGAAGAATATGATCCATTGCTGTAGTGTAAAGGAACTTTCAGATAGAGTTTCTGGAGGCGTTTTACAGGTGCAAATCTTAGGAAACGCTCTCTTTTGATTATTTTTTTTTTCTGAAGAGTTTTTTACACCAGCTCTTTTTATAAGTACCGTTCAGGAGACAAAAAAGCTAAAAAATCTTCTTACAGTTAGGTCCATATATATTTGGACAGAGACAACATTTTTCTAATTTTGGTTATAGACATTACCACAATGAATTAAAAAAAAACAATTCAGATGCAGTTGAAGTTCACACAGGTAATGTACAGATGATCAGGTTTTTAAATACATCAGATAGGGATTGCATACATTAGTTAGGACTGCTCTGATAAGGGTATACCGTGAAGATTGGTAGAGCAGCTTAGTATACATTTTTTGCAAAAAACGTATCAACCAAATACCCTGTTTTTTACATCTTTTACTAGCACTTGCGGATTACTGCAACATTTTTTCAAACTGAGTGTTTTTGGTTTCACTATTCTCTTTTGTGTCTTGAAGTTCAGACTTTCAGCTTTCATTTGAGGGGATCCACATTGAAATTGGAAGAAGGGTTTAGGAGTTTCAGCTCCTTAACATGTGCCACCCTATTTTTAAAGGGACCAAAAGTAATTGGACAATTGAGTCCAAGGCTATTTCATGGACAGGTGTGGGCAATCCCTTCGTTATGTCATTCTCAATTAAGCAGATAAAAGGCCTGGAGTTGATTTGAGGTGCGGTGCTGCATTTGGAAGGTTTTGCTGTGAAGTGAACATGCGATCAAAGGAGCTCTCTATGCGGGTAGAAACAAGCCATCCTTAAGCTGCGAAAACAGAAGAAACCCATCCGAGAAATTGCTACAATATTAGGAGTTTGGTCCATCCTGGGTTCACTGCACGGTGCAGCCACTCATAAGCATCAAGAATAAAAAGGCTAAAAACATCTAAAAAAGCCGCACAGTTCTGGAAGAACATTCTATGGAGAGATGGAACCAAGATCAACCACTACCAGAATGATGGAAAGAGAAAAGTATGGCGAAGGCACGGTACAGCTCATGATCCAAAGCATACCACATCATCTGTAAACCCGGCGGAGGCAGTGTGATGACGCGGGCATGCATGGCAGCCAGTGACACTGGGTCACTAGTGTTCATTGATGATGGGACACAGGACAGAAGAATGAATACTGAGGTCTTCAGAGCCATACTGTGTGCTCAGATCCAGCCAAATGCAGCCAAACTGATTGGTCGTCGTTTCATACTACAGATGGACAATGACCCAAAACATAAAGCCAAAGCAACTCAGGAGTTTATTAAAGCAAAGAAGTGGAATATTCTGGAATGGCCAAGTCAGTCACCTGATCTCACCCCAACTGAGCAGCATTTCACTTGTTAAAGACTAAACTTCAGACAGAAAGGTCCAGAAACAAACAGCAACTGAAAACCACCGCAGTGAAGGCCGAGCATCAAAAAGGAGGAAACACAGCGTCTGGTGATGTCCATGAGTTCAAGACTTCAAGCAGTCATTGCCAGCAAAGGTGTTATGACCTGGTGGTTAGGACAATAATGGACCTAGTGGGTAAGAGCACACGGAATGACCTAATAGTTACTAATAATATAGGACGAGCTCTGAGACGTGGAAACTCTGCTGACCGCAATCCCTAATCCTATCACACACACTAGAAATAGCCGTGGATTGCTCCTAACGCTCCCTATGCAACTCGACACAGCCTAAGAAACTAGCTAGCCCTAGAGAAGAAAAATAAAGCCTACCTTGCCTCAGAGAAATTCCCCAAAGGAAAAGGCAGCCCCCCACATATAATGACTGTGAGTAAAGATGAAAATTACAAACACAGAGATGAAATAGATTTAGCACAGTGAGGCCCGACTTACTGAACAGACAGAGGATAGGAAAGGTAACTTTGCAGTCAGCACAAAAACCTACAAAAAGACCACGCAGAGGGCGCAAAAAGACCCTCCGCACTGACTCACGGTGCGGAGGCGCTCCCTCTGCGTCCCAGAGCTTCCAGCAAGCAAGACAAAAATCAAAATAGCAAGCTGGACAGAAAAATAGCAAACCAGAGAAAAACCAGCAGTAACTTAGCTTCAGCTGGGAAGACAGGTCACAAGAACGATCCAGGAGAGAGCAAGACCAATACTGGAACATTGACAGGTGGCGTGGAGCAATGATCTAAGTGGAGTTAAATAGAGCAGCCAGCTAACAAATTAACCTCGTCACCTGTAGAAGGAAACTCAGAAGCCGCAGCTCCACTCACTACCACCAGAGGAAGCCCATGGACAGAACCAGCCGAAGTACCATTCATGACCACAGGAGGGAGCTTGACAACAGAATTCACAACAGTACCCCCCCCCTTGAGGAGGGGTCACCGAACCCTCACCAGAGCCCCCAGGCCGACCAGGACGAGCCAAATGAAAGGCATGAACCAGATCGGCAGCATGAACATCGGAGGCAAGGACCCAGGAATTATCTTCCTGACCATAACCCTTCCACTTGACCAGGTACTGGAGTTTCCGTCTCGAAATACGAGAATCCAAAATCTTCTCCACCACATACTCCAACTCCCCCTCAACCAACACCGGGGCAGGAGGATCAACGGATGGAACCACAGGCGCCACGTATCTCCGCAACAATGACCTATGGAATACATTATGGATGGCAAAAGAAGCTGGAAGGGTCAAATGAAACGACACAGGATTGAGAACCTCAGAAATCTTATACGGACCAATGAAACAAGGCTTAAACTTAGGAGAGGAAACCTTCATAGGAACATAACGAGACGACAACCAAACCAAATCCCCAACACGAAGTCGGGGACCCACACAGCGCCGGCGGTTAGCGAAACGTTGAGCCTTCTCCTGGGAAAATGTCAAATTGTCCACCACATGAGTCCAAATCTGCTGCAACCTATCCACCACAGTATCTACACCAGGACAGTCCGAAGACTCAACCTGCCCTGAAGAGAAATGAGGATGGAAACCAGAATTGCAGAAAAAAGGAGAAACCAAAGTAGCCGAGCTGGCCCGATTATTAAGGGCGAACTCAGCCAAAGGCAAAAAGGACACCCAATCATCCTGATCAGCAGAAACAAAGCATCTCAGATATGTTTCCAAAGTCTGATTAGTTCGTTCGGTTTGGCCATTTGTCTGAGGATGGAAAGCCGAGGAAAAAGACAAATCAATGCCCATCCTAGCACAAAAGGCTCGCCAAAACCTCGAAACAAACTGGGAACCTCTGTCCGAAACGATGTTCTCCGGAATGCCATGTAAACGAACCACATGCTGGAAAAACAATGGCACCAAATCAGAGGAGGAAGGCAATTTAGACAAGGGTACCAAATGGACCATCTTAGAGAAGCGATCACAAACCACCCAAATGACCGACATCTTTTGAGAGACAGGGAGATCCGAAATAAAATCCATAGAGATATGCGTCCAGGGCCTCTTCGGGACTGGCAAGGGCAAAAGCAACCCACTGGCACGAGAACAGCAGGGCTTAGCCCGAGCACAAGTCCCACAGGACTGCACAAAAGAACGCACATCCCGCGACAGAGACGGCCACCAAAAGGATCTAGCCACTAACTCTCTGGTACCAAAGATTCCAGGATGACCAGCCAACACCGAACAATGAACCTCAGAGATAACTCTACTAGTCCATTTATCAGGGACAAACAGTTTCTCCGCTGGGCAACGGTCAGGTCTATCAGCCTGAAATTTTTGCAGCACCCGCCGCAAATCAGGGGAGATGGCAGACAAAATTACCCCCTCTTTGAGAATACCCGCCGGCTCAGGAACACCCGGAGAGTCGGGCACAAAACTCCTTGACAGGGCATCAGCCTTAACATTCTTAGAGCCTGGAAGGTACGAAACCACAAAATCAAAACGGGAGAAAAATAGCAACCAACGAGCCTGTCTAGGATTCAACCGTTTGGCCGACTCGAGATAAGTCAAATTCTTGTGATCCGTCAAGACCACCACGCGATGCTTGGCTCCTTCAAGCCAATGACGCCATTCCTCGAATGCCCACTTCATGGCCAACAACTCTCGATTGCCAACATCATAATTGCGCTCAGCAGGAGAAAACTTTCTAGAAAAGAAGGCGCATGGCTTCATCACCGAGCAATCAGAACTTTTTTGCGACAAAACAGCCCCTGCTCCAATCTCAGAAGCATCAACCTCGACCTGAAACGGAAGCGAAACATCTGGCTGGCACAACACAGGGGCAGAAGAAAAACGACGCTTCAACTCCTGAAAAGCTTCCACAGCCGCAGAAGACCAATTGACCACATCAGCACCCTTCTTGTTCAAATCAGTCAACGGTTTAGCAACACTAGAAAAATTACTGATGAAGCGACGATAAAAATTAGCAAAGCCCAGGAACTTTTGCAGACTCTTCACAGATGTCGGCTGAGTGCAATCATAAATGGCCTGGACTTTAACAGGGTCCATCTCGATAGTAGAAGGGGAAAAAATGAAACCCAAAAATGAAACCTTCTGAACACCAAAGAGACACTTTGACCCCTTCACAAATAAAGAATTCACACGAAGGACCTGGAACACCATTCTGACCTGCTTCACGTGAGACTCCCAATCATCCGAGAAGACCAAAATATCATCCAAATATACAATCAGGAATTTATCCAGGTATTCTCGGAAGATGTCATGCATAAAGGACTGAAATACTGATGGAGCATTGGAAAGCCCGAATGGCATAACCAGGTACTCAAAATGGCCCTCGGGCATATTAAATGCTGTTTTCCATTCATCGCCCTGTTTAATACGCACAAGATTATACGCACCACGAAGATCTATCTTGGTGAACCAACTAGCCCCCTTAATCCGAGCAAATAAATCCGACAGCAGCGGCAAAGGGTACTGAAATTTGACTGTGATCTTATTAAGAAGGCGGTAATCAATACAAGGTCTCAAAGAACCATCCTTCTTGGCCACAAAAAAAGAACCCTGCTCCCAATGGTGACGACGACGGGCGAATATGACCCTTCTTCAAGGATTCCTTTACATAACTCCGCATAGCGGCGTGCTCTGGCACAGATAAATTGAACTGTCGGCCCTTAGGAAACTTACTACCAGGAATCAAATTGATAGCACAATCGCAGTCCCTATGAGGAGGTAGGGCACTGGATTTGGGCTCATCAAATACATCCCGGTAATCCGACAAAAACTACGGGACTTCAGAAGGGGTGGATGACGAAATAGACAAAAATGGAACATCACCATGTACCCCCTGACAACCCCAGCTGGACACAGACATAGATTTCCAATCCAATACTGGATCATGGACTTGTAGCCATGGCAACCCCAAAACGACCACATCATGCAAATTATGCAACACCAAAAAGCGAATATCCTCCTGATGCGCAGGAGCCATGCACATGGTCAATTGGGTCCAGTACTGAGGCTTATTCTTGGCCAAAGGCGTAGCATCAATTCCTCTCAATGGAATAGGATACTGCAAGGGCTCCAAGAAAAAACCACAGCGCCTAGCAAACTCCAAGTCCATCAAATTCAGGGCAGCGCCTGAATCCACAAATGCCATGACAGAATACGATGACAAAGAGCAGATCAGAGTAACGGACAAAAGAAATTTCGACTGTACCGTACCAATGGTAGCAGACCTAGCGAATCGCTTAGTGCGCTTAGGACAATCGGAGATAGCATGAGTGGATTCACCACAGTAAAAACACAGCCCATTCCGACGTCTGTGTTCTTGCCTTTCAGCTCTGGTCAAAGTTCTATCACACTGCATAGGCTCAGGCCTATGCTCAGAGAACACCGCCAGATGGTGCACAGCTTTGCGCTCACGCATGCGCCGATCGATCTGAATGGCCAAAGACATAGACTCATTCAGACCAGCAGGCGTGGGAAATCCCACCATGACATCCTTAAGGGCTTCAGAAAGACCCTTTCTGAAAATTGCTGCCAGGGCACATTCATTCCACTGAGTAAGCACAGACCACTTTCTAAACTTCTGACAGTACACCTCCGCTTCATCCTGTTAAATATTAATTATTCTTATTTTTATTCTGTACCGAGCACATGGTTTCTTGCTGACACTATCAAAAGCTATTTCTGTGTATGTAGCTCAGAGTATAAGTTAACTCCATATACAGAAGACATGTGATCTGTAGAAACCATATAAATAACGTCTCTAAGGAGGGTGGGGGGCTTTTTGTCACGTGGGACGGTCACCTCCCTTCCTTCACCATCATTCTCCATGGACATGAGACAAGACACGAGGAACAACAGCTGTTAGCTACTCCATGCCATGATGACTTCAGACTTTCACACAGACAGATGACTTCTACCATTCTACCTTTTAAAGATGAGTAACAGGAGAAGCGCTGATATCTACACATGGACACTCTGTTTGTAATTGTTTCATCTACCTTTTATGTTTTTGTTGCGATGGTGGATAACTCAATAAACCACTATACTTTCGTCAGAATATCATGACATTTTTCTTTTAAGAATAACGCACCTGGTTAAGTCTTGATTAGATATTTTTGGTAAATAACGATTTTTAACATTTGGCCTAGCCAGCCAGTTTTGATTTTTTTGTGCTATTTTTGCGTGAATTTCCTTCTTCTTGCACACGGGGGAAGACAGAAGAGTTCCGCTAGATTGTGCAAGTATTCAGGAATTCCACTTCAAAACTTCAAGTCACAAAGAACTCATACAAGAACCTATGAATTACGGAGACTTTAACAGGTGTCAGACGGATTGACAGCAAGCACTGGTAGTGCTGAAGATAGACGTGCTAAAAATAGCCGTGCTGAAGTCCGGAGCCCAGCGTTGTAAAAGCAAAGGGATTACAAGCTGAGATTTCAAGGTAAGACAAATGGATTTGATAAATTCATATGCTAAATCAAGTCAGATAGAATTTGTAAGTTTGTACGGATCTAGCTTAGAAATATTTTGGTCTAATTTATTTGCAGAATGCAGAATAGCGAATTCGAATTTGAATTTAGATTCTAAGCTAATGTCTAAGAAAAAAGAAAAAGAGCAACTTAAAAATATCTTACATATGGTTTATGTATTTAACGAGTTTGTGACAGAGAAGTCCAAAAAAGACAGTGTAGAAAGAATTTCTAAGGAAACGAATGATGTTCCCAAGATTGACTGTAATGAGAAGAGTGAGAAAGATGTGACGCACGTATCTGTAATGACGATGACCACCCAAAGTGACATTGACTTTGTGACACAAGATGAAAAACAAGATGGAGGAAGTGAAGGAGACATGACAATTGACAAAGATGATCTACGAGGGACAGATGTACAAGGGCCACTAAAAATAGACGACTCAGAGGCCCAACTCCAACTTAAATCTAGGAAAATCCTGCTAAAATTATGCAAAATCATTCCTGCATATGATGACAAAATCCATGTGTGCAGAAATTCAGAGATATTTGAAAGTTTTGCTGATAAGTTTGATTTGACTAATCAGGAGAAAAATAATTTGTTTAAAATTTGGCTGCCAGTAACTTTTATCAGAAGATATTCATTAGAAATGCAGAATGAGGAGTATGAAAATATGACTGATGTAGAAAGATTAAGAATTTTGATTTTCTGTGGATTGAAAGAAAATTATCCAGATCTTGATATTCTTCTAAAATTGAAGATTGGCCAGAAAGAATGTACTTTTACATTCATGTCCATTTTTGAAAGGACTTATAAATTGGTCTGTACGAATTTGAATCAACAATCCATGATAAATTGTTTTGTAAACAAGTTTAAATTCTTAAATCCTGTATCTCGTGTAATTGCTACACAGAAAAATTCTTTATACGAATGCGCCCAATCCCTTGATTTTTCTAGAAAACACGAGAATCTTGAAAGGAAAACACAGTTTACTAAGTTTTTGAAACCAGTCAGAATTCAATCTTATCAAAAGCCAAAATCAAAATCTTCAAATCTGATCCAAAATCAAATCTATGAAGTACGAAGAAAATTACATATTTGTTACAAACCGTATGAAAAGATTCAGGAGTCTATTAAAGAAATTTCTCTGAAAGATTTAAAATCTGAAGGCTCAGATCTGTCTCTAAAGATGGCGGAAACTGACAGACGGCAGCAGGTGAGTATCCCAGGGGGAGCTCAGCTGAACACTCCATTATCACAGCAGCTCTTCAAAGAGTCCATAGGGTTAAAACTGACCTTACTAAATAAAGCATTTCAGCAGATTATCGACAAAGAGCTAAATTTTGGGATAGGGATTGTCTAAAAATTAATTATATTATATGATGAGTTATACAATGTATTATTTATTAATATGTAATTATTCTATTTCAATATAATTCTGCAGTTACATATATTAATATAATATACAGTAAATATTTTAGCATATTTGTATAAGTAGAGATTATATTAACTGTATTTTTATATATATAGTGAAATAATTAAAATTTACTCCAGAAAAAAAAAATATTTAGAATTACAATTAAATACATTTATTAAATATATACATATGTATAAGATATTTACATTATTTTGTTTTGAAATAAATATGAAATTAACCTTTATCTTTCATTTCCCTTAGAATTTTACTTTCAAAGCGAGGATTGAACAAAAAATACCTGTTTAATGAATTTATGTCTTATTCACACAGGAAGTTATATTAACTGCATGATATATATATATTTAACACTTAAAAATAAATAATATATCTAACAACCTAAAAATGTGTGTACTACATGTAAATTTTCTTTCTGTAATAATCTAAAACGTGTTTTTTTTTCCTCCCACTGCATGGTGCATGACGTGACAGCTGTGAGTTAAGGAATATCACATAGCCTTGTTTTTTAATTTTAGGAATTTTCCTCAGCCTTACATTCAAAGGGTCTTAGTTACAGGCTTGTACCGAAATAGTGTTAGAACATTCAACTCAAGTTTCTTGTAAATGAGTCCAGTCCTTTCTATAGGTTAAAACATAGCGTTAGATAATATTTGGGGAATATTCAAAGGAATATTAGAATACTAAATTTAATAGATTACAATGCGCATTGATTGATAATTAGGATACAATATTTTGGGTTAATATACATGTTTTTTATTCTTTGTATGTGAAATGTATTGTGAACGTCTATGTGTGTCACAGTTTGAGTGACAGATAACAGAGAATATGGGCAGCTGCTAAGAGTGAACCTAATGCTAAGTGTGTAATGTAAGAGTGACCAGAGCGTGGAATGTGGAATGTGGAATGTGGATGCACAGTTTGACTGAGGCCTCATGATTTATGGTATGTTTGAGAGAAAAAAAAACAAAACACCTTGTGTTAATGAGAAAATAAGATTTAGTTAAATTATTAGAATATTAAGATATATTTAAATATTATTATTCAACATGTATGCAACATATATTTCTTTAGTTATTATTATTATTTAATAAGTACAATAACACATCAATATGGTTTATCAAGGAAACCTACATTTAGAACATTTTTTCCTAATGATAATTTTTTCATATTTCAGTGTTTTTTATATTTACATAGATGAGTACACATCTTCAAACAAATATATGGCACAAGTTGATATGACAGTTATAAAAATAATGATTTTTCACTTGGGTTTTTACGAATTAATTTTTTCATAAAATAATATTTTTTGATATTAAGGGGGAAATGTGTTTTTGATCCTGATCACATCATCACATTTCATCAATACCTCTTCTTCACACATTTTAATAAAGAAGAAATATGAATAAGGTATTATTGGATATAATAACAATAAATATTATAAAAGTCATTTTTTCCTCTAATGAAGGGTATTATATGCAAAGTTGCATAATTTCAATATTTTGGTGATCCAAGGTTATGACAACATCTACATGAGGAAAATATTAAGGGAATGTGTTACTGAGACATAATCTCAGCATTTGTCATCAACATATAAAGGTCTTATTCTTATTTTTTATTCTCATTTTTATTTTTAATTTTTTCATTTTTTTCATCAACAAATGAAGGCAATATTTTAATTTTTCATTTTTAATTTTTTCTTCATTTTTAATTTTCCTTTTTAATTTTTCCTCTCAAGAAAAAAATCAATATTTAATAGAGTAATGTCTACAAGCATATTGCTTTATCAAATATAGTGATCATATGGTTTCATTATATAAGAAAATTTCAATTCTGAGTTAAATACAACAATTCTTTCACTCATTCATTCATTCATATATATATTCTTATTTTGGTTCATGGCTATACATACTTACATATTATTGGTCTACTGAACATAAATTAATAAAAGTTTTAATAATAAATATCAGCACTTGTTACATAAAAGACATACTGACATCTATGGGTTCAAGAAGAAATTACACCTACGACATAAAAATGTCCAATCACATGAAGAATATGGTAAATAATATATCATTTATTATTATTATTATTATTATTATTATTATTATTATTATTATTATTATTTTATTTTCTAAATATAAATTTCATATTAATATAATTTAATAATTATATGGATATTATTGATTGCTATGGTACGCTGTGATATTATAAGTTAGGGAAATTACCAGATTTGGTATAGAATAGGGAATGAAGACTTCAATCAAGATACTAAAGACGTTAATAAAGATTTTATATTTTTCTAAATTCAATTGATTCTTAAAAGTTGCAAGAAGAAAAGCCATTATCCAGAAGTTCCACAAGGTAACAATGCTATGATTTCTGAGTAATAATAGACTGTGTCAAATACAATTCATGTCACTACTGACAACAACTACAGCATCCATCACTGACTATGAGTACAGTATCAAAGATGAACTGTGTTATTACGTTCTTATCACGATCCAGTGGTTTCCTATCACCTATAAGACTTCCATGAAAGCTGGTGAATACTCAGGTAATAACCCTGACATGCGTCCTGTGCACTAAGGACTGGTTATGGTGCTATGTTTGGCAAGGAAGAGTCAATGTAACCCTTGCTGTGCTGACCAAAGACGTCACACCTGTCCCAAGACCAGTGCGGACGATATGAGGATTCCAGATGATTTCCAAGGCGAGCCAACGTAAGTCCAGGTCTCTAAAGGTGACACTGCACAGATATTAAAGCTACATTTCATCTATGGACTTTGTTTTCTTATCAACATTTGATTTTATGGACTTTGATTGACACATGACACACAGTCTCTACATATCTACATATTATCATCTATTTCAAAAGAAATAATAAAGATTGTTTTAAAAGAACCAAGAAGACATCAATATGAAGATCAGATGACATCACACCTGAGATGCTTCAAGTAGATATAGGGAAGTATAATATATATTTTATATGAATATTAGTCACGGCCTACCATAACATGAATTTACATATCATTATATTATTGAGAACATATAACAATATTATTATTGATATTATTTATTACATCATTTTGCCAAAGAAGAAAGAAGATTTTATTAATATTTTAATTTGAGGGTTCCAATCAATGTCTGTCACCCTCAAAAGGGGGAATTGTTAAATATTAATTATTCTTATTTTTATTCTGTACCGAGCACATGGTTTCTTGCTGACACTATCAAAAGCTATTTCTGTGTATGTAGCTCAGAGTATAAGTTAACTCCATATACAGAGGACATGTGATCTGTAGAAATCATATAAATAACGTCTCTAAGGAGGGTGGGGGGCTTTTTGTCACGTGGGACGGTCACCTCCCTTCCTTCACCATCATTCTCCATGGACATGAGACAAGACACGAGGAACAACAGCTGTTAGCTACTCCATGCCATGATGACTTCAGACTTTCACACAGACAGATGACTTCTACCATTCTACCTTTTAAAGATGAGTAACAGGAGAAGCGCTGATATCTACACATGGACACTCTGTTTGTAATTGTTTCATCTACCTTTTATGTTTTTGTTGCGATGGTGGATAACTCAATAAACCACTATACTTTCGTCAGAATATCATGACATTTTTCTTTTAAGAATAACGCACCTGGTTAAGTCT
Organism: Ranitomeya imitator; assembly: GCF_032444005.1. Taxonomy (NCBI): domain Eukaryota; kingdom Metazoa; phylum Chordata; class Amphibia; order Anura; family Dendrobatidae; genus Ranitomeya; species Ranitomeya imitator. The sequence continues at coordinate 205,173,983 of NC_091289.1, forward strand.
TGATTAGCATCCTGACCCTGACACAAAGCCAGCAAGATTTTCTCTGCCTGATCCACTGAATTTGGTTCATCATAAAGCAATCCTAGCACCAGAAAAAAACGCATCAATATCACATAATGCAGGATCTCCTGGCGCAAGGGAAAATGCCCAGTCTTGAGGGTCACCACGCAACAAAGAAATAATGATTTTTACTTGTTGAGCGGGGTCACCAGAGGAGCGGGGTTTCAAAGCCAGAAACAGTTTACAATTATTTTTGAAATTCAAGAACCTAGATCTATCCCGAGAAAATAAGTCAGGAATAGGAATTCTAGGCTCTAACATCGGATTCTGAACCACAAAATCTTGAATGTTTTGTACCCTTGCAGTGAGATGATCTACACAAGAGGACAGACCTTGAATGTCCATATCTACACCTGTGTCCTGAACCACCCAAAGGTCTAGGGGAAATGAGATACAAAACACAGTGCAAAGAAAAAAAAATGGTCTCAGAACTTCTCTTATCCCTCTATTGAGATGCATTAATACTTGGGCCACCTGTACTGTTATGACCTGGTGGTTAGGACAATAATGGACCTAGTGGGTAAGAGCACATGGAATGACCTAATAGTTACTAATAATATAGGACGAGCTCTGAGACGTGGAAACTCTGCTGACCGCAATCCCTAATCCTATCACACACACTAGAAATAGCAGTGGATTGCTCCTAACACTTCCTATGCAACTCGACACAGCCTAAGAAACTAGCTAGCCCTAGAGAAGAAAAATAAAGCCTACCTTGCCTCAGAAAAATTCCCCAAAGGAAAAGGCAGCCCCCCACATATAATGACTGTGAGTAAAGATGAAAATTACAAACACAGAGATGAAATAGATTTAGCACAGTGAGGCCCGACTTACTGAACAGACAGAGGATAGGAAAGGTAACTTTGTGGTCAGCACAAAAACCTACAAAAAGACCACGCAGAGGGCGCAAAAAGACCCTCCGCACCGACTCACGGTGCGGAGGCGCTCCATCTGCGTCCCAGAGCTTCCAGCAAGCAAGACAAAAATCAAAATAGCAAGCTGGACAGAAAAATAGCAAACCAGAGAAAAACCAGCAGTAACTTATATAATAATAATAATTTTTATTTATATAGCGCCAACATATTCCGCAGCGCTTTACAAATTATAGAGGGGACTTGTACAGACAATAGACATTACAGCATAACAGAAATACAGTTCAAAACAGATACCAGGAGGAGTGAGGGCCCTGCTCGCAAGCTTACAAACTATGGGGAAAAGGGGAGACATGAGAGGTGGGTGGTAACAATTGCTTTAGTTATTCGGACCAGCTATAGTAACTTAGCTTCAGCTGGGAAGACAGGTCACAAGAACGATCCAGGAGAGAGCAAGACCAATACTGGAACATTGACAGGTGGCGTGGAGCAATGATCTAAGTTGAGTTAAATAGAGCAGCCAGCTAACGAATTAACCTCGTCACCTGTAGAAGGAAACTCAGAAGCCGCAGCTCCACTCACAACCACCAGAGGAAGCCCATGGACAGAACCAGCCGAAGTACCATTCATGACCACAGGAGGGAGCTTGACAACAGAATTCACAACACAAAGGGTTTTCAACCAAGTACTAAAAATGAAGGTTTTATTTAAAATTATTTAATCTGTCCAATTACTTTTGGTCCCTTTAAAAACAGGGTAGAAACATGTTAAGGAGCTGAAACTCCTAAACCCTTCATCCAATTTTAATGTGGATACCCTCAAATGAAAGCTGAAAGTCTGAACTTCAACTGCATCTGAATTGTTTTGTTTAACCCCTTAGCGACCGCCGATACGCCTTTTAACGGCGGCCGCTAAGGATACTTAAACCACAGCGCCGTTAATTAACGGCGCTGTGGAAAAAGTAAATAGCGCCCCACAGAGTCGGATTTTCTCCGGGGTCTCGGCTGCCGGGGGTAGCCGAGGCCTCAGAGAACATGATTCGGGTTTTTTTTTGCCGACCCCGCATTTGCGATCGCCGGTAATTAACCATTTACCGGCGATCGCAAAAAAAAAAAAAAAACGCGATCTCTTTTTAATTTCTCTGTCCTCCGATGTGATTGCACATCAGAGGACAGAGAAAAGGAGTCCCAGATAGCCCCCCGATACTCACTTATCTCCCCCGATGCTCCTCGTGGCTCCCGGTGGGCACCGCCATCTTCAAAATGGCGGGCGCATGCGCAGTGCACCCGCCGGCCGGCACCAGGAGAATCTTTGGGGTCTCGGCTGCCGGGGGTAACCAAGACCCCAAAGAACATGATCGGGGTCGGTTTTACCGACCCCTGTTTTGCGATCGCCGGTAATTAACTGTTTACCGGCGACCGCAAAAAAAAAAAAAAAATCAAAGTGTAATTCTCTGTCCTCTGATGTGATCGCACATCAGAGGACAGAGAAATATGGGGATTCGGGGACCCTATTATACTTACCGGTGTCCCTGGATCCTCCTGCTGCTCCTCCTGGCTGCCGGGGAAAATAAAATGGCGGGCGCATGCGCAGTGCGCCCGCCATCTATCGCCATCTCCCGGCCGACAGGAGAAGAGCAGTTGGGGCTAAAATTAGGGTTAGGGTTAGGGCTAGGGTTAGGGCTAGGGTTAGGGCTAGGGTTAGGGCTAGGGTTAGAGCTAGGGTTAAGGCTAGGGTTAGGGTTAGGGCTAGGGTTAGGGCTAGGGTTAGGGCTAGGGTTAGAGCTAGGGTTAGGGCTAGGGTTAGGGCTAGGGTTAGGGTTAGAGCTAGGGTTAGGGTTAGGGCTAGGGTTAGGGCTAGGGTTAGGGCTAGGGTTAGAGCTAGGGTTAAGGCTAGGGTTAGGGTTAGGGCTAGGGTTAGGGCTAGGGTTAGGGCTAGGGTTAGAGCTAGGGTTAGGGCTAGGGTTAGGGCTAGGGTTAGGGTTAGAGCTAGGGTTAGGGTTAGGGCTAGGGTTAGGGCTAGGGTTAGGGCTAGGGTTAGGGCTAGGATTAGGGTTAGGGTTGGGGCTAAATTAAGGGTTAGGGTTGGGGCTAAATTCAGGGTCAGGGTTCTTTCACACTTACGTCGGTATGGGGCCGTCGCAATGCGTCGGCCCGACATACCGAGGCACGTTGTGAAAATTGTGCACAATGTTGGGCAGGGAATGTAGTTTTTCAACGCATCCGCTGCCCAATCTATGTCCTGGGGAGGAGGGGGCAGAGTTACGGCCACGCATGCGCGGTCAGAAATGGCGGACGCGACGTACAAAAAAACGTTACATTGAACGTTTTTTGTGCCGACGGTCCGCCAAAACACAACTGATCCAGTGCACGACGGACGCGACGTGTGGCCATCCGTCACGATCCGTCGGCAATACAAGTCTATGGGCAAAAAAAGGCATCCGGCGTGTTTGGAGGATCCGTTTTTTGTCCAAAACGACGGATTGCGACGGATGCCAAACGACGCAAGTGTGAAAGTAGCCTTAGGGCTAGGGTTAGGGTTGGGGCTAAAGTTAGGGCTAGGGTTGGGGCTAAAATTAGGGTTAGATTTGGGGTTAGGGTTTGGATTAGAGTTGGTATTAAGGTTAGGGTTGGCATTAGGGTTACGCTTGGGATTAGGGTTAGGTTTGGGTTTAGGGTTAAGATTAGGGTTGTGATTAGGGGTGTATTGGGATTAGCGTTAGGTTTGGGATTAGGGTTAGGTTTGGGATTAGGGTTAGGTTTGAGGTTAGCGTTGAGATTAGGATTAGGGGTGTGTTGGATTTAGGGTTTTGATTAGGGTTATGGTTAGGGTTGACATTATGGTTGTTTTGGGGTAAGGGTTGTGATTATCGTTAGGATTAGTGATTAGGAGTATGGATCGGGTTTGGATTAGGGTTAGGGGTGTGTTGGGGTTAGGGTTGGAGCTAGAATTGGCGGGTTTCCACTGTTTAGTTACATCAGGGGGTCTCCAAACACGATAGCCAATTTTGCGCTCAAAAAGTCAAATGGTGCTCCCTCCCTTCCGAGCTCTGCCGTGCGCCCAAACAATGGGTTACCCCCACATATGGGGCATCAGCGTACTCGGGATAAATTGGACAACAACTTTTGGGGTCCAATTTCTCCTGTTACCCTTGTGAAAATAAAAACTTGGGGGCTACAAAATCTTTTTTGTGGAAAAAAAAATATTTTTTTATTTTCACGACTCTGCATTCTAAACTTCTGTGAAGCACTTGGGCATTCAAAGTTCTCACCACACATCTAGATAAGTTCCTTGGGGGGTCTAGTTTCCAAAATGGGGTCACTTATAGGGGGTTACTACTGTTTAGGTACATCAGGGGCTCTGCAAACGCAACATAACGCCCACAGACCATTCTATCTAAGTCTGCATTCCAAAACAGCGCTCCTTCCCTTCCGAGCTCTGCTGTGCGCCCAAACAGTGGTTTACCCCAACATATGGGGCATCAGCATACTCAGGATAAATTGGACAACAACTTTTGGGGTCCAATTTCTCCTGTTACCCTTGTGAAAACAAAAACTTCGGGGCTACAAAATCTTTTTTGTGGAAAAAAAATATTTTTTTATTTTCACGACTCTGCATTCTAAACTTCTGTGAAGCACTTGGGCATTCAAAGTTCTCACCACACATCTAGATAAGTTCCTTGGGGGGTCTAGTTTCCAAAATGGGGTCACTTGTGGGGGGTTTCTACTATTTAGGCACATCAGGGGCTCTCCAAACGCGACATGGCGTCCAATCTCAATTCCAGACAATTCTACATTTAAAAAGTAAAACGGCGCTCCTTCTCTTCCAAGCTCTGCGGTGCGCCCAAAAAGTGGTTTACCCTCACATATGGGGTATCAACGTATTCAGGAGAAATTGCACAACAACTTTTGTGGTCTAATTTCTCCTGTTACCCTTGTCAAAATAAAAATTTGGGGGCAAAAAGATCATTTTTGTAGAAAAAATGAGATTTTTTTTATTTTCACGGCTCAACGTTATAAACTTCTGTGAAGCACATGGGGGTTCAAAGTGCTCACCACACATCTAGATAAGTTCCTTAAGGGGTCTAGTTTCCAAAATTGGGTCACTTGTGGGGGGTTTCCACTGTTTAGGCACACCAGGGGCTCTCCAAACGCGACATGGCGTCCAATCTCAATTCCTGCCAATTCTACATAGAAAAAGTCAAACGGCGCTCCTTCTCTTCCGAGCTCTGCCGTGCGCCCAAACAGTGGTTTACCCTCACATATGGGATATCCACGTGTTCAGGAGAAATCGCACAACAACTTTTGTGGTCTAATTTCTCTTGTTACACTTGTGAAAATAAGAATTTGTGGGCGAAAAGATCATTTTTCTGTAATCAAATGCAATGTTTTATTTTCACGGCTCTACGTTATAAACTTCTGTGAAGCTCTTGGGGGTTCAAAGTGCTCACCATACATCTAGATAAGTTCCTTAAGGGGTCTAGTTTACAAAATGGTGTCACTTGTTGGGGGTTTCCACTGTTTAGGCACATCAGGGGCTCTCTAAACGTGACATGGCGTCCGATCTCAATTCCAGCCAATTCTGCATTGAAAAAGTCAAACGGCGCTCCTTCACTTCCAAGTTCTGCGGTGCGCCCTAACAGTGGTTTACCCCCACATATGGGGTATTGGCGTATTCAGGAGAAATTGCATAACAAAATTTATGGTTACATTTCTGTTTTTACACTTGTGAAAATAAAAAAAATGGTTCTGAATTAAAATGTTTTCAAAAAAAAGGTTAAATGTTCATTTTTTCCTTCCACATTGTTTCAGTTCCTGTGAAGCACGTAAAGGGTTAATAAACTTCTTGAATGTGGTTTTGAGCACCTTGAGGGGTGTAGTTTTTAGAATGGTGTCACACTTTGTTATTTTCTATCATATAGACCCCTCAAAATGACTTCAAATGTGATGTGGTCCCTAAAAAAAAAAAGGTGTTGTAAAAATGAGAAATTGCTGGTCAACTTTTAACCCTTATTACTCCCTAACAAAAAAAAATTTTGTTTCCAAAATTGTGCTGATGTAAAGTAGACATGTGGGAAATGTTATTTATTAACTATTTTTTGTGACATATCTCTCTGATTTAAGGGCATAAAAATACAAAGTTTGAAAAATGCAAAATTTTAAAAATTTTCGTCATATTTCCGTTTTTTTTCATAAATAAATCGCAAGTAATATCGAAGAAATGTTACCACTAACATGAAGTACAATATGTCACGAAAAAACAATCTCAGAATCAGCGGGATCCGTTGAAGCGTTCCTGAGTTATAACCTCATAAAGTGACAGTGGTCAGAATTGCAAAAATTGGCTCGGTCATTAAGTACCAAATTGGCTCTGTCACATCTATCGCTTCTCGGCCTTTTGGCTAAGATCAAGTGTAGTATCTGTTCTTATCAGTTTAATATCTGATGCGTCCCCTATTTGGGGACCATATATTAAATGGATTTTTAGAACAGGGAGCTGGAAATGGAGCTTGCTCTGTCCACTCCACGCATTGACCCGTTATTGCAGTATCTCCGGGAACAGTGCAAAAAAAAAAAAAAGAGAAAAAAAAAAAAAAATTCACTGTGGTAATGTCTATAACCAAAATTAGAAAAATGTTGTCTCTGTCCAAATATATATAGACCTAACTGTATATGAACAGCAAAGTGGGTTTTACTTAGCGAAGAATAGGAAGAGTTTTCAAAGCATTTTTTAAGCCAGCCGTTTTTGAGGAGAATTTCATATTGATTCTGCTCCAAAAACCTATGAACATCCCAGAGAATCCATGAAGGCTAGGTACTCTGATGTAACAGGTTTTGTTCCCGTTGGTTGGTTTTGTGCCTGGTGGTAGTTGTGCCCGGTAGTAGGCTTTTGTGCCAGACTTTAGGTTTTATGCCTGGTGGTAGTTGTGCCCGGTAGTAGGTTTTGTATCCGGTTATTGATTTTGTGGCCGGAGGTTGGTTTTGTGCCCGGTGGTAGGTCTTGTGCCTTGTGGTAGGTTTTGTGTCCAGTAGTTGCTTTTGTGCCCGTTGGTAGATTTTATGCCCTCTGGTAGGTTTTGTGCCCGGTTGTAGGTTTTGTGTCTTGTGGTAGTTGTGCCCGGAGGTTAGTTTTGTTCCTGGTGGTTGGTTTTGTGCCTGCTTGTAGTTGTGCCCGTTGGTAGATTTTTTGCCCGGTGGTAGGTTTTATGCCAGGTTGTAGGTTTTGTGCCTGGTGGTAGATGTGCCCGGTGGTAGATTTTGTGTCTGGTGGTAGTTGTTCCCTCCGTAGGTTTTGTGTCACGTTGTAGGTTTTGTCTGGTGGTGGTTGTTCCCGGTGGGTTGTTTTTTTCACGGTGGTTGGTTTTGTGCCCGGTGGTTGGTTCTATGTTTGGTGATAGTTGTGTCCAGTGTTTGGCTTTGTGTCTGGTGGTAGGTTTTGTATCCAGTCATAGATTTTGTGGCCGGTGGTTGTTTTTTTGCCGGTTGGTTTTGTGCCCTGGGGTAGGTTTTGTACCCAGTGGTTGCTTTTGTGCCCATTGGTAAATTTTATGCTTTGTGGTAGGTTTTGTGCCTGCTTGTAGTTTGGCCCGGTGGTAAGTTTTTTATGCCAGGTGATAGGTTTTGTAAATACAAAAGGAAAGTGAATCCAGATCACCACACTCCAGGTGCACGGGAGCTCTGTCCTGATGAGACGATAAGCAACAGAGAGAGTTCTTTGCTCCAGCTCCTTGGATAAAAATCTTAAATTTTATTCCAATGATTAAAACATGACAATATGAAAAAGTAGAAGTGTGCACAGCCGTAAAGAGGTGCCAGAGTAGGTTTCCACACCGTAACATATAGCAAAAAATAGAATTGCCTTTGTACACTCTTACCACTAGGGTTGAGCGAATTTTAGTTTTTTAGGGTAGAGTCGGGTTTCACGAAACCCGACTATCTTAAAAGTCGAGTCGAGTGAAATCGTCCGATTATCGCGAAAAGTCGGGGATCGACCGAAACACGAAACCCAATGCAAGTCAATGGGGAAGCATAGTCGGCAGTGAGTGGAGGCCAGGAAAACATGTACAGTGCCCATTTTAATGGCAAAAACATCCATTCTTGTTACTGAAGCTTGTCAATCTTAATTTACCTTATAATAATAGTAAGGCATTGGAAATTGGGGGTCATTTGGCTAAAGTTGTGGGGAGTAGGGTTGGTTCAAGTATTTAGTGGGCCCAGGAAATCTGGACCACGTCACGGCAGTTGAGCAGGGAGAGGTAAGTATTTCAACTTTGCAAGTGCTGTGATTCTGAACAAGCAGGGGGGGCCCACTCGTTGGCATTGGCACTGGCGCAGGGCCCCTCAAAGTACGGCGGTGTGTTTGCACGGCGGGGGCGCCTCCCACCGGCAGCAACACTTTTGCGTACTATGAGGGGCCCTGCGCCAGTGACGTCACCAACGAGTTTCCCCCCCCCACCTGATGAAGGAACCTGCACCTTCATCTGCACCTTCCTCTTTGTCCCCGTGTAAGGTGGTATGGTATGCGGGAAGAGGAACCTGACTTTCAGCAGGGTCACATTCTGGCTGTGTAGCGTGCACGGGGAATGTAGCATTCTGGGTCAATGTACCAGCAGACTCATCTATCACTGGCTGGGCAATGGGCAGGATGAGGAGGAAACACAGATATAGGCCCAAATAATAAAGTGAGCTAAATGCAGTTCAAAATTGGTAACACAGGACTAAACAGGCGGCATTGCTTTGTTCAGTGGAGGACAACTGTAATGAGAGGCTGACACAGTGAGTAGGCCCAAATCAGTAAGTAGGCTAAATGCAGTTCAAAATTGGTAACAGAAGTAAACAGGCGGCACTGGTTTGTTCAGTGTAGGAGAACATCAAGGAGCGGCAGACACCGTTAGTAGGGCCAACAAAACAAGTAGGCCAAATGCAGTGTTATATTAAAAACAATTTAACGAGAGCCTGAAGATAGAAGCTAGGGAAAGGCAACCTGGAGAACACCTTGGAGCAGAAGACACAGTTTGTAGAACCCAGACCCAACTTGTAGGCCTAATGCAGTGTTGTTTCAACAACTACTTAACGAGAGCTTCAAGATAGAAGCTAGGGAGAGGCAACATGGAGAACACCTTGGAGCGGCAGACACCGTCTCTACATCCCAGACCCAACTTGTTGGCCTAATCAGTGTTGTTTCAACAACTACTTAACGAGAGCCTGAAAATGGAATTTCAGGACAGGAAACCATGAGAACAGCATGGAGCGGCATACACCGTTAGTAGGCCCCAACCACACTAGTAGGCCAAATTCAGTGTAATATTAACAACTACTTAATGAGAGCCTGAAAATGGAATTTCAGGACAGGAAAGCAGGAGAACAGCAAGGAGCGGCAGACACCGTTAGTAGGCCCCAACCAAACTAGTAGCCCCACTGCAGTTGTTCGATTTAAAAACTATTTAACAAGAGCCTGAAGATTGAAGCTCAGGAAAGGCAACCAGGAGAACACCTTGGAGCGGCAGACACTGTTAGTAGGCCCCAACCAAACTAGTAGCCCCACTGCAGTTGTTCGATTAAAAAACTATTTAACAAGAGCCTGAAGATTGAAGCTCAGGAAAGGCAATCAGGAGAACACCTTGGAGCGGAAGACTCAGTTTGTAGAACCCAGACCCAACTTGTAGGCCTAATGCAGTGTTGTTTCAACAACTACTTAACGAGAGCTTCAAGATAGAAGCTAGGGAGAGGCAACATGGAGAACACCTTGGAGCGGCAGACACCGTCTCTACATCCCAGACCCAACTTGTTGGCCTAATCAGTGTTGTTTCAACAACTACTTAACGAGAGCCTGAAAATGAAATTTCAGGACAGGAAACCATGAGAACAGCATGGAGCGGCATACACCGTTAGTAGGCCCCAACCACACTAGTAGGCCAAATTCAGTGTAATATTAACAACTACTTAATGAGAGCCTGAAAATGGAATTTCAGGACAGGAAAGCAGGAGAACAGCAAGGAGCGGCAGACACCGTTAGTAGGCCCCAACCAAACTAGTAGCCCCACTGCAGTTGTTCGATTTAAAAACTATTTAACAAGAGCCTGAAGATTGAAGCTCAGGAAAGGCAACCAGGAGAACACCTTGGAGCGGCAGACACTGTTAGTAGGCCCCAACCAAACTAGTAGCCCCACTGCAGTTGTTCGATTAAAAAACTATTTAACAAGAGCCTGAAGATTGAAGCTCAGGAAAGGCAATCAGGAGAACACCTTGGAGCGGAAGACTCAGTTTGTAGACCACAATGAAACTTGTGGCCCCAATGCAGTTTTATAACTCTGACAGGCTGAAAAACCAGTCTTTTTTTTTTTTTTTATTTAGAGGAGGACAGCTGTATTAAGTGGCGCAGACAGACACTGCTAGTAGGCCTTACACCACAAAGTTGGCTCACTGCAGGTTGAAAAAAAGTTACATGGGTACACGGTCGGCATTGGTGTGCTCAGCGGAGGACAAATGGAAGGAGGGACCGCAGACACACTTAGTAGGCCTACAATAAAGAAAGTAGGCTCTATGCACTTTTAAATAGGTTCCAGGGGTACACAGGCAGCATTGGTGTGGTCAGCGGAGGACAAATGGAAGGAGGGACCCCAGACAGACTTAGTAGGCCTAAAATTAAAAAAAATAGGCTCAAAGCACCTTCGATTATGTGGCAGGGGTACACAGGCAGCATTGGTGTGGTCAGCGGAGGACAATTGGAAGGAGTGTCTGACACAGTTAGTACTCCCAAAAATAAATAGATGTTAATGTCTCGCAAATCAACAAAACCAAAAAAAAAAGGGTGGCATACTTAGGTACAGGGGTGGGCTCCTCTGCTGAGTTTCAGACATAGTAATTTGGCGCTAAGTATTTACTGGTGTCAATATAGGACACTGCCCCTGACTATTTTAACTAGCATCTTACATGTCAAAAATTGGTATTGTCAGTGCCAGGCAGTGAAGGATGTCAGCGCATAGACTAAACATTGTTGGAGCTGTGAGAGATAATTTTGCAAGTGGTAGAGCACTGTTTGAGCTGGGGGGGGAACTCTCTTGTGGCCGGCGGTACAGGCCCAGGGCCCCTCATGTTACAACAGTGTGTCTGACGTTGGGTGCGCGCCACCACCGCCAGAGACACTTTATTGTACTATGAGGGACCCAGTGGCAGTGCCATCGACCAAAAGCGGGCACACCCACCTCTTCAGACAAACGGCACTCTCACGGTTAGCCCATTACATGTCGTATGCTGGACAAACAGCTGCTGCAAATTAAGAGATTGGAACAGTCAGTAAGACCAGTCCACAAGCGAGACCTTTTTATAGGAAAGCTAGGTGTCAGCCAGGAAAGGTGGGGCAAAGAAGACCCAGGAAAACATACTCAGAAGGGAGGTAAGAACATTTCTAAAACAATCCACAGAGAGGAGATTGGAACAAAACAAAATCCTCTAAACTGCATGCTCGCAAACGCCAGAAGCCTGACAAACAAGATGGAAGAACTAGAAGCAGAAATATCTACAGGTAACTTTGACATAGTGGGAATAACCGAGACATGGTTAGATGAAAGCTAAGACTGGGCAGTTAACTTACAGGGTTACAGTCTGTTTACAAAGGATCGTAAAAATCGGAGAGGAGGAGGGGTTTGTCTCTATGTAAAGTCTTGTCTAAAGTCCACTTTAAGGGAGGATATTAGCGAAGGAAATGAGGATGTCGAGTCCATATGGGTCGAAATTCATGGAGGGAAAAATGGTAACAAAATTCTCATTGGGGTCTGTTACAAACCCCCAAATATAACAGAAATCGTGGAAAGTCTACTTCTAAAGCAGATAGATGAAGCTGCAACCCATAATGAGGTCCTGGTTATGGGGGACTTTAACTACCCGGATATTAACTGGGAAACAGAAACCTGTGAAACCCATAAAGGCAACAGGTTTCTGCTAATAACCAAGAAAAATTATCTTTCACAATTGGTGCAGAATCCAACCAGAGGAGCAGCACTTTTAGACCTAATACTATCTAATAGACCTGACAGAATAACAAATCTGCAGGTGGTTGGGCATTTAGGAAATAGCGACCACAATATTGTGCAGTTTCACCTGTCTTTCACTAGGGGGACTTGTCAGGGAGTCACAAAAACATTGAACTTTAGGAAGGCAAAGTTTGACCAGCTTAGAGATGCCCTTAATCTGGTAGACTGGGACAATATCCTCAGAAATGAGAATGCAGATAATAAATGGGAAATGTTTAAGAACATCCTAAATAGGCAGTGTAAGCGGTTTATACCTTGTGGGAATAAAAGGACTAGAAATAGGAAAAACCCAATGTGGCTAAACAAAGAAGTAAGACAGGCAATTAACAGTAAAAAGAAAGCATTTGCACTACTAAAGCAGGATGGCACCATTGAAGCTCTAAAAAACTATAGGGAGAAAAATACTTTATCTAAAAAACTAATTAAAGCTGCCAAAAAGGAAACAGAGAAGCACATTGCTAAGGAGAGTAAAACTAATCCCAAACTGTTCTTCAACTATATCAATAGTAAAAGAATAAAAACTGAAAATGTAGGCCCCTTAAAAAATAGTGAGGAAAGAATGGTTGTAGATGACGAGGAAAAAGCTAACATATTAAACACCTTCTCCACGGTATTCACGGTGGAAAATGAAATGCTAGGTGAAATCCCAGGAAACAATGAAAACCCTATATTAACCCCTTAAGCCCCAAGGGTGGTTTGCACGTTAATGACCGGGCCAATTTTTACAATTCTGACCACTGTCCCTTTATGAGGTTATAACTCTGGAACGCTTCAACGGATCCCAGTGATTCTGACACTGTTTTCTCAAGACATATTGTACTTCATGATAGTGGTAAAATTTCTTTGATATTACCTGCGTTTATTTGTGAAAAAAATGGAAATTTGGCGAAAATTTTGAAAATTTCGCAATTTTCCAAATTTGAATTTTTATGCAATTAAATCACAGAGATATGTCACACAAAATACTTAATATGTAACATTTCCCACATGTCTACTTTACATCAGCACAATTTTGGAACCAAAATTTTTTTTTGTTAGGGAGTTATAAGGGTTAAAAGTTGACCAGCAATTTCTCATTTTTACAACACCATTTTTTTTAGGGACCACATCTCATTTGAAGTCATTTTGAGGGGTCTATATGATAGAAAATACCCAAGTGTGACACCATTCTAAAAACTGCACCCCTCAAGGTGCTCAAAACCATATTCAGGAAGTTTATTAACCCTTCTGGTGCTTCACAGGAATTTTTGGAATGTTTAAATAAAAATGAACATTTAACTTTTTTTCACAAAAAATTTACTTCAGCTCCAATTTGTTTTTTTTACCAAGGGTAACAGGAAAAAATGGACCCCTAAAGTTGTTGTACAATTTGTCCTGAGTACGCCGATACCCCATATGTGGGGGTAAACCACTGTTTGGGCGCATGACAGAGCTCGGAAGCGAAGGAGCGCCATTTGACTTTTCAATGCAAAATTGACTGGAATTGAGATGGGACGCCATGTTGCGTTTGGGGAGCCCCTGATGTGCCTAAACATTGAAACCCCCCACAAGTGACACCATTTTGGAAAGTAGACCCCCTAAGGAACTTATCTAGATGTGTGGTGAGCACTTTGACCCACCAAGTGCTTCACAGAAGTTTATAATGCAGAACCGTAAAAATAAAAAATCATATTTTTTCACAAAAATTATCTTTTCACCCCAAATTTTTTATTTTCCCAAGGGTAAGAGAAGAAATTGGACCCCAAAAGTTGTTGTACAATTTGTCCTGAGTACGCTGATAGCCCATATGTGGGGGTAAACCACTGTTTGGGCAGATGGGAGAGCTCGGAAGGGAAGTAGCGCCGTTTGACTTTTCAATGCAAAATTGACAGGAATTGAGATGGGACGCCATGTTGCGTTTGGAGTGCCACTGATGTGCCTAAACATTGAAACCCCCCACAAGTGACACCATTTTGGAAAGTAGACCCCCTAAGGAACTTATCTAGATGTGCTTTGAGCGCTTTGACCCACCAAGGGCTTCACAGAAGTTTATAATGCAGAGCCGTAAAAATAAAACAAAAATTTTTTCCCACAAAAATTATTTTTTTAGCCCCCAGTTTTGTATTTTCCCGATGGTAGCAGGAGAAATTGGACCCCAAAAGTTGTTGTCCAATTTGTCCTGAGTGCGCTGATACCCCATATGTGGGGGGAATCACCGTTTGGACGCATGGAAGGGCTCGGAAGGGTAGGAGTGCCATTTGGAATGCAGACTTAGATGGAATGGTCTGCAGGCGTCACATTGCGTTTGCAGAGCCCCTAATGTACCTAAACAGTAGAAACCCCCCACAAGTGACACCATGTTGGAAAGTAGACCCCCTAAGGAACTTATCTAGATGTGTGGTGAGCGCTTTGACCCACCAAGGGCTTCACAGAAGTTTATAATGCAGAGCCGTAAAAATAAAACAAAAATTTTTTCCCACAAAAATTATTTTTCAGCCCCCAGTTTTGTATTTTCCCGAGGGTATCAGGAGAAATTGGACACCAAAAGTTGTTGTCCAATTTGTCCTGAGTGCGCTGATACCCCATATGTGGGGGGAACCACCATTTGGATGCATGGGAGGGCTCGGGAGGGAAGGAGCGCCATTTGGAATGCAGACTTAGATGGAATGGTCTGCAGGCGTCACATTGCGTTTGCAGAGCGCCTAATGTACCTAAACAGTAGAAGCCCCCCACAAGTGACCCCATTTTGGAAACTAGACCCCCCAAGGAACTTATCTAGATGTGTTGTAAGAACTTTGAATCTCCAAGTGTTTCACTACAGTTTATAACGCAGAGCCATGAAAATAAAAAATCTTTTTTTCCACAAAAATTATTTTTTAGCCCCCAGTTTTGTATTTTCCCAAGGGAAACAGGAGAAATTGGACCCCAAAGGTTGTTGTCCTATTTGTTCTGAGTACACTGATACCCCATATGTGAGGGTAAACCACTGTTTGGGCACACGGGAGAGCTCGGAAAGGAAGGAGCACTGTTTTACTTTTTCAACGCAGAATTGGCTGGAATTGAGATCGGACACCATGTCGCGTTTGGAGAGCCCCTGATGTGCCGAAACAGTGGAAACTCCCCAATTATAACTGAAACCCTAATCCAAACACACCCCTAACCCTAATCCCAACAGTAACCCTAACCACACCTCTAACCCTGACACACCCCTAACCCCAATCCCAACCCTATTCCCAACCGTAAATGTAATCTAAACCCTAACCGTAACTTTAGCCCCAACCCTAACCCTAACTTTAGCCCCAACCCTAACTGTAGCCTTAACCCTAGCCCCAACCCTAACCCTAGCCATAACCCTAGCCCTAACCCTAACCCTAGCCCCAACCCTAACCCTAGCCCTAACCCTAGACCCAACCCTAACCCTAGTCCTAACCCTAGACCCAACCCTAACCCTAGCCCTAACCCTAGCCCCAACCCTAACCCTAGCCCTAACCCTAGCCCTAATGGGAAAATGGAAATAAATACATTTTTTTAATTTTTCCCTAACTAAGGGGGTGATGAAGGGGGGTTTGATTTACTTTTATAGCGGGTTTTTTAGCGGATTTTTATGATTGGCAGCCGTCACACACTGAAAGACGCTTTTTATTGCAAAAAATATTTTTTGCGTTACCACATTTTGAGAGCTATAAATTTTCCATATTTTGGTCCACAGAGTCATGTGAGGTCTTGTTTTTTGCGGGACGAGTTGACGTTTTTATTGGTAACATTTTTGGCCACATCACATTTTTTGATCTCTTTTTATTCCGATTTTTGTGAGGCAGAATGACCAAAAACCAGCTATTCATGAAATTCTTTTGGGGGAGGCGTTTATACCGTTCCGCGTTTGGTAAAATTGATGAAGCAGTTTTATTCTTCGGGTCAGTACGATTACAGCAATACCTCATTTATATTATTTTTTTATGTTTTGGCGCTTTTATACGATAAAAACTATTTTATAGAAAAAATAATTATTTTTGCATCGCTTTATTCTGAGGACTATAACTTTTTTATTTTTTTGCTGATGATGCTGTATGGCAGCTTGTTTTTTGCGGGACAAGATGAGGGTTTCAGCGGTACCATGGTTATTTATATCTGTCTTTTTGATCGCGTGTTATTCCACTTTTTGTTCGGCGGTATGATAATAAAGCGCTGTTTTTTGCCTCGTTTTTTTTTTTTATTACGGTGTTTACTGAAGGGGTTAACTAGTGGGCCAGTTTTATAGGTCGGGTCATTAGGGACGCGGCGATACTAAATATGTGTACTTTTATTGTTTTTTTTTTATTTAGATAAAGAAATGTATTTATGGGAATAATATTTTTTTTTTTTTCATTATTTTGGAATATTTTTTTTTTATTTTTTTTTACACATTTGGAATTTTTTTTTTTTTACTTTTTTACTTTGTCCCAGGGGGTGGACATCACAGATCGATGATCTGACAGTTTGCACAGCACTCTGTCAGATCACCGATCTGAGAGAAGTGCAGGCTGCTTCACAGTGTCTGCTCTGAGCAGGCACTGTGAAGCCACCTCCCTCCCTGCAGGACCCGGATGCCGCGGCCATCTTGGATCCGGGTCTGGAGCAGGCAGGGAGGGAGGTAAGACCCTCGCAGCAACGCGATCACATCGCGTTGCTGCGGGGGGCTCAGGGAAGCCCGCAGGGAGCCCCCTCCCTGCGGGAAGCTTCCCTATACCGCCGGCACATCGTGACCATGTTTGATCGCGGTGTGCCGGGGGTTAATGTGCCGGGAGTGGTCCGTGACCGCTCCTGGCACATAGTGCCGGATGTCAGCTGCGATAGGCAGCTGACACCCGGCCGCGATCGGCCGCGCTCCCCCCGTGAGCGCGGCCGATCACATATGACGTACTATCCCGTCACTGGGAATTAAGTCCCAGGGCACCTCGACGGGATAGTACGTCATATGGGATGAAGGGGTTAAGGGTCACAAATCTAACCCAAAAAGAGGTGTGAAACCGGCTAAATAAGATTAAAATAGATAAATCTCCGGGTCCGGATGGCATACACCCACGAGTACTAAGAGAACTAAGTAATGTAATAGATAAACCATTATTTCTTATTTTTAGGGACTCTATAGCGACAGGGTCTGTTCCGCAGGACTGGCGCATAGCAAATGTGGTGCCAATATTCAAAAAGGGCTCTAAAAGTGAACCTGGAAATTATAGGCCAGTAAGTCTAACCTCTATTGTTGGTAAAATATTTGAAGGGTTTCTGAGGGATGTTATTCTGGATTATCTCAGTGAGAATAACTGTTTAACTCCATATCAGCATGGGTTTATGAGAAATCGCTCCTGTCAAACCAATCTAATCAGTTTTTATGAAGAGGTAAGCTATAGGCTGGACCACGGTGAGTCATTGGACGTGGTATATCTCGATTTTTCCAAAGCGTTTGATACCGTGCCGCACAAGAGGTTGGTACACAAAATGAGAATGCTTGGTCTGGGGGAAAATGTGTGTAAATGGGTTAGTAACTGGCTTAGTGATAGAAAGCAGAGGGTGGTTATAAATGGTATAGTCTCTAACTGGGTCGCTGTGACCAGTGGGGTACCGCAGGGGTCAGTATTGGGACCTGTTCTCTTCAACATATTCATTAATGATCTGGTAGAAGGTTTACACAGTAAAATATCGATATTTGCAGATGATACAAAACTATGTAAAGCAGTTAATACAAGAGAAGATAGTATTCTGCTACAGATGGATCTGGATAAGTTGGAAACTTGGGCTGAAAGGTGGCAGATGAGGTTTAACAATGATAAATGTAAGGTTATACACATGGGAAGAGGGAATCAATATCACCATTACACACTGAACGGGAAACCACTGGGTAAATCTGACAGGGAGAAGGACTTGGGGATCCTAGTTAATGATAAACTTACCTGGAGCAGCCAGTGCCAGGCAGCAGCTGCCAAGGCAAACAGGATCATGGGGTGCATTAAAAGAGGTCTGGATACACATGATGAGAGCATTATACTGCCTCTGTACAAATGCCTAGTTAGACCGCACATGGAGTACTGTGTCCAGTTTTGGGCACCGGTGCTCAGGAAGGATATAATGGAACTAGAGAGAGTACAAAGGAGGGCAACAAAATTAATAAAGGGGATGGGAGAACTACAATACCCAGATAGATTAGCGAAATTAGGATTATTTAGTCTAGAAAAAAGACGACTGAGGGGCGATCTAATAACCATGTATAAGTATATAAGGGGACAATACAAATATCTCGCTGAGGATCTGTTTATACCAAGGAAGGTGACGGGCACAAGGGGGCATTCTTTGCGTCTGGAGGAGAGAAGGTTTTTCCACCAACATAGAAGAGGATTCTTTACTGTTAGGGCAGTGAGAATCTGGAATTGCTTGCCTGAGGAGGTGGTGATGGCGAACTCAGTCGAGGGGTTCAAGAGAGGCCTGGATGTCTTCCTGGAGCAGAACGATATTGTATCATACAATTATTAGGTTCTGTAGAAGGACGTAGATCTGGGGATTTATTATGATGGAATATAGGCTGAACTGGATGGACAAATGGCTTTTTTCGGCCTCACTAACTATGTTGCTATGTTACTATGTTAAAATAATTAGAAATCCATGAGTGGTTCATTTTAATGAAGGTTAGATCATCAACATTTTGGGTAGCCAGACGAGTCCTTGTTTCGGTCACTATTGAACCAGCAGCACTGAATACTCTTTCTGATAGGACACTAGCTGCTGGGCAAGCAAGCTCCTGCAATGCATATTCTGCCAATTCAGGCCAGGTGTCTATTTTGGATGCCCAGTAATCAAATGGGAATGACGGTTGAGGGAGAACATCGATAAGGGATGAAAAATAGTTAGTAACCATACTGGACAAATGCTGTCTCCTGTCACTTTGAATTGATGCTGCAGTACCTGTCCTGTCTGCGGTCATTGCGAAATCACTCCACAACCTGGTCAGAAAACCCCTCTGTCCAACGCCACTTCTGATTTGTGCACCTCTAACACCTCTGCCATGTTGCCCCCTACGGCTCGTGTGAGAACCATCACCGGCGCTGTGTGCTGGGAATGCCTGAATCAAACGGTCTACAAGAGTTGCTTGTTTGGTTGCTAATATTTGTTCGAGGTTCTCATGTGGCATGATATTTTGCAATTTGCCTTTATAGCGAGGATCAAGGAGGCAGGCCAACCAGTAATCGTCATCGGTCATCATTTTTATAATGCGTGGGTCCCTTTTGAGGATACGGAAGGCATAATCCGCCATGTGGGCCAAAGTTCCAGTTGTCAAATCTGCGGTTGTGCTGGGTTGAGGGGCAGTTACAGGCAAATCTACGTCACTTGTCTCCCTAAAAAACCCTGAACCCGGCCTTGCAACGCCACCAGTTGCTATTGGCCCCGGCGAAGCTTCCTCATTCAAAAAATACTCATCCCCATCATCCTCCTCGTCCTCCTCCTCTTCGCCCGCTACCTCGTCCTGTAGACTGCCCTGACCAGACAATGGCTGACTGTCATCAAGGCTATCCTCTTCCTCGGCTGCAGACGCCTGCTCCTTTATGTGCGTCAAACTTTGCATCAGCAGACACATTAGGGGGATGCTCATGCGTATTATGGTGTTGTTTGCACTAATCAGCCGTGTGCATTCCTCAAAACACTGAAGGACTTGACACAGGTCTTGTACCTTCGACCACTGCACATCTGACAACTCCATGTCTGCCATCCAACTGCCTACCCGTGTATGTGTATCCTCCCACAAATACATAACAGCACGCCTCTGTTCGCACAGTCTCTGAAGCATGACTATTGCACTTAAACACATGGGCTGATGACCGGATCATGCAGCTTTATATGAAAATCACTATTTATTATAATAGCCAGACCTGAAATAACAAGCACTTTTCACCTATTGTGTCCTGTTATTATGCGGTGGTCTAGGAGCAACATGGTACGAGCTCAGAAGGAAGTGGTAACTGTACTGACCACAGTCCCTAAGCTCAACTCAACACTAGAAGTAGCCGTGGAATGCTCCTAACTCTCCCTAGGCATCTCGTCACAGCCTAAGAGCTATTTACCCATAAAGACAGAAGCAGGAAAACTATCTTGCCTCAGAGAAAATCCCCAAAGGATAGATTAGCCCCCCACAAATAATGACTGTGAGTGGAGAGGAAAAAGACATACACAGAATGAAACCAGGATGAGCACAGGAGGCCAGTCTAGCTAAATAGATAGGACAGGATGGAATACTGTGTAGTCAGTATAAAACACTACAAAAATCCACGCAGAGTTTACAAAAAAATCTCCACACCTGACTAAAGGTGTGGAGGGTAAATCTGCTTCCCAGAGCTTCCAGCAAGACAGAATTAATTCATACTGATAAGCTGGACAAACAAAGAAAGCACTGAACGGATAAGTCCACAATCTATGGACAGAAAAGAGCAAGCAAAAACTTAGCTTTGCTGAACTGGTCAGGATAACAGGGAAATCCAAAGAGATGTGAATCCAACCAGGAACCATTTACAAGTGGCACTGGCTGAAGATAGAGCCAGACTTAAATAGCCGAGCAGAAGAGACGATAAGTGGAGGCAGCTGATGACAGCTAACTCCAAGGAGCAGCCATACCACTTGAAACCACAAGAGGGAGCCCAAGAGAAGAACTCACAAAAATGCCACTTACAACCACCGGAGGGAGCCCAAGAGCGGAATTCACAACAGTTTTGTGCCCGGTGGTTGGTTGTGTATCCGGTTGCAGATTTTGTGCAAGGTGGTTGGTTTTGTGCCTGGTGGTAGTTGTGCCCAGTGTTAGGTTTTGTGCCCTGTGGTAGGTTTTTGTGCCAGGTTGAAGGTTTTATGCCTGGTGGTAGTTGTGTCCAGTGGTTGGCTTTGTGCCTGGTGGTAGGTTTTGTATCCAGTCATAGATTTTGTGGCCGGTGGTTGTTTTTTTTGCCCTTTGGTTGGATTTGTGCCTGGTGGTAGGTTTTATGCCAGGTTGTAGGTTTTGTACCTGGTGGTAGGGTTTGTGATTGGTTTTAGTTGTGCCCTGTGGTAGGTTTTGTGCCAGGTTGCAAGTTTTATGCCTGGTAGAGTTGTATCTGGTGGTTTATTTTGTGCCCAGTATTAGGTTTTGTGCCCGGTGGTTGGTTGTGTGCCCGGTGGTTGGTTTTTGTGCCCGGTGGTTGGTTTTTGTGCCCGGTTGTAGATTTTGTGCAAGGTGGTTGGTTTTGTGTCTGGTGGTAGTTGTGCCCAGTGTTAGATTTTGTGCCCTGTGGTAGGTTTTGTGGCCGTTTGTTGGATTTGTGCCCGGTGGTAGTTATGCCCGGTGATAGGTTTTATGCTCAATGGTAGGTTTTGAGCCAGGTTATAGGTTTTGTGCCTGGTGGTAGGTTTTGTGACGGGTGGTAGATTTGGAGCAAGGTTGAAGATTTTGTGCCTCTTGGTAGTTGGGCTCGGTAATTGGTTTTATGCTCGATGATAGGTTGTTTCCAGTTGTAGGTTTTGCACCCGGTAGTAGGTTTTGTGCCTGAAGGTAGCTGTGCCAGGTGGTTAGTCTTGTGCCTCGTTGTAGGTTTTGTACCCGGTTGCAGGTTTTGTGCCTGGTGGTAGGTTTTGTGCCTGGAGGTTGGTTTTGTGTCCGGTGGTTGGTTTTGTGCCCGGTGGTTGGTTTTGTGCCCGGTGGTTGGTTGTGTATCCGGTTGCAGATTTTGTGCAAGGTGGTTGGTTTTGTGCCTGGTGGTAGTTGTGCCCAGTGTTAGGTTTTGTGCCCTGTGGTAGGTTTTTGTGCCAGGTTGAAGGTTTTATGCCTGGTGGTGGTTGTGTCCAGTGGTTGGCTTTGTGCCTGGTGGTAGGTTTTGTATCCAGTCATAGATTTTGTGGCCGGTGGTTGTTTTTTTTGCCCTTTGGTTGGATTTGTGCCTGGTGGTAGGTTTTATGCCAGGTTGTAGGTTTTGTACCTGGTGGTAGGGTTTGTGATTGGTTTTAGTTGTGCCCTGTGGTAGGTTTTTGTGCCAGGTTGCAAGTTTTATGCCTGGTAGAGTTGTATCCGGTGGATTATTGTGTGCCCAGTATTAGGTTTTGTGCCCGGTGGTTGGTTGTGTGCGTGGTGGTTGGTTTTTGTGCTCGGTGGTTGGTTTTTGTGCCCGGTGGTTGGTTTTGTACCCGGTTGTAGATTTTGTGCAAGGTGGTTGGTTTTGTGTCTGGTGGTAGTTGTGCCCAGTGTTAGATTTTGTGCCCTGTGGTAGGTTTTGTGGCCGTTTGTTGGTTTTGTGCCTGGTGGTAGTTATGCCCGGTGATAGGTTTTATGCTCAATGGTAGGTTTTGAGCCAGGTTGTAGGTTTTGTGCCTGGTGGTAGGTTTTGTGACGGGCGGTAGGTTTGGAGCAAGGTTGAAGATTTTGTGCCTCTTGGTAGTTGGGCCCGGTAATTGGTTTTATGCTCGATGGTAGGTTGTTTCCAGTTGTAGGTTTTGCACCCGGTAGTAGGTTTTGTGCCTGAAGGTAGCTGTGCCTGGTTGTAGGTTTTGTACCCGGTTGCAGGTTTTGTACCCGGTTGCAGGTTTTGTGCCTGGTGGTAGGTTTTGTGCCTGGAGGTTGGTTTTGTGTCTGGTGGTTGGTTTTGTGTCCGGTTCTTGGTTTTGTGTCCGGTGGTTGGTTTTGTCCGGTGGTTGGTTTTCTGCCCTTTGGTTGGATTTGTGCCTGGTGGTAGGTTTTATGCCAGGTTGTAGGTTTTGTACCTGGTGGTAGGGTTTGTGATTGGTGGTAGTTGTGCCCTGTGGTAGGTTTTTGTGCCAGGTTGCAAGTTTTATGCCTGGTAGAGTTGTATCCGGTGGTTTATTTTGTGCCCAGTATTAGGTTGGTTGTGCCCGGTGGTTGGTTGTGTACCCCGTGGTTGGTTTTTGTGCCCGGTGGTTGGTTTTTGTGCCCGGTGGTTAGGTTTGTACCCGGTTGTAGATTTTGTGCAAGGTGGTTGGTTTTTGTGTCTGGTGGTAGCTGTGCCAGGTGGTTGGTTTTGTGCCTGGTTGTAGGTTTTGTACCCGGTTGCAGGTTTTGTGCCTGGTGTTTGGTTTTCTGTTTGGTTGGTTTTGTGCCCTGTGGTAGGTTTTGTGCCTTGCTCTATACTTCAGGTCATGATAGGTAATGACAGCTGCACTAGTTACGTGTGTACCGGGCGCCTCCGACTTAGCTGTTATGGGGTTAATGTTTTTGCTCCTGCTCCTCCATCTTTACAGCTCTAGCTGGTTTGAAAGTGGGATCCTGAAATTTGCCTTCGGCTGCAGCTTTTTATGCTCGTTTTGAGTGGTGATAAATACTTGGACCTACAAGGAACAGAAATGACGTCCATAAATTCCTGCTCACAAGTGATTTCAGTACAAACCGTACACTGTCCACCAGGAAAACTCTGCATGTGATTTAGTAGTGTCAGGAGAGCTGATGTTTCTCTGTGAACGCCACATCTTCACCTCCTCTCTATCTGGGGACAGTGACATTTACACTACTGTTCAAAAGTTTAGGGTCACCCAGACAATTTTGTTTTCCATGAAAATTCATACTTTTACTAATCAAATGAGTTACCAAATGAAATGAAAATCTAGTCCAGACATTGACAAGGTTTGAAAAAAAGATTTTTATTTGAAATAATAATTTTCTCCTTCAAACTTTGCACAGAATGCTCCTTTGCAGCAATTCCAGCATTGCAGACCTTTGGCATTCTAGCAGTTAATTTGCGGAGGTAATCTGGAGAAACTCCCCCCCCCCCATGCTTTCAGAAGCCCCTACAAAAGTTGGTTTGGTTGATGGACACTTTCTGCACCATACGGTCAAGCTGCTCCCACAACAGCTCAATGGGGCTGAGAGCTGGTGACTAGGGTTGAGCGACTTTTAGTTTTTTAGGGTCGAGTCGGGTTTCGCGAAACCCGACTATCTCAAAAGTCGAGTCGAGTGGAATCGGCCGATTATCGCGAAAAGTCGGGGATCGACCGAAACACGAAACCCAATGCAAGTCAATGGGGGAGCATAGTCGGCAGTGAGTGGAGGCCAGGAAAACACCTACAGTGCCCATTTTAAAAAACATCCATTCTTGTTACTGAAGCTTGTCAATCTTAATTTACCTTATAATAATAGTTAGGCATTGGAAATTGGGGGTCATTTGGCTAAAGTTGTGGGGGGTAGGGCTGGTTCAAGTATTTAGTGGGCCCAGGAAATCTGGACCACGTCACGGCAGTTGAGCAGGGAGAGGTAAGTATTTAAACTTTGCAAGTGCTGTGATCCTGAGCAAGCAGGGGGGGGGGGCCCACTCGTTGGCATTGGCACTGGCACAGGGCCCCTCAAAGTACGGCGGTGTGTTTGCACGGCGGGGGCGCCTCCCACCGGCAGCGACACTTTTGCGTACTATGAGGGGCCCTGTGCCAGGGACGTCGCCAACGAGTATTTCTCCCCCCACCTGATGAAGGACCCTGCACTTTCATCTGCACCTTCCCCTTTGTCCCCGTGTAAGGTGTTATGGTATGCGGGAAGGGGAACCTGACTTTCAGCAGGGTCACATTCTGGCTGTGTAGCGTGCACGGGGAATGTTGCGTTATGGGTCAATGTACCAGCAGACTCATCTATCACTGGCTGGGCAATGGGCAGGATGAGGAGGAAACACAGATATAGGCCCAAAGAATAAAGTGGCCTAAATGCAGTTCAAAATTGGTAACAGGACTAACCAGGGGGCATTGCTTTCTCAGTGGAGTACAACCGTAATGAGAGGCTGACACAGTGAGTAGGCTCAAATCAGTAAGTAGGCTAAATGCAGTTCAAAATTGGTAACAGAAGTAAACAGGCGGCACTGGTTTGTTCAGTGTAGGAGAACATCAAGGAGCGGCAGACACCGTTAGTAGGGCCAACAAAACAAGTAGGCCAAATGCAGTGTTATTTTAAAAACAATTTAACGAGAGCCTGAAGATAGAAGCTAGGGAAAGGCAACCTGGAGAACACCTTGGAGCGGCAGACACCGTCTCTACAACCCAGACCCAACTTGTAGGCCTAATGCAGTGTTGTTTCAACAACTTCTTAACGAGAGCTTGAAAATGGAATTTCAGGACAGGAAACCTGGAGAACAGCACGGAGCGGCATACACCGTTAGTAGGCCCCAACCAAACTAGTAGCCCCACTGCAGTTGTTTGATTAAAAAACTATTTAACAAGAGCCTGAAGATTGAAGCTCAGGAAAGGCAACCTGGAGAACACCTTGGATCGGCAGACACCGTCTCTACAACCCAGACCCAACTTGTAGGCCTAATGCAGTGTTGTTTCAACAACTACTTAACAAGAGCTTCAAGACTGAAGCTCAGTAAAGGCAATCAGGAGAACACCTTGGAGCGGAAGACTCAGTTTGTAGACCACAACGAAACTTGTGGCCCCAATGCAGTTTTATAATTCTGACAGGCTGAAAATCAGCCTTTTTTTTTTTTTTTTTTTTAGAGGAGGACAGCTGTATTAAGTGGCACAGACAGACACTGCTAGTAGGCCTTACACCACAAAGTAGGCTCACTGCAGGATGAAAAAATGTTACTTGGGTACACGGTCGGCATTGGTGTGCTCAGCGGAGGACAAATGGAAGGAGGGACCGCAGACAGACTTAGTAGGCCTAAAATTTTTAAAAATAGGCTCAAAGCAGTTTGAATTATCTTGCAGGGGTACACAGGCAGCATTGGTGTGGTCAGCGGAGGACGATTGGAAGGAGTGTCTGACACAGTTAGTACTCCCAAAAAATAAATAGAAGTTAATGTCTCGCAAAACAACAAAACCAAAAAACAAAAGGGTGGCATACTTAGGTACAGGGGTGGGCTCCTCTGCTGAGTTTCAGACATAGTAATTTGGCGCTAAGTATTTACTGGTGTCAATATAGGACACTGACCCTGACTATTTTAACTAGCATCATACATGTTAACAAATTGGTATTGTCAGTGCCAGGCATTGAAGGATGTCAGCGCATAGACTAAACATTGTTGGAGCTGTGAGAGATAATTTTACAAGTGGTAGAACAGTGTTTGAGATGGGGGGAAACTCTCTTGTGGCCGGCGGTACAGGCCCAGGGCCCCTCATGTTACAACGGTGTGTCTGACGTTGGTTGCGCGCCACCACCGCCAGAGACACTTTATTGTACTATGAGGGACCCAGTGGCATTGCCGTCGACCAAAAGCAGGCACACCCACCTCTTCAGACAAACGGCACTCTCACGGGTGCTTGCGCCAAGTGGCGACACCACGGCCCCGTGGGGGGAGTTAGACCATTTAGGGAGGTGTAAACATGTCGTATGCTGGACAAACAGCTGCTGCAAATTAAGAGATTGGAACAGTCAGTAAGACCAGTCCACAAGCGAGACCTTTTCATAGGAAAGCTAGGTGTCAGCCGGGAAAGGTGGGGCAAAATAATTCGAAATCCATGAGAGGTTCATTTTAATGAAGGTTAGATCATCAACATTTTGGGTAGCCAGACGAGTCCTTTTTTCGGTCAATATTGAACCAGCAGCACTGAAGACTCTTTCTGATAGCACACTAGCTGCTGGGCAAGCAAGCTCCTGCAATGCATATTCTGCCAATTCAGGCCAGGTGTCTATTTTGGATGCCCAGTAATCAAATAAGAATGACGGTTGAGGGAGAACATCGATACGGGATGAAAAATAGTTAGTAACCATACTGGACAAATGTTGTCTCCTGTCACTTTGAATTGATGCTGCAGTACCTGTCCTGTCTGCGGTCATTGCGAAATCACTCCACAACCTGGTCAGAAAACCCCTCTGTCCAACGCCACTTCTGATTTGTGCAACTCTAACACCTCTGCAGCTCTTGTGAGAACCATCACCCGCGCTGTGTGCTGGGAATGCCTGAATCAAACGGTCTACAAGAGTTGCTTGTTTGGTTGCTAATATTTGTTCGAGGTTCTCATGTGGCATGATATTTTGCAATTTGCCTTTACAGCGAGGATCAAGGAGGCAGGCCAACCAGTAATCGTCATCGGTCATCATTTTAGTTATGCGTGGGTCCCTTTTGAGGATACGTAAGGCATAATCTGCCATGTGGGCCAAAGTTCCAGTTGTCAAATCTGCGGTTGTGCTGGGTTGAGGGGCAGTTTCAGGCAAATCTACGTCACTTGTCTCCCTCAAAAAACCTGAACCCAGCCTTGCAACGCCACCCGTTTCTATTGCCCCGGAGAATCTTCCTCATTCAAAAAATACTCATCCCCATCATCCTCCTCGTCCTCCTCCTCTTCGCCCGCTACCTCGTCCTGTAAACTGCCCTGACCAGACAATGGCTGACTGTCATCAAGGCTATCCTCTTCCTCGGCTGCAGACGCCTGCTCCTTTATGTGCGTCAAACTTTGCATCAGCAGACGCATTAGGGGGATGCTCATGCTTATTATGGCGTTGTCTGCACTAACCAGCCGTGTGCATTCCTCTAAACACTGAATGACTTGACACAGGTCTTGTACCTTCGACCACTGCACACCTGACAACTCCATGTCTGCCATCCAACTGCCTGCCCGTGTATGTGTATCCTCCCACAAATACATAACAGCACGCCTCTGTTCGCACAGTCTCTGAAGCATGTGCAGTGTGGAGTTCCACCTTGTTGCAACGTCGATGATTAGGAGATGCTGGGGAAGGTTCAAAGACCGCTGATAGTTCTGCATATGGCTGGAGTGTACGGGCGAACGGCGGATATGCGTGCAAAGTCTGCGCACCTTCAGGAGCAGGTCGGGTAACCCCAGATAACTTTTCAGGAAGCACTGCACCACCAGGTTTAAGGTGTGAGCCAGGCAAGGAATGTGTTTCAGTTGGGAAAGGGCTATGGCAGCCATAAAATTCCTTCCATTATCACTCACTACCTTGCCTGCCTCAAGATGTACAGTGCCCAGCCATGACTGAGTTTCTTTCTGCAAGAACTCGGACAGAACTTCCGCGGTATGTCTGTTGTCGCCCAAACACTTCATTGCCAATACAGCCTGCTGACGCTTGCAACTAGCTGTCCCATAATGGGACACTTCATGTGCAATAGTGGCAGCTGCGGATGGAGTGCTCGTGCGACTGCGGTCTGTGGACGAGCTCTGGCTTCTGCAGGAGGATGAGGAGGAGGAGGGGAGGCGAACGCCTATAGCCAACTGTTTCCTAGACCGTGGGCTAGGCAGAACTGTCCCAATATTGCTCTTCCCTGTGGACCCTGCATCCACCACATTAACCCAGTGAGCCGTGATGGACACGTAACGTCCCTGGCCATGCCTACTGGTCCATGCATCTGTTGTCAGGTGCACCTTTGTACTCACAGATTGCCTGAGTGCATGGACAATGCGGTCTTTTACATGCTGGTGGAGGGCTGGGATGGCTTTTCTCGAAAAGAAGTGCTGACTGGGTAGCTCGTAGCATGGTTCAGCGTAGTCCATCAGGGCTTTGAAAGCTTCGCTTTCATCTAACTGGTAGGGCATCATCTCTAATAAGATTAGTCTAGCAATGTGGGCGTTCAAACCCTGTGTACGCGGATGCGAGGATGAGTACTTCCTTTTCCTAACGAGAGTCTCATGTAGGGTGAGCTGGACTGGAGAGCTGCAGATCGTGGAACTAGCGGGGGTGCTGGTGGACATGGCAGACAGAGAGGGTTGGAGATGGTATTCTTGCTGGTGCCCTACATGCAGTGTTTCCTACTACGAAACTGGTGATTTCTTGACTGCTTTGGCCTGACGACGAAATCTGCACGTTTACTGCAGGTGGTGCGGGAAATGGTGGGCTTACAGTGAGGGAAGGGATGTAGCGTTGCTGACTAGCTTCATTGGCCGAGGGTGCTACAACCTTAAGGGACGTTTGGTAGTTAGTCCAGGCTTGCAAATGCATGGTGGTTAAATGTCTACGCATGCAACTTGTATTTAGACTTTTAAGATTCTGACCTCTGCTTAAGGTAGTTGAACATTTTTGACAGATGACTTTGCGCTGATCATTTGGATGTTGTTTAAAAAAATGCCAGACTGCACTCTTTCTACTATCGGATACCTTTTCAGGCATTGCAGACTGAGCTTCTGTAACCGGATGTCCACGCTGTCCTACAACTGGTTTTGGTTTTGCCACGCGTTTTTGGCGAGATACGGGCCTGGCAGATGGAACCTGTTGCGATGTTGATGCCTTCTGCGGCTCCTCCTCCTCCGCTTCAGAGCTACTGCCGCCTGCACCCTGTTCCCCCAATCGCTGCCAATCGGGGTCAACAACTGGGTCATCTATGACCTCCTCTTCTATCTCGTGTGCAACTTCGTCTGTGTCACCGTGTAAGCCGGTGGTATAGCGTTCGTGACGGGGCTCCATAGTCTCATCAGGGTCTGATTCTGGATCAGTACACTGCGAGGGCAATGTTGTGGTCTGAGTCAAAGGAACAGCATAGTAGTCTGGCTGTGGCTGTGCATCTGTGCACTCCATGTCTGATTCAACTTGTAATGGGCATGGACTGTTAACTGCTTCACTTTCTAACCCAGGAACGGTATGTGTAAAGAGCTCCATGGAGTAATCCGTTGTGTCGCCTGACGCATCCTTCTCTGTTGTTCTTGGTGAAGAAGACAAGGAAGCGACTTGTCCCTGACTGTGAACATTCACTAACGACGCGCTGCTTTTACATTTAGCAGTTTCAGAAGAGGAGGCAAAAGAGCTAGAGGCTGAGTCAGCAAGGAAAGCCAAAACTTGTTCTTGCTGCTCCGGCTTTAAAAGCGGTTTTCCTACTCCCAGAAAAGGGAGCGTTCGAGGCCTTGTGTAGTCAGACGATGAACCTGGCTCCACAACTCGAGACTTAGGTGCTATATTGCTTTTCCCACGACCACTTGATGCTCCACCACCACTACCATCATTACCAGCTGGCAATGACCGCCCACGGCCACGACCTCTTCCACCAGACTTCCTCATTGTTTGAAAAACGTAACCCAACTAACGGTATTTGTTACTGTAAAACCAGTTACAAGGTGAACTCAAACTTCTGTTGGATTTATATATCCCTTTATAGGTGGGTGAGACTGCAGGGAAAATCAGGACCAATGTATAACAGTACACAGCTTCAGTGGCAGACAGATATGCCACTAACAGGACTGACGCAGATGCAGACACTACCAATAAAAATCTCCCCCTTTTTATTTTTTCTGGGAGAATATTGAAGAAATGTGGCCCACTCTTCTACAGTATATGTTCTGTGGCACAAAATTAGAGACAGATGCCACACACAGCACTGGCAATGAGGCAGAATTGCCAATCTTAATCTCCCACTATTTTTATTTTTTCAGGGAGAATTGAAAAGAAATCTGGCCCAGTATTACACACTAGGTTTAACGTGGCACAAAATTTGAGACAGGTGGCACACACAGTGGCACTGAAGCAGAAATGCCAATCTTAATCTCCCACTATTTGTTTTTTCAGGGAGAATTTAAAAGAAATCAGGCCCAGTATTACACACTAGGTTTAATGTGGCACAAAATTTGAGACCGGTGGCACACACAGCACTGGCAATGAGGCAGAATTGCCAATCTTAATCTCCCACTGTTTTTTTTTTTCAGGGAGAATTTAAATGAAATCAGGCCCAGTATTACACACTAGGTTTAACGTGGCACAAAATTTGAGACAGGTGGCACACACAGGAGTGGCACTGAAGCAGAAATGCCAATCTTAATCTTCCACTATTTTTTTTTTCAGGGAGAATTTAAAAGAAATCTGGCCCAGTATTACACACTAGGTTTAATGTGGCACAAAATTTGAGACAGGTGGCACACACAGGAGTGGCACTGAAGCAGAAATGCCAATCTTAATCTCCCACTATTTTTTTTTTCAGGGAGAATTTAAAAGAAATCTGGCCCAGTATTACACACTAGGTTTAATGTGGCACAAAATTTGAGACAGATGCCACACACAGCACTGGCACTGAGGCAAAACTGCCAATCTTAATCTCCCACTATTTTTTTTATTTATGGGAGAATTGGCAAGAAATCAGGCCCACTGTTAGACTCTATGTTTTCTGTGCCAGAAAATGAGACACAGATGCCACACACAGGACTGCCACTGATACAGATTTGCCAATTTTAATCTGCACCCTTTTTTTTTTTCTTCTTCAGGGAGACTAGTGAATAAATCTGGGCCACTGTATTAGAGTATATTTTCTGTGGCAGAAAGTGGCTTGAAGAGATATAACGAAACAAAAAAAAAAATGGACTGTCCTACAATTACTATCTCCCTGCAGTAATCTCAGCAAAGTATGGCAGGCAGCAATAACAAGGAGTGGACTGCTGCACAAAAAAGTCAAAATTGTGGACAAACAAACAAGATAGCTGTGCAGAAAGGAAGGAGCAACAGGATTTGTGCTTTGAAAAAAGCAGTTGGTTTGCACAGCGGCGTACACACAGCAATGCAGCTATCAGGGAGCCTTCTAGGGCAGCCCAATGAGCTACAGCGCTGAGAAAAAAAAAATGTAGCCTCCACTGTCCCTGCTAAGAAAAGGTGGTGTTGGACAGTGGAAATCGCTACTGCACAAGCTGTTCGGGGGTTAATGTACCCTGCCTAACGCTATCCCTGCTTCTGACAAAGCGGCAGCAACCTCTCCCTATGCTCAGATCAGCAGCAGTATGATGGCGGTCGGCGAGAACGCCCCTTTATAGCCCCTGTGATGCCGCAGAAAGCAAGCCAATCACTGCAATGCCCTTCTCTAAGATGGTGGGGACCAGGACCTATGTCATCACGCTGCCCACACTCTGCGTCCACCTTCATTGGCTGAGAAATGGCGCTTTTCGCGTCATTGAAACGTGAAAGTCACGTACCGCATGGCCTCCCCCACACAGGGATCGGGTCGGGTTTCATGAAACCCGACTTTGCCAAAAGTCGGCGACTTATGAAAATGACAGACCCGTTTCGCTCAACCCTACTGGTGACTGTGCTGGCCGCTCCATTACAGATAGATACCAGCTGCTTCTTCCCTAAATATTTCTTGCATAATTTGGAGGTGGCTTTGGGTCCTTGTTCTGTTGTAGGATGAAATTGTCTCCAATCACGCACTGTCCACAAGGTATGGCATGGCATTACAAAATGGAGTGATAGCCTTCCTTATTCAATATCCCTTTTACCTTGTACAAATCTCCCACTTTACCAGCACCAAAGCAACCCCAGACCATCACATTACCTCCACCATGCTTGACAGATGGCGTCACACTCTTCCAGCATCTTTTCAGTTGTTCTGCGTGTCAAACATTCTTCTGTGTGATCCAAACACCTCAA
Organism: Ranitomeya imitator; assembly: GCF_032444005.1. NCBI lineage: Eukaryota > Metazoa > Chordata > Amphibia > Anura > Dendrobatidae > Ranitomeya > Ranitomeya imitator. The sequence continues at coordinate 205,206,192 of NC_091289.1, forward strand.
ACTTGGATTCGTCTGTCCATAACTCTTTTTTCCAATCTTCCCCTGTCCAATGTCTGTGCTCTTTTGCCCATATTAATCTTCTCCTGTTATTAGCCAGTCTCAGATATGGCTTTTTCTTGGCCACTCTGCCCTGAAGGCCAGCATCCCGGAGTCGCCTCTTTACTGTAGACGTTGACACTGGCGTTTTGCGTGTACTATTTAATGACGCTGCCAGTTGAGGACCTGTGAGGCATCGATTTCTCACTACAGACTCTAATGTACTTGTCTTGTTGCTCAGTTGTGCAGCGCGGCCTCCCACTTCTCTACTCTGGTTAAAGCCTTTTTGTGCTCCGCTCTGAAGGGAGTAGTACACACCGTTGTAGGAAATCTTCAGTTTCTTTGCAATTTCCTCCATGGAATAGCCTTCATTTCTAAGAACAAGAATAGACTGTCGAGTTTCACATGAAAGTTTTTTTTTTTTTCTGTCCATTTTGAGAGTTTAATGGAACCAACAAACGTAATGTACCAGATTCTTAACTAGCTCAAAGGAAGGTCAGGTTTATATAGGTTCTCTAATCAGCCAAACTGTTTTCAGTTGTGCTAACATACTTGCACAAGGGTATTCAAGGGTGTTCTAACCATCCATTAGCCTTCTTACACAGTTAGCAAACACAAAGTACCATAATAACACTGGAGTGATGGTTGCTGGAAATGGGCCTCTATACACCTATGAAGATATTGCATTACAAACCAGACGTTTGTCATTTACCACATTAACAATGTATAGAGTGTATTTCTGAATCATTTAATGTAAGCTTCATTGGAAAAACTGTGCTTTTCTTTAAAAAAATAAGGAAATTTCTAAGTGACCCTAAACTTTTGAATGGTAGTGAATGTCCCACCATCAGAACAATCAAACACGGCCCTCTGTATATTCAGGACATGTCATGTCTCCCCTGGTCAGTATAGAAGGAGATTCTATGGTGTACACAGGAACAGGGGATAGCCTTTACAGAAATAGAGGAAAGAATACAATACCCAGATAGATTAGCGAAATTAGGATTATTTAGTCTAGAAAAAAGACGACTGAGGGGCGATCTAATAACCATGTATAAGTATATAAGGGGACAATACAAATATCTCGCTGAGGATCTGTTTATACCAAGGAAGGTGACGGGCACAAGGGGGCATTCTTTGCGTCTGGAGGAGAGAAGGTTTTTCCACCAACATAGAAGAGGATTCTTTACTGTTAGGGCAGTGAGAATCTGGAATTGCTTGCCTGAGGAGGTGGTGATGGCGAACTCAGTCGAGGGGTTCAAGAGAGGCCTGGATGTCTTCCTGGAGCAGAACAATATTGTATCATACAATTATTAGGTTCTGTAGAAGGACGTAGATCTGGGGATTTATTATGATGGAATATAGGCTGAACTGGATGGACAAATGTCTTTTTTCGGCCTTACTAACTATGTTACTATGTTACTATGTATGTAATTCTCTACAGTAAGAGCATCACAGTGTGAACTCGTAGGCCGAGTTATTGACAGGGCTACTGTTCAAGATGTTTGCATTTCTCCAAGATTCCTGTCCATGGACTCCGCTACAGGAAGAATATGTTTCATGGTTATGAAGAATATGATCCATTGCTGTAGTGCAAAGGAACTTTCAGATGGAGTTTCTGGAGGAGTTTTACAGGTGCAAATCTTAGGAAACGCTCATTTTTTAAAGAATTTTTTTTTCTTGAGTTTTTTCCACCAGCCCTTTTTATAAGTACCGTTCAGGGGGAAAAAACACAAAAATTTTCTCATATGAACAGCAAAGTGGGTTTTACTTGGCGAATAATAGGAAGAGTTTTCCAAGCATTTCTGAAGCCATTTTTGTAGATCATTTCATATTGATTCTGCTCCAAAAACCTGTGAACATCCCAGAGAGTCCATGAAGGCTAGGTACTCTGATGTAACAGGCCATAGTAAAACCCCACATCCAGACTATACCGGGGTTAAAGTGGCCTAGGCTTGATTATACCCAAGCAGTAGCTTAGCTACCAGGGGGCAGAGTGTGGGGTCGCCCTGGGCCCCTTGCTCTGAGGGGGCCCACCCAGAGCTACTGCCACTGTTAACTATGTCAGCGTGCCCAGCCAGCCAGCATAGTTAAGCTCCAGGGTAGTGCAGAGAGACCTGATCCCCCGCACTACTGCTGTCTGTTATATAGTCCAGGGGCATGAGGGCATATGCCCACCGGGACTCTGGATGTCAGCATTGTACCTGTGAGCTTCCTCTGGCAAACTGCAGACACTCCCACATTGCACGCTGTGTGTCTGCAGGAAAGACGTCCCATGCAGGGCACCAGCTTCTTCCAGTTCCCACCAGAGAGGAACAGGACAGAGGACAGGATGGTACTGTGAGTAAGAGCTCAGGCTGCAGCCTGCACCAGGACAGGACAGGAGGTGTCTGTGCAGTGAGGAGGGGGCGGGATGCTGCATGCAGGAGGCCTGAGGTGTCTGTGCAGTGAGGAGGGGGCGGGACACTGCATGCAGGAGGCCTGAGGTGTCTGTGCAGTGAGGAAGGGGCAGGACGCTGCATGTAGGAGGCCTGAGGTGTCTGTGCAGTGAGGAGGGGGCGGGATGCTGCATGCAGGAGGCCTGAGGTGTCTGTGCAGTGAGGAGGGGGCGGGACACTGCATGCAGGAGGCCTGAGGTGTCTGTGCAGTGAGGAAGGGGCAGGACGCTGCATGTAGGAGGCCTGAGGTGTCTGTGCAGTGAGGAGGGGGCGGGATGCTGCATGCAGGAGGCCTGAGGTGTCTGTGCAGTGAGGAGGGGGCAGGACACTGCATGCAGGAGGCCTGAGGTGTCTGTGCAGTGAGGAGGGGGTGGGATGCTGCATGCAGGAGGCCTGAGGTGTCTGTGCAGTGAGGAGGGGGTGGGACACTGCATGCAGGAGGCCTGAGGTGTCTGTGCAGTGAGGAGGGGGCGGGATGCTGCATGCAGGAGGCCTGAGGTGTCTGTGCAGTGAGGAGGGGGCAGGACACTGCATGCAGGAGGCCTGAGGTGTCTGTGCAGTGAGGAGGGGGTGGGATGCTGCATGCAGGAGGCCTGAGGTGTCTGTGCAGTGAGGAGGGGGCGGGACACTGCATGCAGGAGGCCTGAGGCGTCTGTGCAGTGAGGAGGGGGCGGGATGCTGCATGCAGGAGGCCTGAGGTGTCTGTGCAGTGAGGAGGGGGCGGGACACTGCATGCAGGAGGCCTGAGGCGTCTGTGCAGTGAGGAGGGGGCGGGATGCTGCATGCAGGAGGCCTGAGGTGTCTGTGCAGTGAGGAGGGGGCGGGATGCTGCATGCAGGAGGCCTGAGGCGTCTGTGCAGTGAGGAGGGGGCGGGATGCTGCATGCAGGAGGCCTGAGGTGTCTGTGCAGTGAGGAGGGGGCAGGATGCTGCATGTAGGAGGCCTGAGGTGTCTGTGCAGTGAGGAGGGGGTGGGATGCTGCATGCAGGAGGCCTGAGGTGTCTGTGCAGTGAGGAGGGGGTGGGATGCTGCATGAAGGAGACCTGAGGTGTCTGTGCAGTGAGGAGGGGGCGGGATGCTGCATGCAGGAGGCCTGAGGTGTCTGTGCAGTGAGGAGGGGGTGGGATGCTGCATGCAGGAGGCCTGAGGTGTCTGTGCAGTGAGGAGGGGGCGGGACACTGCATGAAGGAGACCTGAGGTGTCTGTGCAGTGAGGAGGGGGCGGGACACTGCATGCAGGAGGCCTGAGGTGTCTGTGCAGTGAGGAGGGGGCGGGATAATGCATGCAGGAGGCCTGAGGTGTCTGTGAAGTGAGGAGGGGGCAGGAGGCTGCATGCAGGAGGCCTGAGGTGTCTGTGCAGTGAGGAGGGGGCAGGATGCTGCATGCAGGAGGCCTGAGGTGTCTGTGCAGTGAGGAGGGGGCAGGATGCTGCATGTAGGAGGCCTGAGGTGTCTGTGCAGTGAGGAGGGGGCAGGAGGCTGCATGCACGCGGGCCTGAGGTGTCTGTGCAGTGAGGAGGGGGCAGGATGCTGATCACCTGACAAGTCCTGGATGGTTTATTTTCTTGTATTTGTGGTCTTGCTGAGGCACAGTAGATTTACTGAGGCATTGCTTTGTTCAGTGGAGGACAACTGTAAGTGGCAGACACAGTTAGTAGGCCCAAATATTAAAGTAGGCTAAATGCAGTTCAAAATTGGTAACAGGACTAAACAGGTGGCATAGCTAGGTACAGGGGTGGGCTCCTCTGCTGAGTAGCAGACAGTAGTAGTAGGCGCAAAGTATTAACTGGTCTAAATGGAGGCCAGGGCCCCTGTATACTTTATCTATCATCTATCATTTCAACAAATTTGTATTGGCAGTGCCATTGAAGGATTTAACAGCACAGACTACACAGTGGTGGAGCAGGGAGAGGTAAGTATTGCAAGTGGTAGAGCGCTGTTCGAGCTGGGGGGAACTCTCTCTCGTGGGCGGCGGTACTGGCACAGGGCCCCTCATATTACGACGGTGTGTCTGACGTTGGGTGTGCACCACCACCGTCAGAGACACTTCATTGTACCATGAGGGACCCTGTGCCAGTGGCATCGCCCCAGAGTGGGCGCACCCTCCTGTCCAGGCAAATGGCACTCGCACGGGTGCTTGCGCCAGGTGGTGACCACGGCCCTGTGGGGGGAGTCAGATCATTTAGGGAGGTATAAAAATGGCCTATGGTGGACATTCAGCAGCTGCAAATGGAGGAATTGGAGAAGTCAGTAAGAGGAGGCCAAAAGCAAGACATTTTTCAGGCAAGCTACGTGTCAGCAGGGGAAGGTGGGGCAAAATAATTTGAAATCCATGATTGGTTCATTTTAATGAAGGTTAGATCATCAACATTTTGGGTAGCCAGACGAGTCCTTTTTTCGGTCACTATTGAACCAGCAGCACTGAATACTCTTTCTGAAAGCACACTAGCTGCTGGGCAAGCAAGCTCCTGTAATGCATATTCTGCCAATTCCGGCCAGGTGTCTATTTTTGATGTAATCAAAGGGGAATGACCTGTGAGGGAGAACATCGATAGGGGAGGAAAAATAGTTTGTAACCATACTGGACAAATGCTGTCTCCTGTCACTTTGAATTGATGCAGCAGTACCTGTCCTGTCTGCGGTCATTGCAAAATCACTCTACAACCTGGTCAGAAAACCCCTCTGTCGAACGCCTCTTCGGATTTGTGCACCTCTAACACCTCTGCCATGTTGCCCCCTACGGCTCGTGTGAGAACCATCACCGCTGCTGTGTGCTGGGAATGCCTGAATCAAACGGTCTACAAGAGTTGCTTGTTTGGTAGCCAATATTTGCTAAAGGTTCTCATGTGGCATGATATTTTGTAATTTTCCTTTATATCGTGGATCCAGGAGGCAGGCCAACCAGTAATCGTCATCGGTCATCATTTTGATAATGCGGGGGTCCTTTTTAGGATACGCAAGGCATACTCTGCCATGTGGGCCAATGTTCCAGGTGTCAATTCACTGTTTGTGCTGGGTTGAGGAGCACTTTCTTGCAAATCAACTTCACTTGTGGCCCGCAAAAACCCTGTACCTGACCTTGCAACGCCACCAGTTTCTATTGCCCCCTGAGAAGCATCCTCCTCCCATAAATATTCATCCACATCATCATCCTCCTCCTCCTTGTCCGCCACCTCGTCCAGGAGAGTTCCCTGACCAGACAATGGCTAACTGTCATCAAGGCTTCCCTCCTCCTCGGCTGCAGACGCCTGCTCCTTGATGTGCGTCAAACTTTGCATTAGCAGATGCATCAGTGGGATGCTCATGCTTATGATGGCGTCGTCTGCACTTACCAGCCGTGTGCATTCTTCAAAACAATGAAGGACTTGACAGAGGTCTTGGAGCTTCGACCACTGCACACCAGACAACTCCATGTCTGCCATCCAATTGCCTGCCCGTGTATGTGTATCCTCCCACAAATAAGTGACAGCACGCCTCTGTTCGCATAGCCTCTGAACCATGTGCAGTGTGGAGTTCCACCTTGTTGCAACATCGATTATTAGGCGGTGCTGGGGAAGATTCAGCTATCGCTGATGGTTCTGCATACGGCTGGAGAGTACGGGCGACCAGCGGATGTGCGAGCAAAGTCTTTGCACCTTCAGGAGCAGGGCTGGTAACCCCAGATAATTTTTGAGGAAGCACTGCACCACCAGGTTCAAGGTGTCAGCCAGGCAAGGTATGTGTTTCAGTTCTGAAAGGGCTATGGCAGCCATAAAATTCCTTCCGTTATCACTGACTACCTTGCCTGCCTCGAGATGTACACTGCCCAGCCATGACTGAGTTTGTTGCTGCAAATACTCGGCCAGTACTTCCGCGGTGTGTCTATTGTCGCCCAAACACTTCATTTGTAGCACAGCCTGCTGACGCTTACCACAAGCTTTCCGATAATGGGACACCTCGGGTGCAACACTGGCAGCTGCGGATGGAGTGGTCGTGCGACTGCGCTCTGTGGACAAGCTTTCACTTCAGGAGGAGGAGGAGGAGGGGTGGCGAACGTCTACAGCCAACTGTTTCCTAGACCGTGGGTTAGGCAGAACTGTCCCACTATGGCTGTCCCCTGTGGACCCTGCATCCGCCACATTAACCCAGTGCGCCATGATGGACACGTGATGTAACGTCCCTGGTCATGCCTACTGGTCCATTCATCTGTTGTGAGGTGCACCTTTCTACTGACTGATTACCTCAGTCTTTGACATGCTGGTGGAGGGCTGGGATGGCTTTTCTCGCAAAGAAGTGTCAACTGGGTAGCTCGTGTCGTGGTACTGCGTAGGCCATTAAGGCTTTGAAAGCTTCGCTTTCAACCAAACGGTAGGGCATCATCTCTAGCGAGATTAGTCTAGCAATGTGGGCATTCAAACCATGTGTACACGGATGACAGCATGAGTACTTTCTTTTCCTAACAAGAGTCTCTTGTAGGGTGAGCTGGACTGGAGAGCTACATATGGTGGAACTAGCGGGGGTGGTGGTGGACATGGCAGATTGAGAGAGGGTTGGTGATGGTATTCTTGATGTTGGCCTACCTACAGTGTTTCCTACCAAGAACCTTGTGATTCCCTGACTGCTTTGGCCTTTCGACGATACCTCCACATTTGCTGCTGGTGGTGTCCTAACTGGTGGGCTTACTGTGAGTGTAGCAATGTAGAGTTGTTGACTACCTTCATTCTGAGCAGGTGCACCAACGGTACGGGACGTTTGGTAGTTAGTCCAGGCTTGCAAGTGCATGCTGGTTAAATGTCTACGCATGCACGTTGTATTTAAACTTTAGAGATTCTTCCCTCTGCTAAAGGTCTTTGAGCATTTCTTACAGATAACTTTGCACTGATCATTCGGATCTTGGTTAAAAAATGCCACACTGCACTCTTCCTACTATGGAATACCTTTTCAGGGATTGGACGCTGTGCTACTTTCACCGGATGGCCACTGTGTCCTAAAACTGTTTTGGATTTGACAAACATTTTTGGCCAGATACGGGCCTGGCAGATGACAGCTGTTGCGATGTAGATGGCTGCGGATCATCCTCCTCCGCTTCTGAGCTACTGGCAGCGGCACCCTCTTCCCTTAATGGCTGCCAATCTGGGTCAACAACTGGGTCATCTATCACCTCCTCTTCAATGTCTTGTGCACCTTCCTCTGTGTCACCGTGTAAGGTGCTATAGCGTTCGGGACGGGGCACCATAGTCCCAGCAGGGTCAGATTCTGGCTCAGTACACTGCGAGGGCAATGTAGTGATCTGAGTCAATGGAACAGCATAATAATCCAGTTGTGGCTGTGTATCTGTGCACTCCATGTCCGATTCATCTTGTAATGGGCTTGTAACAATTTCCCTCTTTAATCCAGGCACGGTATGTGTAAAGAGCTCCATGGAGTAAACTGTTGTTTCGCCTGCCACATCCTTCACTTTTGGTTTGGGTTGAGGACACAAGGAAGTGACTTGCTCCTGACCGGGAGCATCCACTAACGACTCGCTGCTTTTAGATTTTGAACCTTCTGAAGAGGAGGCGAAAGAGCTAGAGGCTGAGTCAGCAAGGAAAGCCAAAACTTGTTCCTGCTGCTCCGGCTTTAAAACCTGTTTTCCTACTCCCAGATAAGGGAGCCTTCCAGGCCGGCCTTGTGTAGCCAGACGATGACGCTGGCTCAACACCTCGAGCCTTTGGTGCTATTTTGCTTTTCCCACTACCACCAGATGCTCCACCACCACCAACACCACCATGAGTACCAGCTGGCAACGCCTGCCCACGGCCTCTTCCACCAGACTTCCTCATTTTTGGAAAAATCTAACCAAGATAACAACCGTTATATGGTACTGTGAAACAAGGTAGAAGGTGTATATAAACTTGTGGAGAATTTTAATCTCCCATTTTTTTGGGGGGGGGAGACTGCAACAAAACTCAGGCCCAGTGTATTACACTACACAATGTAAGTGGCAGAACGTGGCTGGAAGATATACGACAAACTAGCAGAACTGTGATGTAGATCCACTTAGTGCCAATTTAAATCTCCCTTTTATTTGGGGGAAACTGCAACAAAACTCAGGCCCAGTGTATTACACTACACAATGTAAGTAGCAGAACGTGGCTGGCAGATATATCAAAAATACAAGGGCTGTAGTACAATTTCAATCTCCCTACAATGATCTCAGGACAAGTATGGCAGCAATAAAAAGGACTGCTGCACACAAAAGTGTGGACAAAGAAACAAGAAAACTGTGCAGAAAGGAGCAACAGGATTTTTGCTCTTAAAAAAGCAGTTGGTTTGCACAGCGGCGTACAAACAGCAATGCAGCTATCAGGGAGCCTTATAAGGCAGCCTAATAAGCTACAGAGCTGATGCACCAAAAAAATAAACTCCACTGTCCCTGCAAACAAATGGTGGTGTTGGACAGTGGAAATCGCTACAGCACAAGCAGTTTGGGGGTTAATCTTCCCTCCCTAACTATATCCCTTCTTCTGATGAAGCTGCAGCAACCTCTCCCTATGCTAAGATCGGCAGAAGTAAGATGGCGGTCGGCGTGCACACCCCTTTATAGCCCCTGTGACGCCGCAGAAAGCAAGCCAATCACTGCCATGCCCTTCTCTAAGATGGTGGGGACCGAGATCTATGTCATCACGCTGCCCACACTCTGTGTTCTCCTTCATGGGATGAGAAATGGCGCTGAAAACGTCATAGGAAACGCAACTTTGGCGTGAAGATCGCCGACCTCATGGCCGATCCCACACTAGGATCGGGTCGGGTTTTACGAAACCTGACTTTGTCGAAAGTCGGCGACTTATGAATTTGTCCGATCCGTTTCGCACAACCCTACCTTTCACAACTGGTTCAGGACCCAACAAGAAGGGGGGCACTGCTAGACCTAATATTAACCAACAGGCCAGACCACATATCAAATATAAGGGTTGGGGGTCACTTGGGGAATAGTGATTGCAAAATAATAAGTTTTCATGTCTCCTTTAATAAGATGTGTAGTAGAGGGGTGACAAGGACACTAAACTTCAGGAGGGCAAATTTCCAACGGATGAGAGAGGATCTTGGTGCAATTAACTGGGACGATATTCTGAGACATAAAAATACACAAAGAAAATGGGAGACGTTTATTAGCCTCTTGGATAGGACCTGTGCACAATATATACCGTATGGGAATAAACATACTAGAAATAGGAGGAAACCAATATGGCTAAATAGAGCTGTAAGGGGCGCAATAAGGGACAAAAAGAAAGAATATAGAGAATTAAAGGAAGTAGGTAGTGATGAGGCATTAAATAAATACAAAAAATTAAATAAATTCTGTAAAAAGCAAATCAAGGCAGCAAAGATTGAGACAGAGACTCATTGCCAGAGAGTAAAAATAATCCCAAAATATTCTTTAACTATGTTGTTACATAACCCCCAGCACCAAGAATATGTTATGCAGTATATATTATGTATAATAGGTTCCATGTGAAATGCATCAGTCCACAGGCTGCGCCCCTGGGCAGAGAGGACAAGATATCCCCCTTCTGTCCTCCCCCACCTTTGTAATTCCCACAGTAAACATCAGCAGGCTCCGGCCCCCTGCGGCTATTGTAATGTATGTCTGGCCTGTTTTTTCTATTGGCCTGCCCTGTGTATCTGTGTTATATATTCTGTGTGCTGTAAATAAAGTGTGTTCTTTTAGACTGGAAATACGTGGGGTAGCAGTCAGCTTTTATATGCTCTCACGTAACCAAGGAATTCCTTCATTCAGAATCCAGCAAAAGCAGAGTGGACCTCCTGAAATACGGGGTGGTACTGAAAGAGGTACCCCAGCTTGGTAGACCCCGTTACATATGTAAATAGTAAGAAACTAAAAAATGATAGTGTTGGCCCCTTAAAAATAGTCTGGGTGAAATGGTGGATGAGGAAAAAGGCAATATGCTAAATGACTTTTTTTCATCAGTATTTACACAAGAAAATCCCATGGCCGACAAAATGAATAGTGATAAAAATTCCCCATTAAATGTCACCTGCTTAACCCAGCAGGAAGTGCGGCGGCGTCTAAAAATCACTAAAATTGACAAATCTCCGGGCCCGGATGGGATCCACCCCCGAGTACTGCAGGAATTAAGTACAGTCATTGATAGACCATTATTTTTAATCTTTAAAGACTCCATAATAACAGGGTCTGTACCCTGTACCCTTGTAGCAAATGTGGTGCCAATATTCAAAAAGGGGACAAAAATTGAACTTGGTAATTATAGGCCAGTAAGCGTAACCTCTACTGTGGGTAAAATCCTGGAGGGAATTCTAAGGGATGCTATACTGGAGTGGATCGCCCCCACGGTAGGGCAATGGGGTACTCGGATCCGGGCCCTTCTTTCTTGTACTCGGTGGGGATGTCACGGTGGCCCGACCCGGTCCGTGGCCCTGTGAGGGGCGTCCAATAAAAGGACAACAGTTTATAGGAAGATGTTCGTGACGCCACCTGTTGTATTCGGTCAGGGTGACCGACGCTGCTTAGGGGTCCGCTGGGGTGATGTTATGGCAGCTAGATGGTATACCTTCCCATAGGTGAAGTATGTCCCCAGGGCTTCCCAGAGTGTAGGTGGTGGATGGTGCAGGGCGCAGTGAATAACGAAGACACAAGGTTGCAGTCTCTTTACCTTTTACTGAAGGTTCAGCATCCACAGTCCAGAGTAGGGACCACAGGGTAGGCAGAGTCCGGCCGGTCTGAAGGCAAATCCAGAGTCCCCTTATCCAGGAGGAATTCAATAGCCTTCCCCTTGTGCACAGTAACGTAGTAGATCCCTACTTGCATAAGCTACCATAAGGTCCTCACTGTTGTTACTTCTCTCTCTCTGTCCCCCAGATGGTACGGATAGGACAAAACCCGTATGACTGATGGCCTGAGGCTTGTTTATAGGGACCCTAGAGACGCCCCAACCCCCACAAGTTGCCACTGTGTCTTCTTAGGTATAAAGGTCGGACAGCCAACTTGGAATTAACTGTCCTGCCAGTCTCTGAAGTAACGGCATAGAGCTCTTTACTCCCTCGGTATTCTGGCCACCGGATCTGCGCTCAGATGGAGGCAGCCTGCTTCTAGCTGGTCTCCCACTCCTGTTGCTATGACTTCTTTTCTCACTCACTACAGCACAATTCCTTTTGTGTCCTTTCTTAGGAGGCTGCCGCATGGGTTGCAGGCGCAGCTCCGTATCCTGTCTCTCTTCTGTCTCTCTTCCTCAGACTTCAGTCTGGATCTGACCAGGGATCACCCCAGCCAGCTCGACCGGGAGACCTTTCCTCATCGGTCCCCAGCCAGGAACTCTCCTCTCCTCCAACTGAACTGACTAACTTCCTAACCAACCCTCCAGTTTTACCCTATGTGAGGAGTGGCCTAATAGATAGAACCCTTAGCTCCCCCTGGTGGACTGGCGTGTGAAGTGTGTGTGTGGCTGTGATACCAGAACAGCAGATCTCCTTCATTGCCTTCAGACGTAACATCACTCCCCCTGGTGGAAGAACAACATTACTGCAACGAACCAGGACTCTGGGGCGCTGCAGGAGTATCTGAAGAGGAACAACCTCATGACCCAGTTTACTATGGACCGTTCATGTCAGACTAATCTGATCAGCTACTATGAAGAGGTAAGTTCCGGACTGCACCAAGGGAACGCAGTGGACGTAGTGTATATGGACTTTTCAAAAGCTGCCACACAAAAGGTTGATACATAAAATGAGAATAATGGGGATAGGGGAAAATATGTGTAAATGGGTTGAGAGCTGGCTCAGGGATAGGAAACAAAGGGTGGTTATTAATGGAGCACACTCGGACTGGGTCGCGGTTTGCAGTGGGGTACCACAGGGGTCAGTATTGGGCCCTCTTCTTTTTAAGATATTTATTAATGACCTTGTAGGGGGCATTCCGAGCAGAATTTCAATATTTGCAGATGACACTAAACTCTGCAGGGTAATCAATACAGAGGAGGACAATTTTATATTACAGGATGATTTATGTAAACTAGAAGCTTGGGCTGATAAATGGCAAATGAGCTTTAATGGGGATAAATGTAAGGTCATGCACTTGGGTAGAAGTAATAAGATGTATAATTATGTGCTTAATTCTAAAACTCTGGGCAAAACCGTCAATGAAAAACACCTGGGTGTATGGGTGGATGACAAACTCATGTTTAGTGGCCAGTGTCAGGCAGCTGCTACAAAGGCAAATATAATAGTGGGATGCATTAAAAGAGGCATAGATGCTCATGAGGAGAACATAATTTTACCTCTATACAAGTCACTAGTGCGACCACACTTAGAATACTGTGCACAGTTCTGGTCTCCGGTGTATAAGAAAGACATAGCTGAACTGGAGCGGGTGCAGAGAAGAGCGACCAAGGTTATTAGAGGACTGGGGGGTCTGCAATACCAAGATAGGTTGTTACACTTGGGGCTATTTAGTTTGGAAAAATGAAGACTAAGGGGTGATCTTATTTTAATGTATAAATACTGTATATGAGGGGACAGTACAAAGACCTTTCTGATGATCTTTTTAATCATAGACCTGAGACAGGGACAAGGGGGCATCCTCTACGTCTGGAGGAAAGAAGGTTTAAGCATAATAACAGACGCGGATTCTTTACTGTAAGGCTAGGTTCACATTGCGTATGGGCAATCCGTTTAGTGCATTCGCTAGCGGATTGCGCTAACGCAATATCCCGAAAGGGATCGAGTTTGATGATCCCGCTAGCGCAGATATCCGATCTGCGCTAGCGAGGAACAGACCTCGGACGCTGCAAGCAGCGTCCGCGGTCCGTCCGAAACTAACGGTACATCGCTAGCGCATGCCAAAAATGGCATGCCCTAGCGATGCGCTGGAGATCCGTTAGCACATTGCAGTCAATGGGTGCGCTAACGGATCTGTTACATAGCGTTAATTGCGACAATTGCGCTATGTAACGGAGTCCGCCAGCGGACACCCATTAACGCATTGTGAACCTAGCCTTAGAGCAGTGAGACTATGGAACTCTCTGCCGTATGATGTTGTAATGAGTGATTCATTACTTAAATTTAAGAGGGGACTGGATACATTTCTGGAAAAGTATAATGTTACAGGGTATATACACTAGATTCCTTGATAGGGCGTTGATCCAGGGAACTAGTCTGATTGCCGTATGTGGAGTCGGGAAGGAATTTTTTTCCCCAAAGTGGAGCTCACTCTTTGCCACATGGTTTTTTTTTTGCCTTCCTCTGGATCAACATGTTAGGGCATGTTAGGTTAGGCTATGGGTTGAACGAGATGGACTTAAAGTACCCATTCAGATGGAGACGTTTATTCTCGGTGAGGTAGGTCAAGCGTAGGACCTCGTATAAGAGAGATGCCGTAAAGTGGCTACGAGGTACACATAAATATGGCCATTTTTATGCGCTAAAAGCTCTCATTTTTCATATTTCTAGTGCAGTAATGCAGTTCAAATTTCGTGTTTTCAAGTTTGCATGTTTTGGCGCTGCAGTGTGCTGCCCTTTTTACTTAACTATATACGAGTTGGCGACTCTGGGTTCAGCACCTGTTCACACTCAGTCTATGTTTGGATGTGCAGGTCAGGTTTTTGAAATGTATTCTTTAGCCTTCTGATCGTGCACTCCCCGCCTCCTAGCCACAGGTGTTTTAATTATAGTAGGTCCAATACCCCTCCACAGAAAGAGAGAATTTGAGTCCAAGAAGAGGTTTCACATGTACCCATTCAGATGGAGACGTTTATTCTCGGTGAGGTAGGTCAATATCCTCAGAAATGAGAATACAGATAATAAATGGGAAATGTTTAAGAACATCCTAAATAGGCAGTGTAAGCGGTTTATACCTTGTGGGAATAAAAGGACTAGAAATAGGAAAAACCCAGTGTGGCTAAACAAAGAAGTAAGACAGGCAATTAACAGTAAAAAGAAAGCATTTGCACTACTAAAGCAGGATGGCACCATTGAAGCTCTAAAAAACTATAGGGAGAAAAATACTTTATCTAAAAAACTAATTAAAGCTGCCAAAAAGGAAACAGAGAAGCACATTGCTAAGGAGAGTAAAACTAATCCCAAACTGTTCTTCAACTATATCAATAGTAAAAGAATAAAAACTGAAAATGTAGGCCCGTTAAAAAATAGTGAGGAAAGAATGGTTGTAGATGACGAGGAAAAAGCTAACATATTAAACACCTTCTTCTCCACGGTATTCACGGTGGAAAATGAAATGCTAGGTGAAATCCCAAGAAACAATGAAAACCCTATATTAAGGGTCACCAATCTAACCCAAGAAGAGGTGCGAAACCGGCTAAATAAGATTAAAATAGATAAATCTCCGGGTCCGGATGGCATACACCCACGAGTACTAAGAGAACTAAGTAATGTAATAGATAAACCATTATTTCTTATTTTTAGGGACTCTATAGCGACAGGGTCTGTTCCGCAGGACTGGCGCATAGCAAATGTGGTGCCAATATTCAAAAAGGGCTCTAAAAGTGAACCTGGAAATTATAGGCCAGTAAGTCTAACCTCTATTGTTGGTAAAATATTTGAAGGGTTTCTGAGGGATGTTATTCTGGATTATCTCAATGAGAATAACTGTTTAACTCCATATCAGCATGGGTTTATGAGAAATCGCTCCTGTCAAACCAATCTAATCAGTTTTTATGAAGAGGTAAGCTATAGGCTGGACCACGGTGAGTCATTGGACGTGGTATATCTCGATTTTTCCAAAGCGTTTGATACCGTGCCGCACAAGAGGTTGGTACACAAAATGAGAATGCTTGGTCTGGGGGAAAATGTGTGTAAATGGGTTAGTAACTGGCTTAGTGATAGAAAGCAGAGGGTGGTTATAAATGGTATAGTCTCTAACTGGGTCGCTGTGACCAGTGGGGTACCGCAGGGGTCGGTATTGGGACCTGTTCTCTTCAACATATTCATTAATGATCTGGTAGAAGGTTTACACAGTAAAATATCGATATTTGCAGATGATACAAAACTATGTAAAGCAGTTAATACAAGAGAAGATAGTATTCTGCTACAGATGGATCTGGATAAGTTGGAAACTTGGGCTGAAAGGTGGCAGATGAGGTTTAACAATGATAAATGTAAGGTTATACACATGGGAAGAGGGAATCAATATCACCATTACACACTGAACGGGAAACCACTGGGTAAATCTGACAGGGAGAAGGAGTTGGGGATCCTAGTTAATGATAAACTTACCTGGAGCAGCCAGTGCCAGGCAGCAGCTGCCAAGGCAAACAGGATCATGGGGTGCATTAAAAGAGGTCTGGATACACATGATGAGAGCATTATACTGCCTCTGTACAAATCCCTAGTTAGACCGCACATGGAGTACTGTGTCCAGTTTTGGGCACCGGTGCTCAGGAAGGATATAATGGAACTAGAGAGAGTACAAAGGAGGGCAACAAAATTAATAAAGGGGATGGGAGAACTACAATACCCAGATAGATTAGCGAAATTAGGATTATTTAGTCTAGAAAAAAGACGACTGAGGGGCGATCTAATAACCATGTATAAGTATATAAGGGGACAATACAAATATCTCGCTGAGGATCTGTTTATACCAAGGAAGGTGACGGGCACAAGGGGGCATTCTTTGCGTCTGGAGGAGAGAAGGTTTTTCCACCAACATAGAAGAGGATTCTTTACTGTTAGGGCAGTGAGAATCTGGAATTGCTTGCCTGAGGAGGTGGTGATGGCGAACTCAGTCGAGGGGTTCAAGAGAGGCCTGGATGTCTTCCTGGAGCAGAACAATATTGTATCATACAATTATTAGGTTCTGTAGAAGGACGTAGATCTGGGGATTTATTATGATGGAATATAGGCTGAACTGGATGGACAAATGTCTTTTTTCGGCCTTACTAACTATGTTACTATGTTACATGTACCCATTCAGATGGAGACGTTTATTCTCGGTGAGGTAGGTCAAGCGTAGGACCTCGTATAAGAGAGATGCCGTAAAGTGGCTACGAGGTACACATAAATATGGCCATTTTTATGCGCTAAAAGCTCTCATTT
The DNA here is from genome assembly GCF_032444005.1 of Ranitomeya imitator. Classification (NCBI taxonomy): domain Eukaryota; kingdom Metazoa; phylum Chordata; class Amphibia; order Anura; family Dendrobatidae; genus Ranitomeya; species Ranitomeya imitator. Next base: position 205,222,711 of record NC_091289.1, read on the forward strand.
TTCATATTTCTAGTGCAGTAATGCAGTTCAAATTTCGTGTTTTCAAGTTTGCATGTTTTGGCGCTGCAGTGTGCTGCCCTTTTTACTTTACTTTACTTAAAGTCTTCCTTCAACCTTAATAACCATGCTACTATGTTACTATGTTACTGACTGAATATCACACGTGGTGTCATGAACACGAACTTTATTCATAAAACCCTAAAAAGACTTTCCGTTTGATTGAGCACCCAGGGCCATGGACCGGGTTGCAGCCACCGTGACATCCCCTTTAAGTACCTGACCCGGTACTGAGTACCCCATTGCCCAGGCTGGCGACTCAGCTCTCTTGAGCTCCCCTCTGGAGGTGACGCTCTCTCTTGTGCTGCACTCTGGTGGTGATGCGCTCTTGCACTGCCCTCTGGCGGTAACACTTTCTCTTGAGCTGCCCTCCGGCAATGATGTTTTCTCTTGCCCTGCCCTCTGGTGGTGACGCTCTCTTTCCCTGGGCTCTGGCGTTGACGCTCTTTTGCGCTGCCCTCTGGTAGTAACGCTCTCTCTTGCACTGGCCTCTGATGATGATGCTCTCCTTTGCCCTGCCCTCTGGTGGTGATGCTCTCTTGCACTCTCCTCTGGCGGTAACACTTTCTCTTGAGCTGCCCTCTAGCGGTAACACTTTCTCTTGAGCTGCCCTCTGGTGGTGACGCTCTCTCTTGCCCTGCCCTCTGGTGGTGACGCTCTCTCTTGCCCTGCCCTCTGGTGGTGATGCTCTCAAGCGTTGCCTTCTGGTGGTGATGCTCTCTTGTGCTGCGCTCTTTTCCCCTGCCCTCTGGTGGTGACGCGCATTCTTGCAATGCCCTCCGGCAATGATGTTTTCTCTTGCCCTGCCCTCTGGTGGTGACGCTCTCTCCTGCGCAGTCCTCTGATGGTTATGCTCTCTTTCCCTGGCCTCTGGCGGTGACGCTCTCTTTTGCGCTGCCCTCTGGTAGTAACGCTCTCTCTTGCCCTGGCCTCTGATGATGATGCTCTCCTTTGCACTGCCCTCTGGTAGTGACACTCTCACTTGTCCTGGCATTTTGATGGTGACACGCTCTTTTGTGCTGCCCTCTGGCGGTAACACTTTCTCTTGCGCAGCCCTCTGGTGGTGACACTCTCTTGCCCTGTCCTCTGGTGATGATGCTCTCTTTTGCCTTGCCCTCTGGTGGTGACACCCTCTCTTGCACTGCCCACTGCTGGTGATGCTCTCATGCGCTGCCTTCTGGTGGTGATGCTCTCTTGTGCTGCGCTCTTTTCCCCTGCCCTCTGGTGGTGATGCGCATTCTTGCAATGCCCTCCGGCAATGATGTTTTCTCTTGCCCTGTCCTCTGGTGGTGATGCTCTTTCGCTGCACTCTGGTGGTGACGCTCTCTCCTGCGCAGTCCTCTGCTGGTTATGCTCTCTTTCCCTGGCCTCTGGCGGTGACACCCTCTCTTGCACTGCCCACTGCTGGTGACGCTCTCATGCGCTGCCTTCTGGTGGTGATGCTCTCTTGTGCTGCGCTCTTTTCCCCTGCCCTCTGGTTTTCTCTTGCCCTGTCCTCTGGTGGTGATGCTCTCTCCTGCGCAGTCCTCTGGTGGTGATGCTCTCTTGTGCTGCGCTCTTTTCCCCTGCCCCCTGGTGGTGATGCTCTTTCGCTGCACTCTGGTGGTGATGCTCTCTCCTGCGCAGTCCTCTGGTGGTTATGCTCTCTTTCCCTGGCCTCTGGCGGTGACGCTTTCTTTTGCGCTGCCCTCTGGTAGTGACGCTCTCACTTATCCAGGCCTCTGGTGGTGACGCTCACTTTTGCGCTGCCCTCTTGTGGTGACACCCTCTCTTGCACTGCCCACTGCTGGTGACGCTCTCATGCGCTGCCTTCTGGTGGTGATGCTCTCTTGTGCTGCGCTCTTTTCCCCTGCCCCTGGTGGTGACGCGCATTCTTGCAATGCCCTCCGGCAATGATGTTTTCTCTTGCCCTCTCCTCTGGTGGTGATGCTCTCTTGTGCTGCGCTCTTTTCCCCTGCCCCCTGGTGGTGATGCTCTTTCGCTGCACTCTGGTGGTGATGCTCTCTCCTGCGCAGTCCTCTGGTGGTTATGCTCTCTTTCCCTGGCCTCTGGCGGTGACGCTCTCTTTTGCGCTGCCCTCTGGTAGTGACGCTCTCACTTATCCAGGCCTCTGGTGGTGACGCTCTCTTTTGCGCTGCCCTCTTGTGGTGACGCTCTCACTTGCAGCAGCAGAGCGTGGCTCTGATTCTTATTGATGAGCTCGTTGTCTCTGGGGAGGCAGTGCGTGTAGCTCTCCCATGGGGTAATTTGGGTTTCATTTCTCTGCTTGTTTTTGGTAATACACTTCCAAGTATTGTTCTCCTGGGAATAATCACTTTTTTCGTCTACTTTTCAGAAGATCAAATAGTCTTTGTGTCCAGCGCTGGGAGCAGTCAGTACAATGGAGGGAGGCTTAGAGAGCGGCTAAATCCGGGATATGTTTCTTATTGCGCTTACTCCGAGACCTGGATTGAAGAAGAAAGTTTGCATCTATTTTACCCGTCTGTTTTAAAGGCTGTCAGAGCTGGTTAGTCTCTCTCAAAATTAGTCCTTTGGATCATCTTCTTGCTAAAAACAAAATCGGAGCTTTTTTCCAAGCAATAGCGGATTAGGGCAAGGAGCTTTGTTTAGCTAAAGCAAAGGATTAGAAAAGATTTGCCCTCATAAAGTTGTGGTTTGATGGCGCTTTTATCCCTGGATGTTGCTAAAGCTGTGTTGCTGCAGGATTAAGCGCATACAAAGAGCTTCTTGTGCTGTCTCACGGGCAGGAGATGGGAGCGGACGGGCTGCGGAGGCCGATCTCCTTGGTCACAAATGACACAAACTCCAGTGGACATCTCCTGAACGCGAGATTGTCAGCCCAGCCGCTTCTCACCCCACATGGGCCACTTGCCTTCATCTGGACTGTGATCTGCAGGATGGAGAAGGGAAAATAGATGATGGCAGTGATGGCTGATGAAAGGCCCACACTGCAGACTGGCCACGTCGCCTGTTAGTGCTGAGCCAGTCTGTCGGATAACTCATGCGATAATTGCATCGCACTGCATGGACTGGCCGGCAGTAGACAGTATGATGGATTTCTTTGCAGCGGTCCAGCTCAGGTCAGGAGAGCCAACAGCCAGCACGAGGTTTACAATGGGATTCTCGCAGGAGAAATACGGCAGTCTGTCTCTGCCATAACTGTAAGGCTATGTGCACACGCTGCAGATTTTGCTGCGGATCCTCAGCATGTCATTTTCTGCAGATTCCGCAGCGGTTTTACAACTGCTCCAATAGAAAACCGCAGTTGTAAAACCGTAGTGAAATCCGCAAAAAAAACGCGGTAAATCGGCTATAAATCTGCAGCAAAAACGCAGCATTTTTGTCCTGCAGATTTATCACATTCGCTGTGAAAAAATCCGCAGTGGACCATTCTATGTGTGCACATAGCCTTAGTCCCTGCAGGTCCATGTGTGCTACAGCATGGTGCCCATGCTGCAGTGTGATGTGTAACACCCCAGGGAACCAGTTGTTACAGTGATGTTGCCTTCCTTTCGGGGAGGGCGATATTATGCTTGAAGACAAGGAGGATCCCCTTTACGAGGTAACGCACCTACATACAACACATTCTGAATCCAGGCCAGAAGGAGGAGCTCAGGACCTGGATTCAGGGGAGCTTCCCCAGCTTTATGTATTCTGGTCTGGAGGAGGAGTTAGCCAGTTGGTCCAGGGAGACCAAACAGATCAGTCAGGAGCAGAGAGTGAAGGGAGAGGATTGGAGAGCAGACAGCGGAGCCGTGCAGCCGGGACTGAGCTGGAAGTGAATCCGAGGGGTTGAATGTAGTGAAGCATCTGAGGAAAGAAGCACAGGAGAAGGAAAGGTGCTCAAAGGGGAGCTGTGACCAGGCACACTCAGAGCTGAAGCGCAGGAACCGGGCACCGGGAGCCCGAGGCTGTGTTGTACTCCTCCAGGTCACACAGCAGAACCAGAGGGCAAAGGACTTTATTTGCCCGCACCCACACCTGAACATGCAGCAGTACACTAAGAGCCCAGGTCGTGATAGAGACCCTATAAAAAGGCTCACACTGTCCATAATACAGGTAACTGTCACAGGACAGGAGAGAGAGGATTTTTTACAGAAGCCACAGACAGCAAGGACCTCGCATACTAGCGTGAGTAGGAATGCTTACGGACCTCACCTGGGAGAAGGATTCACCTTTGCCTCCAGGCCGGCCGGACTACATCACCACCTCTCCATTATCATAGTCCTAATTGGTATTTGTGGCTCGAAAGTCACTCCAAAGTATGCATAACAACCATAATCCTCTATGAGGTATACCAAGCAGAGGATAAGAAGTGAAGAGAACAAGAATAAACGTAAAATAACTATTTATTGATACAAAAATTAAAAGCAAGGGGGACACAAAAATACATATAAAAAAGAAAACAAATGGGACCTCCAAGTGGTACCGGGAGAGAAGAGCCGATCAAAATTATAAAATGTTATATATGCCGCATGAAAAATGTCTCCCTCTCAAATGCGGGTTAATTAATGTTCTGTCAAATACACGTGTTACTGTACAAATATGGCTAACTGACGTAACAGGAAAAACATAAACAGCCTTATAGAGCCATCATATACATAGCGTATACAGTGACACAACCCGAGAGCTGAGTGATAGTAAGGGGTATTTTCAAAGTACAAAGAACCGCTGGTGCTTGACAAGCTACTCAAGAGGCTAATACAAAAATCCCTATATAATAACAGCATCGGTGGTTGTAAACGGCGCCCCCGGAAGAAGCATCTTTGCGAAACGGCGCTCGTCGGGCGTCGGGAGAGCGCAGCCACATACTGCTATATGCCCGCTTGATTCCAGGACACTGTTCCCTATCTGCCCCGCGGCTCTGCACAGGGCACTTGCCCCTATTTTCTCTGCGGCTCTGCACAGGTAACAATATCCACTTTATTCATTGCCATCTATCGTTTACAACCACCGATGCTGTTATTATATAGGGATTTTTGTATTAGCCTCTTGAGTAGCTTGTCAAGCACCAGCGGTTCTTTGTACTTTGAAAATACCCCTTACTATCACTCAGCTCTCGGGTTGTGTCACTGTATACACTATGTATATGATGGCTCTATAGGCTGTTTATGTTTTTCCTGTTACGTCAGTTAGCCATATTTGTACAGTAACACGTGTATTTGACAGAACATTAATTAACCCGCATTTGAGAGGGAGACATTTTTCATGCGGCATATATAACATTTTATAATTTTGATCGGCTCTTCTCTCCCGGTACCACTTGGAGGTCCCATTTGTTTTCTTTTTTATATGTATTTTTGTGTCCCCCTTGCTTTTAATTTTTGTATCAATAAATAGTTATTTTACGTTTATTCTTGTTCTCTTCACTTCTTATCCTCTGCTTGGTATACCTCATAGAGGATTATGGTTGTTATACATCACCACCTCTGCCCAGCACACTGGGAACCCTGGGGACCCCGATTCACCTGTGGGAAGCGTCACCATCTATGCTGCAGCAACATCACCCCAGAGGACCCCTTAAGCAGCATTGGTCCCTACAGACCGAGAACCACAGGTGGCGTCATGAACACAAACTTTAACACAAATCCCTTTAAAAGACCTTCCCCTTTAAATTGGGCACCCAGGGCCATGGACCGGGTTGCAGCCACCGTGACATCCCCTTTAAGTGCGACTGGACCCGGTACAGAGTACCCCTCGGCCCTGGCGGGCATTCCAGATGCCCATGCCAAAGCGTGGTGCCCGCTCCATAGGGTGGTGCCCCTGACGCGATGTATTTCCCGTGCCGCAGCATAGTGCCCGTTCTGCAGCATGGTGCCCGTTCCATAGGGTGGTGCCCCTGACGCAATGTATTTCCCGTGCCGCAGCATAGTGCCCGTTCTGCAGCATGGTGCCCGTTCCATAGGGTGGTGCCCCTGACGCAATGTATTTCCCGTGCCGCAGCATAGTGCCCGTTCTGCAGCATGGTGCCCGTTCCATAGGGTGGTGCCCCTGACGCAATGTATTTCCCGTGCCGCAGCATAGTGCCCGTTCTGCAGCATGGTGCCCGTTACATAGGGTGGTGCCCCTGACGCAATGTATTTCCCGTGCCGCAGCATAGTGCCCGTTCTGCAGCATGGTGCCCGTTCCATAGGGTGGTGCCCCTGACGCAATGTATTTCCCGTGCCGCAGCATAGTGCCCGTTCTGCAGCATGGTGCCCGTTACATAGGGTGGTGCCCCTGACGCAATGTATTTCCCGTGCCGCAGCATAGTGCCCGTTCTGCAGCATGGTGCCCGTTCCATAGGGTGGTGCCCCTGACGCAATGTATTTCCCGTGCCGCAGCATAGTGCCCGTTCTGCAGCATGGTGCCGGTTACATAGGGTGGTGCCCCTGACGCAATGTATTTCCCGTGCCGCAGCATAGTGCCCGTTCTGCAGCATGGTGCCCGTTCCATAGGGTGGTGCCCCTGACGCAATGTATTTCCCGTGCTGCAGCATAGTGCCCGTTCTGCAGCATGGTGCCCGATCCATAGGGTGGTGCCCCTGATGCAATGTATTTCCCGTGCCGCAGCATAGTGCCCGTTCTGCAGCATGGTGCCCGTTACATAGGGTGGTGCCCCTGACGCAATGTATTTCCCGTGCCGCAGCATAGTGCCCGTTCTGCAGCATGGTGCCCGTTCCATAGGGTGGTGCCCCTGACGCAATGTATTTCCCGTGCTGCAGCATAGTGCCCGTTCTGCAGCATGGTGCCCGTTCCATAGGGTGGTGCCCCTGATGCAATGTATTTCCCATGCCGCAGCATAGTGCCCGTTCTGCAGCATGGTGCCCGTTCCATAGGGTGGTGCCCCTGACGCAATGTATTTCCCGTGCCGCAGCATAGTGCCCGTTCTGCAGCATGGTGCCCGTTTCCTAGCAGCTATTTTACCATGAAGGCCTGCTGCACAAAGTCTCCTCTTAACAGTTGTTGTAGAGATGCGTCTGCTGCTAGAACTCTGTGTGGCATTGACCTGGTCTCTAATCTGAGCTGCTGTTAACCTACGATTTCTGAGGCTGGTGACTCGGATAAACTTATCCTCAGAAGCAGAGGTGACTCTTGGTCTTCCTTTCCTGGGGCGGTCCTCATGTAAGACAGTTTCTTTGTAGCGCTTGATGGTTTTTGCCACTGCACTTGGGGTCACTTTCAAACTTTTCCCAATTTTTCGGACTGACTGACCTTCATTTCTTAAAGTAATGATGGCCACTCATTTTTCTTTACTTAGCTGATTTTTTCTTGCCATAATACAAATTCTAACAGTCTATTCAGTAGGACTATCAGCTGTGTATCCACTAGACTTCTGCATAACACAACTGATGGTCCCAACCCCATTTATAAGGCAAGAAATCCCACTTATTAAACCTGACAGGGCACACCTGTGAAGTGAAGACCATTCCCGGTGACTACCTCTTGAAGCACAACGCAAATGTAAAAAGTTCCAGAGGGACAAGATAGACTTTGAGCAGAAAACAGCATATAAATGGAGACACACGGGCAATGCTCGCCGCCCTAGATTAAACAGGGGCGGCTCTCCACCATTGGCTAATACCTCCTCACGTAGGGAAGAAAGTTCCAGCGATTTTTTTGTCCTCCACTGGAAGCGAGGTAGATCACGGACCAGACATGGGGGCAAACGCAAGAAACGTGAAAAAAAGACTAACACAATACAGGGGTCAAACCTCACCCCACCGGCACCAATATCCTACCAGATGGAAATAAATGAGCTGGGGGCTTCGGGTTTGCTTACACCTGACCATGAATCTGGATCAACGGTATTACAGGTAATTAATTTGTCTGAGTATCATCTTTTGTCTTTTGAGTTATCGGTCCTCCAGAAAGGGTTGTCATTTGTTCCTACACATCCGGTGGACAAATTTATTCTCATAAAGGATTTATATCTTTTTTGTAGAAAACTTACCTTCCAGGTCATGTACAGGAGGCCTGACATTCTGCAAACCATGCCCATGGACGAACGGAGCACAATTATTGGAATTATTAGAAGAAAACGAGTCGGGTTCTACTAGAAGAAGATTTCCGTATAGAAACAAGTCTGTTAAAACACCATCCTTTTCCTTGGTACCAGCCTGAAAATATTCTTCGAGGTGGTCAAGCGGGACATCCAGGCTATGCCTATTCGGGTAAGTGGCCCTTCCAATCTTAGTATGGAAGAGAGACGAGCTTTGACTGCTTTACAAAATAACAGAGAATTTACTATCAAAGAAGCAGACAAAGGAGGCAATGTAGTGTTGTGGTCTTACCAGCTGTATGAAGCTGAAGCTAAGCGACAGCTTAATAACATCCAATATTATGAAAAACTTCCTTCTGACCCCACTTCTTTGTTCCTCTCGAAGTTTGAACGACTCCTCTGCAGGGCCCTACAGCTTGCCATCATCACCCCAGAAGAAAAACGGTATCTATGGGTAGACAACCCTGTCACGGCAACATTCTACATGCTGCCGAAAATAAACAAAGACAGTATTAAACCTCCTGACAGGCCTATCGTCTCCAGTGCCGGCAGCATGTGTGAAAGAGAGGGTGAGTACCTGGACTTTTTTCTTCAACCCATCGCCTCATCTCTCCCTTCATTTATCCGTGACTCCTCACATTTTATTGACGTATGTGGTCAGATTGAACTTTCTGGGGATTTTCTTCTAGTCACGTGTGATGTAGAATCACTTTATTCTAACATTGGCCACAAAGAAGGGACTGAGGCGGTTGCTTATTTCTTGAATAAGAAGAGATCCTCGGATAGGGGGCATGATTCATTTCTGCTTGACTTACTGGCATTCGTCCTTCATCATAACTTCTTCCTCTTTGATAGGACATACTATCTTCAGCGATCAGGCATGGTGATGGGCGCGAAATACGCACCAGCCTACGCTAATACCTTTCTTGGCTGGTGGGAAGAGACATTTTTTATCCTTTACCTTCATTCGCTGCCCACGTACACGCTTGGTTACGCTTTATTGATGACATATTCATTGTTTGGAAGGGTACGAGGGAGGAGTGTAATGAATTCTTTAATAACCTGAACTCCAACCCCTTTAATATTTTCCTTACTTACTCTCTTTCTGCCAGTGAAACCACCTTTTTGGACTTGAAGATTTTTCCTCATGAGAACCGTTTGGCGACAAATTTATTTCGAAAACCAACGGCAACAAATGCACTCCTGGAATTCTCTAGTTTTCACCCTTGGCATACTACGGTGGGTGTACCCACGGGACAGTTTTTACGTGTGAGACGTAACTGTACCCATGACTGTGATTTCTCGATCCAGGCTCGTGATCTTTCGGATCGTTTCCATCAAAGGGGTTACCCGAAACGTGTCATCTCCAAGGCCTATCAGAGGGCAAGGGGTCAGGATCAGAGGCCACTCCTCTCTTCCAATGGACGGTGTCAGGAGACACAAACCAGAGTTATCACTGACTTTAATAACAGCTGGAAACAGGTCAGTGATATTTTATGAAAACATTGGCAGATTTTGCGAGCGGACCTACAAACAGCGGAAGTAACAAGCGATAGACCCCTTATGACAGCCAGACGGGCGCCAAATTTAAGGGATCTTCTTACGAGGAGCCATTTTAAAAGACCGACGGTGAGGTTGAACAGAGGTATTATCCTCAGGGGTTCATTTCCATGTGGGGACTGTAACATTTGTCCTCACATGGTCGCGACTCGTGACACGTTTCTTCACCCCACACGTCTTAGTAGGCATCCCCTTAGGACATATATCAATTGTAAATCGAGGGATGTAATATATGCCCTAATTTGCCCTTGTGAGTTGGTGTATGTCGGGCAGACATCACAAGAACTCAGAAAACGAGTCCAGAAGCATGTTTCAACAATACACTTAGCGGCTTCGGACTCGAGAAAGGGCAAGACTCTTACCCCGGTGGCCGAACACTTTCTAAACATAGGGGTTCCTCAACCAATCTTAGAGTGGTGGGTTTACCACATTTAACCCCGAATGAGAGAGGTGGTGACAGACGCAAACAGCTTCTACAACTAGAATCCAGATGGATTTTTCAATTACAGTCAGTAGCCCCCTCTGGATTAAATGAAGAGCTTTTGTTCACGGGGTTCCTGGGTAGTTGATCTATCAAGGTAATGCGTTCTGTTCTATTTACACTTTTCTCATTCTATTTAGCCACGCACCTGGATTGGATCCGCTCGCTCTGATTTCTACATACGGATGTTGGGTATTCTCCTGTGCATGGCCTGGTGGGGACTTGGATCTTTGGACAGCCATAATATGTGAGGACTGTGAAGACTTTGGGACTTGACCATTGGATATTCATGGAAGATGTTACGTGCAGAATCTAATGGAGCACCAAGGAAGGATAGCTTTTTTCCTGATGGAGGAAGACCATTCTGAACATTTTTCTTCTGCACGCTCCGCTTTATGGGCTTAAACCAGTGAGACTGCATGATTGATGTCATTTGGGTCTGCTGACCTTGATATATGACTGTTGGACATTTATTATACATGTTACCCCACTGTATATGCGTGTATGTAGCATAAACATGTAATTACTACGTTCTTTGGGATGCGGATTATTCGTTTCCCCTGGTGTGCACTCCGTATTATATTTCCACACCCACTGGGGCACTATTTAGCGCTTTATCTAATGGATGTGACCCATAGATATGTCTATATGTTTGCTATAGTGTGCACTAACTTTATATATTCCCTCCTTGCAGGTTCTTATGTATTATTTGTGCCCATCAGCCCTGTTGTACGCCATTCTGACACTTGTCCTTTTCCTCTTGTGCTCCTGCTCACCGTGCTCTATGTCGCCCCCTCTGGACGCTTGTGCAGCGCGGCTCATTACTCGAGCTGCGCATGCGCATGCGCCGTCAATCTCCATGGAGACTATTTGATACTTCCGCCCAGCCTCTCCTCATTTTTTACTAGCGCGCGCCTTCTGGTTTCCGCCCCCCACTCCTCGGACGTCGCGGCTGCACACTTCCCGGATAATTAGGTATTCTATATAAACGTGAGTTATTTACTACAGCACACACTTCCCCTGACGAAGCCGCTGCGGCGGCGATACGCGTGGGGTTCTCTCCACACTCCCTATTTTGTCCTATGCTGGTCACACCTGAGCATGGACATCTGCATGACTCTTTGTAGTCACATTATCTTTGGGCTCCAGCTTGCTTTCTCCTCACCTCAGCTGAGTATATAGGACATTTTTGCTCCCACTACCTATATAGGTCTTTACCTTTTGTCAACTGTTTTGCACCTTATTTAAGGGCTATTCAGTGGGATCAGTATGGGTATCCTTCCAGCAGGGTTTATTATGTTCCAGCTATTTGAGGACCCATAGGGAGCTTGGGTATTTAGCATATTGGATGTGATTCTCTCTCAGCTAGGGGGTACTATTTTTTCTATATGAGGTGATACATATTTATACTGACCCAATGTATTATGCTTTATATACATTTTGTGCAGATATACGGTGTCTTAATAGGGGTGTTTTGTACATTATTGTTACATTTTAATTGTTTTTATATGTCTTGTTGTGGTGTTTAATAAACATTGGGTCATTTTTCTATATTTTATGGTTGTGCGGGCCTGCTTTATAGTCCAATCTGCTTTCTTTTTCTGGTTCTACCTCTTGAAGCTCGTCAAGAGAATGCCAAGAGTGTGCAAAGCAGTCATCAAAGCAAAAGGTGGCTACTTTGAAGAACCTAGAATATAAGACATAATTTCAGTTGTTTCACACTTTTTTGTTAAGTATATAATTCCACATGTGATAATTCATAGTTTTGATGCCTTCAGTGTAAATGTACAATTTTCACAGTCATGAAAATACAGAAAAATCTTTAAATGAGAAGGTGTGTCCAAACTTTTGGTCTGTACTCTATATGGGGGCAGGACGAGAGGATATATATGGGGCAGGATGAGAGGACAGTTAGGCCGGGGTCACACTCAGCGTAGGGAAATACGGTCCGTATTTTACATGCGTAATACACAGAAATTTTCCGTGAACAGTGATCCGCATGTCATCCGTAGGCAGGGTGTGGCTGCGTATTTTGTGCATGTAAACCTCCGTATGGCGAGATTTTCTCCCCGGCTTGTAAAACGGACATACAATGGATCCATGGGCTCAAATATTCATGAAAACATATATAAAGGGCAGCACGGTGGCTCAGTGGTTAGCACTCTACTATATATAGGGCTGCACGGTGGCTCAGTGGTTAGCACTCTACTATATACAGGGCAGCACGGTGGCTCAGTGGTTAGCACTCTACTATATATAGGGCAGCACGGTGGCTCAGTGGTTAGCACTCTACTATATATAGGGCGGCACGGTGGCTCAGTGGTTAGCACTCTACTATATACAGGGCAGCACGGTGGCTCAGTGGTTAGCACTCTACTATATATAGGGTGGCACGGTGGCTCAGTGGTTAGCACTCTACTATATACAGGGCAGCACGGTGGCTCAGTGGTTAGCACTCTACTATATATAGGGCAGCACGGTGGCTCAGTGGTTAGCACTCTACTATATATAGGGCGGCACGGTGGCTCAGTGGTTAGCACTCTACTATATATAGGGCGGCACGGTGGCTCAGTGGTTAGCACTCTACTATATATAGGGCAGCACGGTGGCTCAGTGGTTAGCACTCTACTATATATAGGGCAGCACGGTGGCTCAGTGGTTAGCACTCTACTATATATAGGGCGGCACGGTGGCTCAGTGGTTAGCACTCTACTATATATAGGGCGGCACGGTGGCTCAGTGATTAGCACTCTACTATATACAGGGCAGCACGGTGGCTCAGTGGTTAGCACTCTACTATATATAGGGCAGCACCGTGGCTCAGTGGTTAGCACTCTACTATATATAGGGCGGCACGGTGGCTCAGTGGTTAGCACTCTACTATATATAGGGCGGCACGGTGGCTCAGTGATTAGCACTCTACTATATACAGGGCAGCACGGTGGCTCAGTGGTTAGCACTCTACTATATATAGGGCGGCACGGTGGCTCAGTGGTTAGCACTCTACTATATACAGGGCGGCACGGTGGCTCAGTGATTAGCACTCTACTATATATAGGGCGGCACGGTGTCGCAGTGGTTAGCACTCTACTATATACAGGGCAGCACGGTGGCTCAGTGGTTAGCACTCTACTATATATAGGGCGGCACGGTGGCTCAGTGGTTAGCACTCTACTATATATAGGGCGGCACGGTGGCTCAGTGATTAGCACTCTACTATATACAGGGCAGCACGGTGGCTCAGTGGTTAGCACTCTACTATATACAGGGCGGCACGGTGGCTCAGTGGTTAGCACTCTACTATATATAGGGCAGCACGGTGGCTCAGTGATTAGCACTCTACTATATATAGGGCGGCACGGTGTCGCAGTGGTTAGCACTCTACTATATACAGGGCAGCACGGTGGCTCAGTGGTTAGTACTCTACTATATACAGGGCAGCACGGTGGCTCAGTGATTAGCACTCTACTATATATAGGGCAGCACGGTGGCTCAGTGATTTGCACTCTACTATATACAGGGCAGCACGGTGGCTCAGTGGTTAGCACTCTACTATATATAGGGCAGCACGGTGGCTCAGTGGTTAGCACTCTACTATATATAGGGCAGCACGGTGGCTCAGTGGTTAGCACTCTACTATATACAGGGCAGCACGGTGGCTCAGTGGTTAGCACTCTACTATATATAGGGCGGCACGGTGGCTCAGTGGTTAGCACTCTACTATATACAGGGCAGCACGGTGGCTCAGTGGTTAGCACTCTACTATATATAGGGCGGCACGGTGACTCAGTGGTTAGTACTCTACTATATACAGGGCAGCACGGTGGCTCAGTGGTTAGCACTCTACTATATATAGGGCGGCACGGTGGCTCAGTGGTTAGCACTCTACTATATTTAGGGCAGCACGGTGGCTCAGTGGTTAGCACTCTACTATATACAGGGCGGCACGGTGGCTCAGTGGTTAGCACTCTACTATATACAGGGCAGCACGGTGGCTCAGTGGTTAGCACTCTACTATATACAGGGCAGCACGGTGGCTCAGTGGTTAGCACTCTACTATATACAGGGCGGCACGGTGGCTCAGTGGTTAGCACTCTACTATATACAGGGCAGCACGGTGGCTCAGTGGTTAGCACTCTACTATATACAGGGCAGCACGGTGGCTCAGTGGTTAGCACTCTACTATATACAGGGCAGCACGGTGGCTCAGTGGTTAGCACTCTACTATATACAGGGCGGCACGGTGGCTCAGTGGTTAGCACTCTACTATATACAGGGCGGCACGGTGGCTCAGTGGTTAGCACTCTACTATATACAGGGCGGCACGGTGGCTCAGTGGTTAGCACTCTACTATATACAGGGCGGCACGGTGGCTCAGTGGTTAGCACTCTACTATATACAGGGCAGCACGGTGGCTCAGTGGTTAGCACTCTACTATATACAGGGCAGCACGGTGGCTCAGTGGTTAGCACTCTACTATATACAGGGCAGCACGGTGGCTCAGTGGTTAGCACTCTACTATATATAGGGCAGCACGGTGGCTCAGTGGTTAGCACTCTACTATATATAGGGCAGCACGGTGGCTCAGTGGTTAGCACTCTACTATATATAGGGCGGCACGGTGGCTCAGTGATTAGCACTCTACTATATACAGGGCAGCACGGTGGCTCAGTGGTTAGCACTCTACTATATATAGGGCGGCACGGTGGCTCAGTGGTTAGCACTCTACTATATACAGGGCGGCACGGTGGCTCAGTGATTAGCACTCTACTATATATAGGGCGGCACGGTGTCGCAGTGGTTAGCACTCTACTATATACAGGGCAGCACGGTGGCTCAGTGGTTAGCACTCTACTATATATAGGGCAGCACGGTGGCTCAGTGGTTAGCACTCTACTATATATAGGGCGGCACGGTGGCTCAGTGATTAGCACTCTACTATATACAGGGCAGCACGGTGGCTCAGTGGTTAGCACTCTACTATATACAGGGCGGCACGGTGGCTCAGTGGTTAGCACTCTACTATATATAGGGCAGCACGGTGGCTCAGTGATTAGCACTCTACTATATATAGGGCGGCACGGTGTCGCAGTGGTTAGCACTCTACTATATACAGGGCAGCACGGTGGCTCAGTGGTTAGTACTCTACTATATACAGGGCAGCACGGTGGCTCAGTGATTAGCACTCTACTATATATAGGGCAGCACGGTGGCTCAGTGATTTGCACTCTACTATATACAGGGCAGCACGGTGGCTCAGTGGTTAGCACTCTACTATATATAGGGCAGCACGGTGGCTCAGTGGTTAGCACTCTACTATATATAGGGCAGCACGGTGGCTCAGTGGTTAGCACTCTACTATATACAGGGCAGCACGGTGGCTCAGTGGTTAGCACTCTACTATATACAGGGCAGCACGGTGGCTCAGTGGTTAGCACTCTACTATATATAGGGCGGCACGGTGGCTCAGTGGTTAGCACTCTACTATATTTAGGGCAGCACGGTGGCTCAGTGGTTAGCACTCTACTATATACAGGGCGGCACGGTGGCTCAGTGGTTAGCACTCTACTATATACAGGGCAGCACGGTGGCTCAGTGGTTAGCACTCTACTATATACAGGGCAGCACGGTGGCTCAGTGGTTAGCACTCTACTATATACAGGGCGGCACGGTGGCTCAGTGGTTAGCACTCTACTATATACAGGGCAGCACTGTGGCTCAGTGGTTAGCACTCTACTATATACAGGGCAGCACGGTGGCTCAGTGGTTAGCACTCTACTATATACAGGGCAGCACGGTGGCTCAGTGGTTAGCACTCTACTATATACAGGGCGGCACGGTGGCTCAGTGGTTAGCACTCTACTATATACAGGGCGGCACGGTGGCTCAGTGGTTAGCACTCTACTATATACAGGGCGGCACGGTGGCTCAGTGGTTAGCACTCTACTATATACAGGGCGGCACGGTGGCTCAGTGGTTAGCACTCTACTATATACAGGGCAGCACGGTGGCTCAGTGGTTAGCACTCTACTATATACAGGGCAGCACGGTGGCTCAGTGGTTAGCACTCTACTATATACAGGGCAGCACGGTGGCTCAGTGGTTAGCACTCTACTATATATAGGGCAGCACGGTGGCTCAGTGGTTAGCACTCTACTATATATAGGGCAGCACGGTGGCTCAGTGGTTAGCACTCTACTATATATAGGGCGGCACGGTGGCTCAGTGGTTAGCACTCTACTATATATAGGGCGGCACGGTGGCTCAGTGATTAGCACTCTACTATATACAGGGCAGCACGGTGGCTCAGTGGTTAGCACTCTACTATATATAGGGCAGCACGGTGGCTCAGTGGTTAGCACTCTACTATATATAGGGCGGCACGGTGTCGCAGTGGTTAGCACTCTACTATATACAGGGCAGCACGGTGGCTCAGTGGTTAGTACTCTACTATATACAGGGCAGCACGGTGGCTCAGTGATTAGCACTCTACTATATATAGGGCAGCACGGTGGCTCAGTGATTTGCACTCTACTATATACAGGGCAGCACGGTGGCTCAGTGGTTAGCACTCTACTATATATAGGGCAGCACGGTGGCTCAGTGGTTAGCACTCTACTATATATAGGGCAGCACGGTGGCTCAGTGGTTAGCACTCTACTATATACAGGGCAGCACGGTGGCTCAGTGGTTAGCACTCTACTATATATAGGGCGGCACGGTGGCTCAGTGGTTAGCACTCTACTATATACAGGGCAGCACGGTGGCTCAGTGGTTAGCACTCTACTATATATAGGGCGGCACGGTGGCTCAGTGGTTAGTACTCTACTATATACAGGGCAGCACGGTGGCTCAGTGGTTAGCACTCTACTATATATAGGGTGGCACGGTGGCTCAGTGGTTAGCACTCTACTATATTTAGGGCAGCACGGTGGCTCAGTGGTTAGCACTCTACTATATACAGGGCGGCACGGTGGCTCAGTGGTTAGCACTCTACTATATACAGGGCAGCACGGTGGCTCAGTGGTTAGCACTCTACTATATACAGGGCAGCACGGTGGCTCAGTGGTTAGCACTCTACTATATACAGGGCAGCACGGTGGCTCAGTGGTTAGCACTCTACTATATACAGGGCAGCACGGTGGCTCAGTGGTTAGCACTCTACTATATACAGGGCAGCACGGTGGCTCAGTGGTTAGCACTCTACTATATACAGGGCAGCATGGTGGCTCAGTGGTTAGCACTCTACTATATACAGGGCGGCACGGTGGCTCAGTGGTTAGCACTCTACTATATACAGGGCAGCACGGTGGCTCAGTGGTTAGCACTCTACTATATACAGGGCGGCACGGTGGCTCAGTGGTTAGCACTCTACTATATACAGGGCGGCACGGTGGCTCAGTGGTTAGCACTCTACTATATACAGGGCAGCACGGTGGCTCAGTGGTTAGCACTCTACTATATACAGGGCAGCACGGTGGCTCAGTGGTTAGCACTCTACTATATACAGGGCAGCACGGTGGCTCAGTGGTTAGCACTCTACTATATACAGGGCAGCACGGTGGCTCAGTGGTTAGCACTCTACTATATACAGGGCAGCACGGTGGCTCAGTGGTTAGCACTCTACTATATACAGGGCAGCACGGTGGCTCAGTGGTTAGCACTCTACTATATATAGGGCGGCACGGTGGCTCAGTGAATAGCACTCTACTATATATAGGGCGGCACAGTGGCTCAGTGGTTAGCACAGCAGCCTTGTAGCTCTGGGGTCCTGGGTTCTAATCCCACCTTGGACACCATCTGCAAGGAGTTTGTATGTTCTCTCCGTGTTTGCGTGGGTTTCCTCTGGGCACTCCGGTTTCCTCCCACATTCTAAAGACATGCTGATAGGGAATTTAGATTGTGAGACAGCGATGATAATGTGTGCAAACTGTAAAGCGCTGCGGAATATGTTAGCGCTATATAAAAATAAAGATTATTATTATACAGTCTATATATATATACTGTATAGATATACAACGTCAGTGAGACACATATATATAGTAGCGTGGCTAGAGGTTGTATAGTCGACAGGAGATATGTGTCACATCGGTGGCTTGTCGCTGCCTATCTATGTGTGTTTCAGGACCTGCGGTGATGTCGCTCACCTGACCGGCCATGTGACAGGTACCTGGGGGTGGTTACACCTGTGTAATGGAGGTGTTTAGCACATGGAGTGAGTGTTTGGGAGTCTGTCAGTGTGGACAGGTTTCCATGTGTCCAGGCCGGACACTGCAGACAGGAGTCTGTGTACTGAGAGGGAGAAGCCCTTCTGTGTCTGTAGCTTCAGATAGGACCTGAGTGCTGGACATTGCACTGTGCCCACAGGCCTGAGAGAGCAGAGCTCCACTATGGACACTTAGGCCATGTTCACACGATCCTTTTTTTCATGCGGAATTGCCGCGATTTTCCCGCTGCGGGTCCACAGCTGTTTTCCATGCAGGGTACATTACATTGTACCCTATGGAAAACAGGAACTGCTGTGCCCACAATGCGGAAAATCAAAAAAAAAAGCCGCGCTGAATAGCTGCGGGAAAAAAGAAGTACCATGTCACTTCTTTTTTCGGAGCCGCAGCGGTTCTGCACCCATTGACCTCCATTGTGAGGTCAAACCCGCAGTAAAACCCGCAGATGAAAAAAATATCTGCGGGTTTTACTGCGGTTTGTGGTGCAGAACCGCTGCAGCAGGAAGTGCGGGGAAGCGGGCGGAAGTGTGTGGGCGGAGTGTGGCTGCCCCCCCGTGCTCCGATCCCGCCCCCCCGTGCTCCAATCCCACCGCCCCGTGCTCCGATGCCCCCCCCCAGTGCTCCGATGCCCCCCCCGTGCCCTAATCTCCCCCCCTTATACTTACCCGGCATCCTGGTGTCCGTCCGGCCGTCTTCTCCCTGGGCGCCGCCATCTTGCAAAATGGCGGGCGCATGCGCAGTGCGCCCGCCGAATCTGCCGGCCGGCAGATTCGTTCCAAAGTGCATTTTGATCACTGAGATATACTCTATCTCAGTGATCAAAATAAAAAAAAATAGTAAATGACACCCCCCCCCTTTGTCACCCCCATAGGTATGGACAATAAAAAAAAATTAAGAATTTTTTTTTTTCCACTAAGGTTAGAATAGGGTTAGGGGTAGGGTTAGGGGTAGGGTTAGGGGTAGGGTTAGGGTATTTTCAGCCATTTTAACCCTAAAAAACTTCCTAGAAAACACACAGACTCTGCATAGAAAACTGCATAAAAAAAAGGATAAAAAAAAGGATCAAAAAACGCATCAAAAAACGCATCAAAAAAGGACAAAAAAAGGACCTGCGTTTTCTGCCAAGAGCTGCAGTGTTTTAAAAAACAGTCCTGAAAAAAAAGGATGGAAATCAGGAACGTGTGAACATACCCTAATACTGTGTCGGCCTGATGTATGGACTGTTTTCCTTTCTGTTGCTGCCTCGGTGGTTTATGGAGCAAATAAACCCACATGGACATTATAGAGAATGTGCCTCCTGTTTCCTCCTACGCATCTGAGCGGGTACCAACCTTACAATTGGTGCTAGACTGCGGGCAACGATCCAAGGAGCACATGCTGCAGCGATGGCTGGTCTGAGCCAGAAGAGTGGACGGTCTGACAACCGTGAGTAATACTGACCGGGGTCTGTGAGAAACTGCTGTTAGTGGGACACCTTTGAGGAGAAGAGGGATCCAGGAACCTGTGTGGCCGGCAGGTAATGGACAGGAGTCCGTGTGATACTGACCGGGGTCCGTGAGAGCTGCTGTCTGTGTGATACCTCTGAGGAGAAGAGGGATCCGGGAACCTGTGTGGCCGGCAGGTAACGAATAGGAGTCAGCGTTCTGCTGACCGGGGTCCGTGAGAACTGCTGTTAGTGGGATACCTCCGAGGAGAGGGATCCGGGAACCTGTGTGGCCGGCAGGTAACGGACAGGAATCAGCGTTATACTGACCGGGGTCCGTGAGAGCTGCTGTTAGTGGGATACCTCTGAGGAGAAGAGGGTTCCAGGAACCTGTGTGGCCGGCAGGTAATGGACAGGAGTCCGCGTTATACTGACCGGGGTCCGTGAGAGCTGCTGTTAGTGGGATACCTCTGAGGAGAAGAGGGTTCCAGGAACCTGTGTGGCCGGCAGGTAACGGACAGGAATCAGCGTTATACTGACCGGGGTCCGTGAGAGCTGCTGTTAGTGGGATACCTCTGAGGAGAAGAGGGTTCCAGGAACCTGTGTGGCCGGCAGGTAATGGACAGGAGTCCGTGTGATACTGACCGGGGTCCGTGAGAACCGCTGTCTGTGGGATACCTCTGAGAAGAAGAGGGATCCGGGAACCTGTGTGGCCGGCAGGTAACGGACAGGAGTCCGCGTTATACTGACCGGGGTCCGTGAGAGCTGCTGTCTGTGGGATACCTCTGAGAAGAAGAGGGATCCGGGAACCTGTGTGGCCGGCAGGTAATGGACAGGAGTCCGCGTGATACTGACCGGTGGCCGTGAGAGCTGCTGTCTGTGGGACACCTCTGAGGAGAAGAGGGATCCGGGAACCTGTGTGGCCGGCAGGTAACGGACAGGAGTCCGCGTTATACTGACCGGGGTCCGTGAGAACTGCTGTCTGTGTGATACCTCTGAGGAGAAGAGGGATCCGGGAACCTGTGTGGCCGGCAGGTAATGGACAGGAGTCCGCGTGATACTGACCGGGGGCCGTGAGAGCTGCTGTTAGTGGGATACCTCTGAGGAGAAGAGGGTTCCAGGAACCTGTGTGGCCGGCAGGTAATGGACAGGAGTCCGCGTTATACTGACCGGGGTCCGTGAGAGCTGCTGTCTGTGTGATACCTCTGAGGAGAAGAGGGATCCGGGAACCTGTGTGGCCGGCAGGTAACGGACAGGAGTCCGCGTTATACTGACCGGGGGCCGTGAGAGCTGCTGTCTGTGTGATACCTCTGAGGAGAAGAGGGATCCGGGAACCTGTGTGGCCGGCAGGTAACGGACAGGAGTCCGCGTTATACTGACCGGGGTCCGTGAGAACTGCTGTCTGTGTGATACCTCTGAGGAGAAGAGGGATCCGGGAACCTGTGTGGCCGGCAGGTAATGGACAGGAGTCCGCGTGATACTGACCGGGGTCCGTGAGAGCTGCTGTTAGTGGGACACATCTGAGGAGAGGGTTCCAGGAACCTGTGTGGCCGGCAGGTAACGGACAGGAGTCAGCGTTATGCTGACCGGGGTCCGTGAGAACTGCTGTTAGTGGGATACCTCTGAGGAGAAAACGGGATCCGGGAACCTGTGTGGCCGGCAGGTAATGGACAGGAGTCCGTGTGATACTGACCGGGGTCCGTGAGAACTGCTGTTAGTGGGATACCTCCGAGGAGAAGAGGGTTCCAGGAACCTGTGTGGCCGGCAGGTAATGGACAGGAGTCAGCGTTATACTGACCGGGGTCCGTGAGAGCTGCTGTCTGTGTGATACCTCTGAGGAGAAGAGGGTTCCAGGAACCTGTGTGGCCGGCAGGTAATGGACAGGAGTCCGCGTTATACTGACCGGGGTCCGTGAGAGCTGCTGTTAGTGGGATACCTCTGAGGAGAAGAGGGATCC
Organism: Ranitomeya imitator; assembly: GCF_032444005.1. Taxonomy (NCBI): domain Eukaryota; kingdom Metazoa; phylum Chordata; class Amphibia; order Anura; family Dendrobatidae; genus Ranitomeya; species Ranitomeya imitator. The sequence continues at coordinate 205,244,394 of NC_091289.1, forward strand.
GGGAACCTGTGTGGCCGGCAGGTAATGGACAGGAGTCCGTGTGATACTGACCGGGGGCCGTGAGAGCTGCTGTTAGTGGGATACCTCTGAGGAGAAGAGGGATCCGGGAACCTGTGTGGCCGGCAGGTAATGGACAGGAGTCCGCGTTATACTGACCGGGGTCCGTGAGAACTGCTGTTAGTGGGACACCTCTGAGGAGAAGAGGGATCCGGGAACCTGTGTGGCCGGCAGGTAACGGACAGGAGTCCGCGTTATACTGACCGGGGTCCGTGAGAACTGCTGTCTGTGTGATACCTCTGAGGAGAAGAGGGTTCCAGGAACCTGTGTGGCCGGCAGGTAATGGACAGGAGTCCGCGTTATACTGACCGGGGTCCGTGAGAGCTGCTGTTAGTGGGATACCTCTGAGGAGAAGAGGGATCCGGGAACCTGTGTGGCCGGCAGGTAACGGACAGGAGTCAGCGTTATACTGACCGGGGTCCGTGAGAGCTGCTGTTAGTAGGATACCTCTGAGGAGAAGAGGGATCCGGGAACCTGTGTGGCCGGCAGGTAATGGACAGGAGTCAGCATTATACTGACCGGGGTCCGTGAGAACTGCTGTTAGTGGGATACCTCCGAGGAGAAGAGGGATCCAGGAACCTGTGTGGCCGGCAGGTAATGGACAGGAGTCAGCGTTATACTGACCGGGGTCCGTGAGAACCGCTGTCTGTGTGATACCTCTGAGGAGAAGAGGGATCCAGGAACCTGTGTGGCCGGCAGGTAACGGACAGGAGTCCGTGTGATACTGACCGGGGTCCGTGAGAACTGCTGTTAGTGGGATACCTCTGAGGAGAAGAGGGTTCCGGGAACCTGTGTGGCCAGTCAGGTAATGGACAGGAGTCAGCATTATACTGACCGGGGTCCGTGAGAACTGCTGTTAGTGGGATACCTCCGAGGAGAAGAGGGATCCAGGAACCTGTGTGGCCGGCAGGTAATGGACAGGAGTCAGCGTTATACTGACCGGGGTCCGTGAGAGCTGCTGTTAGTGGGATACCTCTGAGGAGAAGAGGGATCCGGGAACCTGTGTGGCCGGCAGGTAATGGACAGGAGTCCGCGTTATACTGACCGGGGTCCGTGAGAGCTGCTGTCTGTGGGACACCTCTGAGGAGAAGAGGGATCCGGGAACCTGTGTGGCCGGCAGGTAATGGACAGGAGTCCGTGTGATACTGACCGGGGTCCGTGAGAACTGCTGTTAGTGGGATACCTCTGAGGAGAAGAGGGTTCCAGGAACCTGTGTGGCCTGCAGGTAATGGACAGGAGTCCGCGTTATACTGACCGGGGTCCGTGAGAGCTGCTGTCTGTGTGATACCTCTGAGGAGAAGAGGGATCCGGGAACCTGTGTGGCCGGCAGGTAATGGACAGGAGTCCGCGTTATACTGACCGGGGTCCGTGAGAGCTGCTGTTAGTGGGATACCTCCGAGGAGAAGAGGGTTCCAGGAACCTGTGTGGCCGGCAGGTAACGGACAGGAGTCAGCGTTATACTGACCGGGGTCCGTGAGAGCTGCTGTCTGTGTGATACCTCTGAGGAGAAGAGGGTTCCAGGAACCTGTGTGGCCGGCAGGTAATGGACAGGAGTCCGCGTTATACTGACCGGGGTCCGTGAGAACTGCTGTCTGTGTGATACCTCTGAGGAGAAGAGGGATCCGGGAACCTGTGTGGCCGGCAGGTAACGGACAGGAGTCCGCGTTATACTGACCGGGGTCCGTGAGAGCTGTTGTTAGTGGGATACATCTGAGGAGAGGGATCCGGGAACCTGTGTGGCCGGCAGGTAATGGACAGGAGTCCGTGTGATACTGACCGGGGTCCGTGAGAACTGCTGTCTGTGGGATACCTCTGAGGAGAAGAGGGATCCGGGAACCTGTGTGGCCGGCAGGTAATGGACAGGAGTCCGCGTTATACTGACCGGGGTCCGTGAGAACTGCTGTCTGTGGGACACCTCTGAGGAGAAGAGGGATCCGGGAACCTGTGTGGCCGGCAGGTAATGGACAGGAGTCAGCGTTATACTGACCGGGGTCCGTGAGAACTGCTGTCTGTGGGATACCTCTGAGGAGAAGAGGGATCCGGGAACCTGTGTGGCCGGCAGGTAATGGACAGGAGTCCGTGTGATACTGACCGGGGTCCGTGAGAACTGCTGTTAGTGGGATACCTCTGAGGAGAAGAGGGATCCGGGAACCTGTGTGGCCGGCAGGTAATGGACAGGAGTCCGCGTTATACTGACCGGGGTCCGTGAGAGCTGCTGTCTGTGTGATACCTCCGAGGAGAATAGGGTTCCAGGAACCTGTGTGGCCGGCAGGTAACGGACAGGAGTCCGCGTTATGCTGACCGGGGGCCGTGAGAGCTGCTGTTAGTGGGATACCTCTGAGGAGAAGAGGGATCCGGGAACCTGTGTGGCCGGCAGGTAACGGACAGGAGTCCGCGTGATACTGACCGGGGTCACTGAGAAACTAAGTTTGGGTTGCAGGGCCGTATTTAGAGTTTCTGCTGCCCTAGGCACTTTTTGTGCTGCCTCCCCCATTGTGGAGTATGACTAATGCAGACCCTGTCGGCAGTGACTTGGGCTACTTTCAGTGATTGTTGCCATTCATGGCAGATCCAGCAGTTTTTCTGCATCTGCGCATCACTTACAGCAACACTGCGTTCGGCCTCATTCATTCCCTATGGGACTTGCGGACATGTGCGGCACTTGCGGTTTTGCTGCGATCCGGCAAATGCGGTACTTGCAGTAGCGGAAAAAAAACCACTGCTAGCAGTGTTTTGTCTCATCGTAAGTGCCGCACATGTCCGCAAGTCGCCATCACTACCTGTCCCTGCACCTTCCTAGCTCATCCCAACCACCCCTCCCTGAACTAAAACTACACTATAAAGCTGTAGAAAAACAATTTATTACCTGACATATTCCTATGATAATGAGGCTCCAGGCTATGGTGTAAGCGCATTGTTTCCCTGCGGAAGACTTCAGGAAGACGGCCAACATAGACGGCGCATGCGCAGACTGAGATCGCATCTGGACCAAGATCACAATCTCCACATGCGCCGCCTCCATTGGCCCACAGCTTCAGAAACATGGCCGCCAGGAAAGGAATGCACTCCACTTAGCTGACCGCCAACATCGAGCTCGCAGCTTTGCACCGCTGGGACACCCCCTCCTCCCATTCAGGGCCCGCAGCATTGCACCGCTGGGACACCCCCTCCTCCCATTCAGGGCCCGCAGCATTGCATCGCTGGGACACCCCCTCCTCCCATTCAGGGCCCGCAGCATTGCATCGCTGGGACACCCCCTCCACCCATTCAGGGCCCACTGCATTGCACCGCTGGGACACCCCCTCCTCCCATTCAGGGCCCGCTGCATTGCACCGCTGGGACACCCCCTCCTCCCATTCAGGGCCCGCAGCATTGCATCGCTGAGACACCCCCTCCTCCCATTCAGGGCCCGCTGCATTGCACCGCTGGGACACCCCCTCCTCCCATTCAGGGCCCGCAGCATTGCACCGCCGGGACACCCCCTCCACCCATTCAGGGCCCGCAGCATTGCACCGCTGGAACACCCCCTCCTCCCATTCAGGGCCCGCAGCATTGCACCGCCGGGACACCCCCTCCACCCATTCAGGGCCCGCAGCATTGCACCGCTGGAACACCCCCTCCTCCCATTCAGGGCCCGCAGCATTGCACCGCCGGGACACCCCCTCCTCCCATTCAGGGCCCGCAGCATTGCACCGCTGGAACACCCCCTCCTCCCATTCAGGGCACGCAGCATTGCACCGCTGGGACACCCCCTCCTCCCATTCAGGGCCCGCAGCATTGCACCGCCGGGACACCCCCTCCACCCATTCCCTGCGGAAGACTTCAGGAAGACGGCCAACATAGACGGCGCATGCGCAGACTGAGATCGCATCTGGACCAAGATCACAATCTCCACATGCGCCGCCTCCATTGGCCCAACAGCTTCAGAAACATGGCCGCCAGGAAAGGAATGCACTCCACTTA